>NC_052047.1:105023314-105394871 GCF_903992535.2 Arvicola amphibius
TTATAATACATAACCTGGAATATTTATAAATTTTGTGATAGTCTAGGTAAATATATACACACAGATCGTACTAGGAATGAAATTGAACCACCTGTAATCAGTTAAAAAGGGAACATATTCCATGATGCTTCCACCTAGAGTTAAATTGAGTTTTCATAGAAAATCTAAAAAGCATGAGTCAGGATTTCATTGTCTTGTCAAAAAGAATGTTGAATGTAGAATTGTTTGAAAAGATTTGATCCCGTCTTGTAAATGCATTACAAGCTTCCAAATGGAATATGCCAGTCATAAGGTAGTGCAAATGTTTCCTATGAGCAGGATTTTGTTCTCATTGCTGTTGTTTGGGGGTATGTTTGACTAGATTCAAAGAGCCCTTTAGATGGTTTCTACTTTTTAGCCGCTCACATTGCAGTGATCAGGCAGTGCCCTTCTGTTGTGTTGATACAGCTGGCAATCTGGCTCAAGATGTTCCTATTTTTGCTTAGGGCACTGTATTTACATTCTCCACAATCACAGCTTCCTCTGGAGCAGTAGTAACAGCTTTGAGGAAACTGACAGAGGAATGTACAAAAGCTACTGAATGAAAAAGAAGAAAAAAGAAGAGACCATGACTGCTCCTATATATGGTGGAGGAAATGTAGTGTGGAGCTGCGGGCGGCTTCCCGCCACCCGGCTCCCAGCCACCGGCTAGCTTATGCCCTGAAATAACAACACACAAATTGTATTCTTTTAAATACTGCCTGGCCCATTATTTTCTGCCTCTTACTCACATCTTGATTAACTCATATCTAATAATCTGTGTAGCACCACAAAGTGGTGCCTTACCGGGAAGTTTCTAGCGTACATCCATCTTGGGCTGGAGCTTCATTGCGTCTGGCATCTCTCTCAGGAGAGGCACGGTGGTCTGTCTCACTTAGGAGAGGTGTGGCATCTGACTGATCCTTCTACCTCACTTCCTCTTCCTGTTCTGTCTACTCCACCCACCTAAGGGGCGGTCTATCAAATGGGCCAGGCAGTTTCTTTATTAGCCAATGAAATCAACTCAAACAGAAGACTCTCCCACATCAAGGAAAGGTGAATTGTAGATGAGGACAGAACAGTCAAAGGCAGAGACACAGACATCTGGGACTGTCCAGAATGAACATGCCCAGACTGAGCCTGAGCAGCTCCACGGGGAGGGAAAAGGATTACAAGAGAGACAGAGAGGGGAACCTGGAGATGCATCCAAGTGGGCAAGAGGCCAATAAAAAGACTAATAAGGTAAAATGAACCCCTGAAGCCAAATGGCTGGATTCTATAAGGAGGAGCAGCTAGGGAAGGGAAGCCCAGGACTGTACTGGACAAGTTGAGGGTGGGAGGCTGGATATACCATCAGTAGGACCCTGTAACAGGTAGGACCTGAGAAATGCTGGTAGATTCTTGCAGCCAGAGTCTGCTTTGATATGTTAATAAGCACCTTAGTCAATCTTTTGTTCCTGGTTGGAGGTCTAGACTTTAGCTAGTGCCCCTGTACCCAAAGAGTCTGGAATGTTTGGTTGGAGGCAACAGCCCAGGCCCTGGCATCCATAAATCTGAAGAGTTTGGACTGTTTGATATTGTCTGATTTGGATTATTGCATGGGTGGAAAGCCTTATCAACGGTGCAAACATTTTTTCAAAAACTAACAAGAGAAGAGAAGAAGAGCCCAAGAGATGGAACAAGAAACAATGATCTACTCATTAGCATACTTAGGAATTCCATAAAAATACTAAGCTGGAAACCACTTTAGTTTTCTGTAAATAAAGCATATTGTAATTTCCATTCCATTCCATACATATTATAGGTGAATACATTCATTTTAAATAAGTATCAGCCTTGAAAGAACACACTGAATTTTCACATTTTGCACCGATAGAGAATCATCTCATGACTCCAGCCGCACTGCCTAGGAATCCACAGACAACTTCATCCAGAGAGGCAGCTAGGATAACTGCACATCTACACCTGTCTGTCCGCTCCTCTTAATGTCATGTTCCACTTTCATCTCCAGCTCTGTAGCAGACCTGCTGTGGCCTCTAATCGCTCTCTTCACACAACTCCAGGGTATTAAGCATATTCTGGTGGACTACTGTAGCGTGAATAATAAAAACCCAGAGACAGATATTGGAGTTCAAGTTGAAGATCAGGAAAGCAAAGCAGCCAACCACTAGAGAGTTCTTACCTCTACCAAGGCTCAGAAAAAGTGGTAAACCTGCCCTCAGAGTGACTGCAGACTGCAATGCTCCCCACCAAACCTCAGACTATACACTGAGACCCTGAGCTCCTGTATCTTCCCTTTTTATATTCCTCTCTTGTGCTGGAATTAAAGGCATGCACCACCACCACCCAGCCTCTCTGGCTAACTAGTGTGGCTTTTAGGAATAAAGGTGTGTGGAATCACTGCCTGGCCTCTGTGACTGACTAGTGTGGATAGCTTTGCAGTCTGATCTTCAGGCAAGCTTTCTTTATTAAAACACAAATAAAATATCACTATAGAATACTCTGATTTTCTCCCTCCTGTGGATGGACCCCTACCACACCCTCTCCTGCCCTCTCCTCATTCTTTTTGTCAACTCCCAATACACAGTGTTATGGCTAGATCACAGAGTCAACCAAAAGCCAACTAAGAGACCAAGTCCTACTTGTAAAAGCAAAGGTTGCCATGAACACCCTCAAAAAATTACTTCACTCAACTGCCGACTGAGAGGAACCTAGCACACAGGTTATACCATGAAAGACCTGAATAACAGCACCCCTGTACAGCAGGAAGAAGTTTGGAGAGAAATAACCCATATTCCCAAATATTGTTTATAAATGTTCTTTTACATTTAAAGCTGGATATGATATAGATATGAATAAGATAATGCGCAAAACAATCCCACACCAGTTTGGATTCAAAGGTTATTTATTTGAGGGAGAAAAAACTTACAGAACATCCTCCTACACAACAGCCAGGAAAGGAGTCTAGTAGCTGGAGCAAGAGATCAAGCAGAGGGCTGCTGCTGCCTTTTTATGCTGCTGCTTTTTTTTGCTGCTGCTTTTTAAAGAGAGAGAGAGAGAGCATGCCCCAGTGGGCTGGTATCTCAGCGACTATTGGCTGAAGGAGCAGAAGGTGCTCCCACAGCATACACACACATTGCAAAAGAACTAAAGTGAAAAGAGAGGGAAAAAAGCAAGCTATCTTTTCATAAATTAGATGATTTATAGTAATGTGGAAATTGTTATTCAGAGAATAGTATGTATGAATCTTGTATAAGACAAATTCATAATTGTTACTGGCATTGAGAAGTAGAACATTTAACACATGATAAGTCAAATTCATGTTTCATATTTACTAAAGTTGAAAACATCCACAATCCTAGATATATGGGGGTATGTCTGCTATTTATTGTAGTCCATATAATACTATATTCTTCAACAAGCAAGTTTCCTTATAAAAATGGGATTCTAGAAAATTTAGCGTAAGATTTGGTAGCCTAGAGGCTCCATCATTGCAAGTCAGAGAAATAGAGTCAGAATAATAAACTATAAATTTTATTTTTGCAGGAGACAATGGCTGAAAATGAATGTGTTAAGAAGCCACATGAGGTCTCTGAGTGAGAAGCAGGGAAGGCAGGGAAGAGTGGTCATAAACCAGTGCCACCTGGCTCAAGCTGAGTGAGGTCAATGGTAACTACAGGGAAGCTCTCTCTCTCTGTGTGTCTGTCTCTTTTCTCTCTCTCTCTCTCTCTCTCTCTCTCTCTCTCTCTCTCTCTCTCTCTCTCACACACACACACACACACACTCACACACATACACACACTGGACACAAAGAACAGTAACCATGGCTGTGCAGTCTGGGGTTGAAGACCCTGAAACAAAGATTCTCAGCTTGACTGCACTGAGGTCAATGAGAATTATCTCACAAGAATTTCTACCCTCTCAGCTGGAGCACCCAAAGAACTGTAGCAGAAGGGCAAACGGCTGGATATACTGTGAACAGAGACCAGCAGAAACTGTGGTCATAAAACCTGAAGGAATCAAGTCCGTTTCAGAAAGATAAATATGATCTCTTTTATTTGTAGATCCTAACTTTTATTAGATACATTAAATCATGCTTGTGTATATGACATGAAGTAGGAGCAGAACTGTTAAAGGGTACTAAGTGGACTAACAGGAGGAAAAGAGGGGGTTAGGGTTTAAGACTTTGTACTAAAATTCATGGTATGCTTATGTGAATGTCCTTATGAAACCTGAAATCATGCCCAACAAATGTAGACCAATAAAAATGTGATTCTTGTCTGGGGGAAAATGTTCAAATAAACTGTATGATATTAATGCAAGGAAGCTATCGTAACCAAGTATACACTAAGTAAAGACAGGACCCTAATAATAGTAATAGTATTTAGCAATGTCACACCTGGAACTTGTTTTAGAAATGTCATTAGAAGGGGAGAAAGGTGGGTGAAAGCCTATGATACACTTCTCTGTTTTTATAAGCTTAGAATTTCCAACTGCAGAGATAAAAAGAAGGGTAACTGTACTCAGATCAACACACATAACCAAGTATCACAGTGTGATGCATGTTGCTCTAATGAAGTGACAAAGTTATAAGTAGAATGAAAACCATAAGGATTTCAACATTTTATTGTCCTAACAGTAAATACTAGTTTATGCCAAACTCAAAATCTCAACCCCACACTGCTAACTAATCCATTTATTTAAGAAAATACTCACATTGGGAACTGATCTTTTGGCTCCTGTTATTTGACCTAACAACTCACAATAACCTCAGAAGTATAATGTCCTTGTCAACTGTTCAGTTCAAACCCATCACCAGATGGACTTTCTTCACCTATTTCATTATGTTAGACAAAGATTGTAAATTAGTGCATTATAATGACTTCAGATAGATTTTTATAATTGACACAGGAAAAAAGTGAAGAAGTTATGCAAACCATTTGATGATAGAAGAGACAAAAACAGATGCCTTCAAGGTCTTGGTGCACCAATGGCAATCCCCATTTGTTCTGCTTCATCAATTAAAGCTATGCATTAAAAAGCAGCAAAAACACAAAGAAAGCATGCCAGACAGTCTTTGCTACCTGCACCAATTTTAAATTCTTCTATAAACCCAGGTGCCATGACTCACACCTGTAATCCCAACATGCAGGGGACTTAAGAAGGTGGATTGCAATGTGTTCCAGGCCAATCAGGGCTGCACAGTTCCAGGCCAAAATCAATTACAGTAAGACCATTTCAAAAGGTATACCTCCTTTAAAAAAGCCATCATACATGCACATACTATGCCTCTAAAATGGAGTAATTCACAAGACACACACTTGTAGGGCTACCCTGAACAGAGATCACATGGCTAAATAAGGCCCACCAGATCTTACTTGTACTTTCAGCTTCTTTTACAAAATAGAGAAAATGGAGGCTTGAGGATTTTTTTCTTTCTTCAGGCAATCATAGAAACAGAATTGGCAGGCACTTCGTTTTCTTACTCCTACTGATTTTGAAGTCTGTAAACACGTGGCTTTAGCTTGGCTGAAGGTTTCATGCCAATGATTTGATGAAAAGAATGAACCAAGACAACATTGTGAAATTGTTTTTTAATTATTTAACTTTTCTCAATTTGTTAAACTTCTGCATATATTAATACCATAAAAACTTCAGAGAAAGATAATATTCCAATAGAGTGGTAAACATTAATAATGGACCAAGATGGGAGGACAACAGATTAATTTTCCTTCTTCTGTCTAGGGTCTCTCTCTGTCTCTCTCTCTCTCTCTCTCTCTCTCTCTCTCTCTCTCTCTCTCTCTCGTCTCACTCTGTTATCAGAGGCCACTCATTCATTCATGACCACCCAGAAATAATCTCACCCAGAAACTGTATTAAATAAAACACTGCTTAGACTATTAGCATATGCATATTTCTAGCTTGCTCTTACATCTTAAATTAACCCATTTCTTTAATCTGTGTATTGCCACATGGTTGTGGTCTGCCGGTAAGGTTTAGTCCTGCATCCAGCATCTGTTTACTCTGGTGGCTACATGGCATCTCATTGACTCTGCCTACCCACTCACTGTATCTATCTGTTTGGACTTCCAGCCTTGTTCTGTTCTGCAATGCAATAGGCCCAAAGCAGCTTCTTTATTGACCAATGGTATTCACAGCATAGAGAGAGGAAATCTGCCTCCCCTTTTCTGTCTTCATAAAAAGGAAGGTTTTAATTTTAACGTAGCAAGATTTCATATAACAAAACAGTTATCAAGATAGAATTATTGTTATGATAACTAGTCCATTTACATTTGGTAAATTAAGGAAAATATTCTATCATCTATCCTATCTTTGTGAGTCTAAAGTTTTAGATCTAATCTATTTTTTATAATTATAACTTTCTTGGCATGCCAACTTGGGCCAGCTACATTCACATAAAACTTGAGAGAGCTTAGAAATCTAGACACAAATGAACCAAGGTTAGCATGGTTTCTTAGAAGCCACAGTTTGTTTTGTTGTTTTGTTGTTGTTGTTATTGTTTTCAAATGGGCTCTGTTTAATGGTGGCTAGCCGAAGTGCTGTGGCTCTTTAAGAGAATCTCCATGATATAGCATTAGAAGCAAGAAACTACATGGATTTGAAATGTCTGCTTCCTGGTTTGTGCTGCCACCATGAACTCTGGCTCTTTAAGGAGGTCAAGCACTTAAATGGGGTTTGTGTGCTGTGTGCTGCAAGTTACTTGATGGCAGCATAGGCCAACTGGTTACCAGAGTTGAGGTGGTGAGGATGGCTCACCTGGCAGTCTCAGAGGCAGTGAATGGACCTCCACCATGTTGGACTGCGTAGACCCAAAAGGCAAAGCAGTCTTGGTCCTAGCCATGCCACTTAGCATTTTAAGAAGTGATCATGGTCATAAAAGGATTATATATACACAATAAAGATTAATTCAGATGGAAAAGACCTGTAACAGTTTTGGATAAATGTTCATGGGCTTGGATAAGTAGTGATGAGTTTCTGCATTCTCTGTTTTCTGCTGGAAAAGAAAGCTTCTCTGCTCACAGTTGGAAGGCAGAGCTAATCTACAGGGGTGACCATAAACACTTAGAAAGCAGTCTGACAACACACTTTGCAAAATAACAGTGGTAGATGCCTCTACACACATTAAAGCTTTGAATATCCCCGTATATGGACTTTTGATTATGTTTACAATTCTAGGCATGAATTCCTTCCTATGAACCAGGCTCAAGTCCAAGAAGAAAATAACTGGTTACCCTGATGACAACCATTGTACTATTACAGGAGAAAGCATGAGATGTATCTGCCATGGCAGGTCATCATGATAACATGAAGGGTCCACCAGTGGGCAAGTTCACCAATGACTTTGCTCCACCAGTGGTCTAGGTATCACCCTTTGACACCAAGAAATCTAGTTGGCAGGGAGGAAGTTTCCCAGTAACTTTAAAATTGATTTTTGTATGTCCTGCAATCAAAGTGTGTGGTGTCTTTGGCAAGAGGGTCTATCTAGCAATGGTGGGCAAGCAAGAACAATGAACTACCTTACGTTGTTCTGTGGGGACTCACTGACTAGTTGATAACATGTATAAAGTTATCCCACACCTGCAATTCACTGGACTCTTAAGTACTAAAGCACCACTGTGCATGTGCGGCAGGGTTTAAGCCTTATGTAACTAGATGTACCATTCTGATCAACACCTGGACCTCACTAGGCCTTTAAATTAAATACTAAAGAACCTCTATTCAAGTGGGGCAGGGTTAATGCTCTTGTAACCAGATGTATATTCTGATAAGAGGCTGTAAACACAACTCACTTTCTGCATGCTTTAAGATTACATTCTTCACTGAGTGCTTACAAATCACCAAAATAGTATTTTAACATAAAAATGACTAAAAGAAGCATCACATACAATAAGGTTAAAATTATTACCATATCAGTCAATTTCCCCCAACTGAAAAAAACACCTAAGATGGCCAACTTAAAGGAAGAAAAGTTTTATTTTAGCTTGGGAGGTTTTCATTCCATGGTTGACCTGTTAATAACTTTGGGCCTAAGATATAAAGAGTAGAGCAAAGATGCCCACTTGACATGCATATCAGGAAACAGAAGATAGGAGTTACAATATTTCCTCAAATGATCTATCCATCTCCTAAAACTTTCCAAAAGCACCACAGACTAGAGAGCAAACATTTAATACATAGACTTTGGGAGACACTCTAGACACAAACCAGAATAATCACTAACCAATTTCAAAACCAAGGACTTAGCTCCACGTAGTGACTCATATCTAAATTCCAACAATGGTGAGGTCAAGGCAGGAAGATCATTGTAAGTCTGAGGCCAGCTCAGGCTACATAGTCTGGGCTTCAACAACAATGAATGCCTGGAGCTGCATTGTGGGCCACTCTGTGTGGATACTGGGAACTAACCTCTGGTCTTCTGAAAGAGCAGGAAGTGCTCTTAATCCTTGAGTCACCTGCCCATCCCACTGGGGTAATCAGAATGAGCACGATCCCCATAAACTTATGTCTGAATACTTACTCCCCACTTGGTGGAACTGTTTGGGAAGGATGAGGAGGTATGGACTTTAAAGAGCTATGTTTGGGGGGCTTGGCTTTCAATCTTCAAATAATCTGGTATGGTCTCTGACCAAGATAGTGTAAAGGTCACCAGGCTATATATCACACATGACACCTCCCCTAAGGATAGGTTCTGCAGAGAAACAAAGTGGATAAAGGTCTAGGGAGGGGGAGCCTGGAATAAACATTCTGAGGGATTTGGATGAGGCCTCACCCTACAGATAGCAAAGGTCACCAGGTTATTAACAATATCCACCCCAGTCTTCTGGGAGGAAAAACAGGTGTGCACTCCCTTCCATTAAAGACATAAGTCTGCATGTATATCATTGCTAGTTTCTCCAATGCATATCTGTTAATATTCATGCCTCTATAGACATCCTTGTGACCACATGACGGGATAGCAGTGACAGCTAACTGTCACTTCTCAGTATCATCAGACTCCAAGAGACTAGCATACTGTGTATTGCTAGCCTAGGAAAAGATGAAGTTCAAAGTGCAGTTTCTATGGGATGCTTGTCACTTTTTCACTCCTGTAAAGTCAAAAAATCACCAGCCAGGGAGGGGCCATATGTACTGAATTTTAGGGTGGGCTTCAAAAATAAAACCTCAATGCTAGCTTATGGAAAACTGGAATTTTGTAATACATTTGAACACAAACAGAATACATTAAAAGATACTCTGTAAAAACATTATGTCTATACTTAGCTATGACCAAAAATAAAACCTGAAACAGAGTTTGAAAAACAAAGGTTACACTCTTTAAAAAAAAAAAAACCACAGTGCAAACAATTTTGGAAAATCTTTGTTAAATTGAATGATCAGAACTTCTGCTTAGATTTTCAATATCTAACTATATATCTACATCAAACAAGACTTTGAATATGAGGAATAAGTTAGTCTTGCCAATGCATGCTAATGAAGTCCCCTTTCATCATGCTCATTTAAGAGTCTATTAAAGATGGGTCCAGATGATCTAACCAAGCACAGGTTGCTGGCAAGAGATGAAGTTCTGCCTCCTGAAGAAATCAGCCTGTGCTGCCTATTATGACAGTAACACTCTAATATCTCCCTCTCAAGGCTAACTTCTAGTCTCTCAGACAAATGTCTGGATGATGTTTGATTTTTCTTGACTCAATGTTTAGAAAAAGCTATTATAAAAACTCACAAGGAAGGACTCTAAGGTCTTTTATCAATGGTCTAAAAATACATCCAGGTATTAAGAAGGAAAAGTATTATATGTATGAACAGAATATTATTGGCTATTACTGATTCATAGAAACAAACCTGCCCTCATATTCTAGAGCTGAGTGAAGTCTGATTGTTCTATTTAGCATTAGACAACGGATATGTGCCCCTGTCTCTACAGATGGTGCAGTACGAATGCTCCTCTCAGGTCTCCCTATTAATATTCTGAGTCCAGTACAATATTTCTAAAAATGACATAATTTTTATAGTGAGTATGCCTTTGAGTTTAGGGGTGTTCTTGTCTTGGCAGACTGAAAATGGGGTATGTTTTGCCAAAAAGTATGAAGAAAGGGTCTAAGAAAACAACATGACTTAAATCTATGTTCTTCAAAAATTTTCCCCTGAGTTTACATGTTAAAATGCAAGAATATCAACACCTCACAAATATATCTGAATTAAAAAATAAGAACAGATTATGACAACATAGGAAAATTTCCTTTTATAAACATAGAGGATGTCAATGCATAAATAAAATAACAGTGTTAAGTGATTCGAAAGCACAGTTCTTATATCTTCTTCCTGGGAAGTTTATGGCTTCCATCCCTAGTATCAAGCACAGGTGAACACGAATCTTAACTGGGAAGAGGTCACATCCAACACCATAGCAGCATGACAGCTCAGTAGCAGAACAAAGCAGAAAATGATCAGGTCAGCAAACACTACAAAACAAAGTACACTGAAGACAACTGAGTAAGGCAGGATGAGCAAAGTTCTTAGTATTGGGGAGGAGGGACTGGGCAGCCCAGTTGTAAACAGTCCCATCTTTTGTGACTAAACAGCACTGACAATTGTGCTGTCAGGAGCCTCACTGCTTTCTACATCATGAATAGCTGCAGGTTCTGGAATTTCATTCATCCTCAAAACCTCTTCATAGAGCAAATAGCTCCGCAAACTTCGGGGAAGAGGCAACTGATGGATGAAACTGTTAGAACGAAGGTGCTCTGCTTTTAGACTTGCCCAAATTTCCAAACGGCAGTGATGGGTCAGGCACGGAACACAGGCTGGAGAAACAAACAAAATATTAACTGATAGTGAACGGCACAAAAGATTAAGGACCTAAGCTTGGACTTCAGAACACATATAAAAGCCAGAGACTGGAGTAGCAATGTGGTTTGCTCTGTAACAATCTACCTCCAGATTCAGTGAGAAACACTGTATCAAAATTGTAAGGTAGAGAGGGATAGGCTAGAAGCCTTCTCTGGTTTCCACATATGCACACAATCACGAATACACACACACATACACACACACACGCACACACGCACACGCACATACACACACACGCGCACACACACACACATACACACACTAGTAATACACTAAAGTAAGCAACAAACCTATCTCCATATAACAAAAGAGAAATGGTTTGTTGCTTAGTCTTGTTTTCAAAGAAGCCTGGTGGGTAAGGATAATCACATTAAATTTTCAATTATTTTCCTCTCGCTTCAGTTGGTCACTCAAAGTCAGTATCCAGTCCATAAAAGGCAAATATTTAATTTCTAAAGAACTAATGATACAAGCTGGCACTTAAGAGAACTCACAACAGAATATCACTACTCCCCTGTTAGTCTGTTTCATTGCCAAGAGTCTTGTAACCTAACATATCAAGTAAATGGATGTGCAGTCTGAACATTATCTCTTTGCATCTGTGACATAAAATTAAGTTTCAAGGGCTGGCAAGATGGATCATAGGTTAAGAGTGCTAGCTGCTCTTCCAAAGGACCCAGGCTCAATTTGTGGTGCCAGCACCGTGGCTCATACCTATTTCAAATTCCAGTTTCAGGGGATCCAACACACTCTTCTGGCTTCCATGGGAACCAGGCGTGCATGTGGTGTACAGATGTGCATTAAAAACAATCACACTTAGTAAAATAATATTTTTAAGAATGAACTTTTAAAATTGGCAAGGAAAGAGAACATTCATTGAGTGTCCTCTATGCCACATGCCTATGCATTTCAGAGATACTCTACTTTTGTATCACTTTCTCTGATCTAAACATGCAGATACACACAAGATCTATCTATCTATCTATCTATCTATCTATCTATCTATCTATCTATCTATCTATCTATCTATCTATCTAGGTTTCCCATGCACATGTTTTACCACTGATCTTTCGCAGCCCCTGGTATAAATTACCATACCATGCTCCTATAAGACAGGAAAACAGAGTCTTAAAAAGAAGATTCAGCAAAATTTCAAAGATCACAAAGTTGTTTAACTGGCAGAGCCATGGTTAAAATTTAGATCCATTTGACCCCAAAGACTCTAAGTGTGGGCTAAAGTTGTAGGATACATGATCACACTGTGAATCCCAAGTTTGCATTTGAGTGAACTTAATAAAATCAACTTTGGATCAGGAGACAGAGTCAGCAACTAGTTGACAGAAAGTAGACAGAGAGACAGAAGGGAACCAGAAAAAGGAGAGATGCACAGGAAGTAGGAGGGAGGACTTTAAATGTGACAGTCCTTTTTGGAGCAACAGAAAAGAGACTTTCTCTTTCTGAGATGCTGGTGATGAGGGAAGGTCATCTAGTTTCTGTTCAACTTCTCTGAGCTAGCAAGTTTTCAACCCAGCCTCCAACTCCTGTGTGGTAAATAGAACAATAAGGATTTAGTTAAATAGTAAATCTGGAGGCTGGAGAAATGGCTCAGAGGTTAAGAGCACTGACTGCTCTCCCAGAGGTTCTGAGTTCAGTTCCCAGTACACATTATAATGACATTTGATGCCCTCTTCTGGCATGTAGACAAAGAGGTAGATAGAACAGTATATACTGTATACATAATAAAAATAAATCTTTAAATAACTATATTTGGTGGCAGTGGTGAGAGACAGATCTAGCAGGACATGGCTGCCTGAGAAGTGGGCAGGTGACTGCCACAGTTACTGGCTGAGACAGTAGTAGACTCAGGTATAGCCTCTGTGCCAGTGGGAAAACAGGATTTTGGCACTCCAATGTGTGGCATGATCACATAAATGGAGAATTCACACTAGTTGGCCATTACTCGTGGGAACTCTCAAAGTGGATTTGGAAATTTCAGGAGGTGCTTGAGCCCTCCACCAAACTGAGAAGTCAGCAGATTTGGTGGAACATCTGGGACGTCTTGAGGGAGAGAGTTGAGTAATATTAAAAAGAAAAATCATTACTATGTTAAGGATGGGAAATATTACAAAGCAGGACACTAGGACACTGTATAGTGCTATTATTAATGGCTTGAAAATGGAAATAGTAAATGAGGGGATAAAAGACTTAGCTGGGATTGACATAATGCCGATTATAATTATCATCATTTTGGTAATTCATATCTCATCCTTAATAGCCACAGTGGTTTCTTTTGCCAAATATAAAATGTGTGGTCTGATAAATGTGCCAAATATGAAAAGTTGACAGATAAGATATAAGTTTTAGAAAGACTTTTATATAAAGATAAGAAAAATTTGACTGCCCCCCCACATCCTCTCGTCTTTGGGGCCACAAAATCCCACAGCTCAGCCTGTTTGGGCACCTGGGACCTGGAATTGAGTGCACCCAGGCCGGTGGGAGGTCCCCTCCTTAGCCTGCTGCCTGCAGCAAGGTAGGCCCTTTGTCAGCGAGCTGTTTGGCCTGCAAGGGGACCTGAGAGTCTGCCAGAGGATCCATCATTCATTGAGGTGAGTGAGAAGTGAGTGCCTGAACCACAGCAGCTGCCCGGAGAGGGACCACCGACATTCCCCAACTCCCCCCACTACCAGCACACATCCTGCTCTTCCTGCAGGGGTTATTCTCCCCGGATACTGCCTCTCTCTTCCTGTCCCTTCCCAGCTTGCACCCAGAACCCCCCCCCCGCCTCATCCTCCCGTCTTTGGGGCCACAAAATCCCACAGCTCAGCCTGTTTGCATGCTGGGGACCTGGAATTGAGTGCACCCAGGCGGGTGGGAGGTCCCCTCCTTCATTAGCCTGCTGCCTGCAGCAAGGTAGGCCCGTTGTCAGTGAGCTGCTTGGTCTGCAAGGAGACCTGACAGTCTGCCAGAGGATCCATCATTCATTGGGGTGAGTGAATTGAATTCATTGGGGTGAATTGAACTTCTAAAAGAAGACCCAAAGGGGATTATTTAGAGGAAGAAATGGGCAGGCGCCAATGCAAGAATTCCTCCAACAATTTGAAAAACAACATGAAAGAACCAGAACCCAGTGAACTTATAACAGGAGGACTTGAACACATGAATCAAGAAGAAGTAGAAAAAATTGACTTTATGAAAGTAATAGAGTCCCTTAAACAGGAGGTGAAAAACTCCCTTAAGGAAATGGATGAGAGGAATAACAAAAAATTTGAAGAATTGAGAAAATCCGTAAATGATATCCTAGGAAACCAAGAAAAAACAATCAAAGAGATAAAGGAAACAGTGCAAGACTTTAAAACTGAAATGGAGGCAAGGAAGAAAACACAACCCGAGGGCCAGCTGGATAAGAAAATCTACGTAAATGAACAGAGAGTACAGAAACAAGCATAACCAACAGAATACAAGAGATAGAAGAAAGAATCACAGACTCTGAAGATACCATAGAGAAAATAAATGCACTGATCAAAGAAAACAGCAAATCCAACAAATTCTCATCACAAAACATTCAGGAAATCTGGGACACAATAAAAAGACCAAACCTAAGAATAATAGGCGTAGAAGAAGAAGAAGAAATACAGCTCAATGGTCCAGAAAATATATTTAATAAAATTATAGAAGAAAACTTCCCAAACCTCAAGAAAGATATTCCTATTAAGGTTCAAGAAGCTTACAGAACACCAAATAGACTGGATCAAAAAAAATCCCCTTGCCATATTATAATCAAAACACAAAACACACAGAATAAAGAAAGAATATTAAGAGCTGCAAAGGAAAAAGGTCAAGTAACATATAAAGGTAAACCTATCAGACTTACACCTGACTTCTCTATGGAAACCATGAAAGCCAGAAGGTCCTGGATAGATGTTTTTGCAGAAACTAAGAGACCATGGATGCAAGCCCAGATTACTATACCCAGCCAAGCTTTCATTCACTATAAATGGAGAAAACAAAATATTCCAGGATAAAAACAAGTTTAAACAATACATAGCCACATACAGAAAGTAATAGAAGGAAATTCACAAACAAAGGAGTCCAGCATTGCCCAAAATAACTCAGACATCTAGCGACCCTTCACCAGCACATCACAAAGAAAAGAAACATAGAATCTCTAGTACAAAATAAAAAATGACAACTGGAGTTAACATCCACTGGTCATTAATATCACTTAATATCAATGGACTCAATTCACCTATAAAAAGGCACAGGCTAAGAGATTGGATACGAAAACAGGATCCAACATTCTGCTGTTTACAAGAAACACACCTCAACCACAAAGACAGACATCTACTCAGAGTAAAGGGTTGGGAAAAGGTTTATCAAGCAAATGGACCTAAGAAACAAGCCGGTGTGGCCATACTAATTTCTAACAAAGTTGACTTCAAACTAAAATCAATCAGAAGAGATGGAAAGGGACACTTTATACTCATTACAGGAAAAATCTATCAGAATGAAGTCTCAATCCTGAATATCTATGCCCCTAATACAAAAGCACCCACTTATATAAAAGAAACATTACTAGAACTCAAGGCAGCCATCAAACCAAACACACTGATAGTGGGAGACTTCAACACTCCTCTTTCACCAATGGACAGGTCAATTCGACAGAAACCTAACAGAGAATTAAGAGACTTAATAGAGGTAATGAACCAAATGGACTTAACAGACATCTATAGAACGTTCCACCCAAACAGGAAAGAATATACCTTCTTCTCTGCGGCTCATGGAACCTTTTCGAAAATTGACCACATACTTGGTAACAAAGCAAACTTCCACAGTTACAAAAACATATTAGTAACCACCTGCATCTTATCGGATCACCATGGATTAAAATTAGAATTCAACAACAATGCTACCCCCAGAAAGCTTACAAACTCATGGAAACTGAACAGTCAACTACTGAGCCACAGCTGGGTCAAGGAAGAAATAAAGAAAGAAATTAAAGTCTTCCTGGAATTTAATGAAAATAAAGACACAACATACTCAAACTTATGGGACACTATGAAAGCAGTGCTAAGAGGAAAATTCATAGCACTAAGTGCCCACTTTAAAAAAAAACGGAGAAAACACACATTGGAGACTTAACAGCACACCTGAAAGCTTTAGAAAAGAAAGAAAGAGACTCACCTGGGAGGAGTAGAAGACTGGAAATTATCAAACTGAGGGCAGAAATCAACAAAATAGAAACACAGAAAACAATCCAAAGAATCAATGAAACAAAAAGCTGGTTCTTGGAGAAAATCAACAAGATTGACAAACCCCTAGCCAAACTAATCAAACGGCAGAGAGAGAACACACAAATTAATAAGATCAGAAATGAAAAAGGGGATATAACCACAAACACAGAGGAAATCCAAAGAATCATTAGATCTTACTACAACAGCCTGTATGCCACAAAATTGGAAAACGTAAAAGAAATGAACACTTTTTTAGATAAGTACCATGTACCAAAGTTAAACCAGGACCAGGTAAATGCTCTAAATAGTCCTGTTAGTCGCGAAGAATTGGAAACTGTTATCAGAAACCTCCCTTCCAAAAAGAGGCCAGGATCTGATGGGTTCAATGCAGAATTCTACCAGAACTTCCAAGAAGACCTAATACCTATACTCCTTAAGGTATTTCATAATATAGAAACAGAACAGTCATTGCCAAATTCCTTTTATGAAGCTACAATTACCCTGATACCTAAACCACACAAAGACTTAACCAAGAAAGAGAATTACAGGCCAATCTCACTCATTAACATCGATGCAAAAATTCTCAATAAAATACTGGCATACAGAATCCAAGAACACATTCGAAAAATTATCCACTATGATCAAGTAGGCTTCATCCCAGAGATGCAGGGCTGGTTCAACATACGAAAATCTATCAATGTAATCCATCATATAAATAAACTGAAGGATAAAAACCATATGATCATCTCATTAGATGCAGAAAAAGCATTTGACAAAATTCAGCACCCCTTTATGATAAAGGTCTTGGAGAGATTAGGGATACAGAGGTCATTCCTAAATATAATAAAGGCTATTTACAGCAAGCCGACAGCTGACATCAAATTAAATGGAGAGAAACTCAAGGCCATCCCACTAAATTCAGGAACGCGACAAGGCTGTCCACTCTCTCCTTATCTCTTCAATATAGTACTTGAAGTTCTAGCAATAGCAATAAGACAACACAAGGGGATCAAGGGGATTCGACTTGGAAAGGAAGAAGTTAAACTTTTGTTATTTGCAGATGATATGATAGTGTACATAAGCGACCCGAAAAACTCCACCAAAGAACTCCTACAGCTGATAAACTCCTTTAGTATCATGGCAGGTTACAAGATCAACTCCAAAAAATCAGTCGCCCTCCTATATAAAAAGGATAAGGAAGCAGAGAAAGAAATCAGAGAAGCTTCACCTTTCACGATAGCCACAAATAGCATAAAATATCTTGGGGTAACTCTAACCAAGGAAGTGAAAGACCTATTTGACAAGAACTTTAAGTCTTTGAAGAAAGAAATTGAAGAGGATACCAGAAAATGGAAGGATCTCCCTTGCTCTTGGATTGGGAGAATCAACATAGTAAAAATGGCAATTCTACCAAAGCAATCTATAGATTTAATGCAGTCCCCTTAAAGATCCCATCAAAATTCTTCACAGATCTTGAGAGGACAATAATCAACTTTATATGGAAGAACAAGAAACCTAGGATAGCCAAAACAATCTTATACAATAAAAGAACTTCTGGAGGCATTACCATCCCTGACTTCAAACTCTATTACAGAGCTACAGTAGTGAAAACAGCTTGGTATTGGCATAAAAATAGAGAAGTCGACCAATGGAATCGAATAGAAGACCCAGATCTTAACCCACAAACCTATGAACACCTGATTTTTGATAAAGGAGCTAAAAGCACACAATGGAAGAAAGAAAGCATCTTCAACAAATGGTGCTGGCATAACTGGATGTCAACCTGTAGAAGAATGAAAGTAGATCCGTGTCTATCACCATGCACAAAACTCAAGTCCAAATGGATTAAAGACCTCAATATCAATCTGAACACATTGAGCTTGATAGAGGAGAAAGTGGGAAGTACTCTACAACATTTGGGCACAGGAGACCGCTTCCTACGTATAGCCCCAGCAGCACAGACATTAAGGGCAACATTGAATAAATGGGACCTCCTGAAGCTGAGCAGCTTCTGTAAAGCAAAGGACACTGTCACTAAGACAAAAAGGCAGCTTACTGACTGGGAAAAGATCTTCACCAACCCCACAACAGACAAAGGTCTGATCTCAAAAATATATAAGGAACTCAAGAGACTAGACTTTAAAATGCTAATGAACCCAATTAAAAAATGGGGCACTGAACTCAACAGAGAATTCTCAACAGAAGAAGTTCGAGTGGCCAAAAGACACTTAAGGGCATGCTCAACCTCCTTAGCAATCAGGGAAATGCAAATCAAAACAATGTTAAGATACCATCTTACACCTGTCAGAATGGCTAAAATCAAAAACACCAATGATAGCCTTTGCTGGAGAGGATGTGGAGTAAGGGGTACACTCATCCATTGCTGGTGGGAATGCAAACTTGTGCAACTGCTTTGGAAAGCAGTGTGGAGGTTTCTCAGGAAATTTGGGATCCACCTACCCCAGGACCCAGCAATACCACTCTTGGGAATTTACCCAAGAGATGCCCAATCATATTACAAAAGCATCTGTTCAACTATGTTTATAGCAGCATTATTTGTAATAGCCAGAACCTGGAAACAACCTAGATGCCCTTCAGTGGAAGAATGGTTGAAGAAAGTGTGGAATATATACATGCTAGAATACTACTCAGCGGTAAAAAACAATGACATCTTGAATTTTGCATGCAAATGGAGGGAAATAGAAAACACCATCCTGAGTGAGGTAACCCAGGCCCAAAAAGATGAACATGGGATGTACTCACTCATAATTGGGTTCTAGCCATAAATAAAGGACATCGAGCCTATAATTCGTAAAAATCCTAGAGAAGCTATATAAGAAGGTGAACCCAAACAAAAACATATAGTTATCCTCCTAGATACTAAAAGTAGACAAGATTGCCGGACAAAAAATGGGAACATAGGGGTGGGGTGGGATGGGGGGAGGGGGGATGGGGAGAGAAAAGTGTGAAGTGGAGGATGGGAAGAGCTTGGGGGAATAGGATGGTTGGGATATAGGAAGGGTGGATATGGGAACAAGGAATTATATATCTTACTTAAGGGAGCCATTCTAGGGTTGGCAGAGGCTTGACTCTAGAGGGGTTCCCAGGTGTCCAGGAAGACGCCCCCAGCTAGGTTCTTGGGCAGCTGAGGAGAGGGTGCCAGAAATGTCCAGATCCTATTGCCATACTCATGAATATCTTGCATATCACCATAGAACCTTCACCTGGCATTGGATGGAGAAAATGACAGAGCCCCACATAGGAGCACCGGACTGAGCTCCCAAGGTCCCGATGAGGAGCAAAAGGAGGGAGATCATGAGCAAGGAAGTCAGGACCGTGAGGAGTGCGTTTACCCATTGAGAAGGTGGGACAGATCTAACGGGAGACCACCAAGTCTAGTTGGAATGGAAGGGATGGAACAGGGGACCAAACCGGGTTCTCTGAATGTGGCTGACGGTGGAGGAGGACTGAGAAACCAAGGACAACGGCAATGAATGTGAACTCTACAGCATGGACGGGCTCACTGTGAGCCTTAACCTTCACCTGGTGATGGATGGAGATAGAGACAGAGCCCCACATTGGAGCACCGGAATGAGCTCCCAAAGTTCTGATGAGGAGCGGAAGGAGAGAGATCATGAGAAAGAAAGTCAGAACCATGAGGGATGCGTTCACCCACTGAGACGGCAGGACAGAACTAACGGGAGACTACCAAGTCCACTGGGAATGGGACTGATGGAACATGTGACCAAATCGGACTCTCTGAGCGTGGCTGATGGTGGAGGCTGACCGAGAACCCAAGGACAATGGCGATGGGCTTGGTCTCTATGACATGGACGGGCTCTGTGTGAGCCTTGTCTGTTTGGTTGCTCACCTTCCTGGACCTGGGGGGAGTTGGGAGGACCTTGGACTCAACATAGTGTAGAGAACCCTGATGGCTGTTTGGCCTCAAGAGGGAGGGAGTGGGGGTGTGGGTGGAGGGGAGGGGAGGGAAGGGGGAGGAGGAGGGGAGGAGATGGCAATTTTTAATAAAAAACAAATAAACTGGAAAAAAAAGAAAGCAGAGTCAGGCAGAAGCTTCAAGCAGTTGCCATAGGCAATCTCCATGCCTCTCCTCTCTGAGTCGGATGTAGGTTAAGATCTCTCCTGGTAAGCCGCCACCTCATGGTGCTACACAGATTACTAAATATGGATTAGTCAAGATGTGAGAAATAGCCAAAAAGAGGCTGAAACTAATGGGCCAAGCAGTGCTTAAATGAATAAAGATTCTGTGTAATTATTTCGGGTGTAAAGCTAGCCGGTTGGCAGGACACAGCCCTGCAGCTCCATCTACAGAACATTACAGTGTGATTCATTTTAATGAAATAATTAGAAAAGAGGAAAAAATTGGTGTTTGAGCTGCATGTATAGAGTACTATATATGTGTGTGCAAGTGTGCATGCTTGTGCATGTTCAGAGATCAGAGAAGGTCATTGGTGTCCTGTTCCATCATCTCTCACATTAGCTCTGTGTCACTAAAGCTGCAGCTAGTCTGGAGGCCAGCAAGCCTCAGGGAGCTACTCGTTTCTGGACCTGGCCCCCAGGGTTGGGTTTCCAGTGTGAATGGCTGTGCCTGACTCAAGTCCTCTTGCTCAACCAGCAAACCCTCCTAACCCCTGAGCTATCAACCTAGTCTTGAAAAGAAATCTGTTTTAAGATAGAAAGCAGGTTAGCACTTGTGTCTCTCTAGGGATGGGCATTGGGCAGTAACCAGGAAACTATTTTGGGTGATGGAAAATTTTCTAAAATTGGGTAGTGGTGATGGATTCTCATAAGCAGTAAACAAAAGTTCAGAAAATACAACTTCATATAAGCTTTAAAATAAAATGTGAAATGTTGCAATGTTTTTGAGAATGTAGCAAAACCAGACAAGGAAAAATTTTTATATAAAATGATTGACAGGTGTTTACCAACATAGAAAGATTTGCTGCGGTTTATATTAGATATTGACATAAGTAGGAGAATTTAGTTCCCACTTTGAAACAAACAGAGTACTGGGGTACTGGGATATCATTACAGGAAGAGGCCCAGGAAAATACCAAGTAGACATTAAAACCAGTAGTAATAGAAGTAATAAAAGTAATAGAAGTAATAAAAGTAGTAATAGAAGGTGGTGAGTAAAAGCAGTAAGGTAAACTGACTTGATAAAAAACACAAATACAAAAAATATATTGAAATTATTTCATGGTAGTTAAGTAATTAAATATCAATAAACTACAGATATTTTAAAACAAAATATAGGTAAACATTAATATAATTGCAAAGTGAAAACAAAATTTCTAGTAATAAAATGAAAGCTAAAAGCCAAGTGGGGATATCTTGAAGTTTTCAATTTGGTAAAATATGAAGAATTATTTTATAGCAAAATGTCTCCCACCTTTGAAAAGCTGATTGCAAAGTGATAGAAATACTTGAAAGATATACACCATTCAGTTAGATAATATGCTTGCTGAAGAAACAATGGAACACAAGGAGTCATTTCTGCTTCTATAGGTAAGCCCTCACCCACACTCCTTCAAGTAACCACATTAAAGCTCACTGGTTCATGAAAAATGCGGAATTCACCAAATAACCACTAGTTAATACATGATTATTTGACATCAGTGACAGGCAAAAACAATGATAACACAGCTTCAGAGTGAAGAATTTACCGAAGGTTCCTCTGGAGGATATAATGAACCCAGTGTGGGAGTTAAGTTCTGCTCAGTGTGGTCATTACTGTGCCATACTGTCTTTCTATTGTTCAGAATTAAATTAAAAGTTTGAATTCAATTGATGCTCCCCAGGATCCTGCATGGAATAAATGTGATGTAGAAATGTCAATCAACTAGAAATGCAAGTTACTAAGAATGAGGGTGTGCCCATGTCTTTGTTGGGGAGTTTCATTAATAGACATGTCACAAACACAATGTAAGTTAAATATAGACTATGTCTTACAAAATGTTGGGTTTAATTAGACATTTTCACATTTGTATATATGCTTACTATGACTACTTAGACATATATAAGAGTTTGAAGTTTCTGAATAGGCAGCCCCACAGAAGTGACTGGAGCAGGGGCCATAAGTATAATGAGTGGTTCAGAGGAGTTGAACGACATGGGCCAAGTAAGGAAGGGCCTTACCTTTAACAATGTGGAGAAATAGAAGTTGTGGAGGGGGTTATGTTGAAGGAAAAACATCATAAACTTTGCAGTGGTCTTTATACTTACTTCCACTGAAATCTTGTGTCTTTTGAAATGAGTTACAACTCAGCTTAAAATGACTAGACAAACTTATTACAGACAGAAAAAATAAGGTTTCCTACTGAAATGTGGCTGGTTGTCTGGACCATTAGACAGGGAGTGGCAGTTTCTCTTATTCTAACATAGTGGGGTACATGAAGGCCGCCCACTTGTTTCTATGAATGGAGAATCTTTATAAGAAGTCTTGTGAGAGAATCACTGACTCAGCTGGAGTAAACCCAAGCATATGGGATTTCTGGGCCACGTTGCTATGTCTCAGTACTCTGTCCCCTGGGATGCTTAAATGATGCCTTGGCTCATGGGGGCTTAGACATATGAAAAAGAACCAATTAAAACGAGCACAGACACAGAATGTTTATATACCTCAGTTTTAAAGGATAATGATAACCACTCTGATGATGAATATAACATTTAAGATGAGGACCGAGTATCACTTCTAAAACATTCCATGTGTTTCTTGTCAGTGATACTGTTATGTGTATAACAGAAACTTTGAAAGGATTGCAGTTAACAGTAGCTGCACAGCATGTATATATGCATCACAGTCACAAAAGGTCTATAAAAACACATTGAGCTAGTTTTGTGTTGGTCAGCTATTCTGGGCAATTGACATCCTCCTGCAAAGAAAAATAGTAGTTTTCTATAATGGATTCTCACTGGGAATATTATCCTCACTATTTCAAACTAGGAAAGACAATCATGGGAATGAAGAAGCCATTTTATTCAATTTTGTTTGGGCCATTATATTAATAAAGCAGCAAAACTTGTATAACATGAGCCTGGAGTATTGTAACTTATGTTTAACTTATGTTTATTTTAATCTAGAACTTACAAATACATTCATGTTTTCATTTTGAGCCTTTTAATGAAACTCTGAAAACTGAAAGTCTGTATAATTTTCCTTGTAATTAGCAAAATATTCAATTGGTCATTTAAATATCCCATTATTATAGTTATACTCATTGAGAAACGATATAAAAATTGATGATAGCGGCTTAATGGAATAGTGAGGTGCTTCTTGTTAGAGAATGATCTCCTAGGGTCCATCTGCTAGCATTGGGTGACATATTTGGAGAAGGATAGGCAACTGGCAGAAATATTCCTGATGTTGAAAGAAACATCTTAGAACATCAAGATCTCTGTGGATTACAAGGAGAAATCCAGAAAACTCTGCCTTGATGATACCAGTAGCTGGAATACACCTCAGTGACAGGCATTTGTTTTCTTTTTTTCTGATGTAAAGTACATGAGGGTCTTTATTTTACGAACCTGAGTTTAGAGCACCCCTTTTCAGTGCCCTAGCACATTGAGAAAATTATGGCAACGAGCCCAAGGAGGAGAGAACTTTTAAAGGGGAAAAAGCTGCAAATGGGGAGTTCAAGACACTTTGTCTTGGGATTGGGTAAGGAGGGCACAGAGCAAGGTAGTGTTCATTATCAGCATGTTGTGAGCCACCTTTTGGGGGACTTCTGCTACGATCCTAGCCATGGTGGGTTTGTGCACTCAAGGGTAGGCGTGTGAGGATTAGAAATGTTAGGTAGGAATAACAGAGAGATAAGGAAGAAACACAGATTAGTAATAGGAGGGCAACTCAGCGAATACTTACTGCTGAATTCTCACCCATGTTTATTTTCCATACACTTTTATAACCCAGTAAAAATGGGTGGGGGGTAAAAGACAAAAGACTGCTTTAACTTGGTACAAAGGACAACCAGAGCAATGCTGCAGACATCAAGCCATTATTCCTGAGAAAATGATTTGATGTTTGGGGTAATGAATACACCCTAGACCAAGTATTCTGCAGGCAGCCACTCCATAAGTCAAACCTCTTATTTTAAAAGAAGGAGCAGCAGTAAATAGAATTCTATGACCTTTGGTCAGGGTGGAGCTGGTCTACCTCTATGGACCATCCTAATGTCCAAAACATCAAGTAACCACAGCCTACGTCAGGATATTTTGTTTTGTAGACACACCTGTTGTCAACAACTTTGAAAGATCAAAAATAAACTCAAACTCTTTGACTTTCAGATAAGGTGGAATAGGCTTACATTTTGGGGTCCCTACATCAGTGGAATAGAATGATGGTAAAGGTAACTTCTGAAAAACCTAAGGCCAATATATAGTCTTATAGCAGTATCTTCTTTGAAGGTGGATTCGTGATTCCGAGAGCAAAAGAACTCTTGGGAATTTTTACCCCCAGCATGGGATTTCAACATAATATCAATTGCATACTTACATGGATGAAAATTCAAAAAATTCAATGAGAAATTGATGAAGTTAGGAGCTCCTGATAAAATGTGTCTATAACAAGAGTGTCTACAGAGATGGGAAAATGAAGCCAAAGTGGTAAAATATATGAATAGTGAAACCAAACTAATTCTGTTTTTGTAAGATGGAATCAGTTTGAATGGTACTGCACAGACAAGTCAAAGATGAGATTAATAAATTTGGCTTAGCTGGTCAAACAGGTTTGCATCTCAAAAAAATGAAGAAATGTTATTTTCTTCAAAATGAAGTTTAAACAAAGAGACAGGAGTCTGAGAAATGCTCTACCACTTTTCTGGAAATAAAGTGTATTAATTGTCCTGTACTCTTTACTCTGACAGCAGGGGCAGCATGGGACATGTAAGGAAAGCTATATTGACATGGATTCACTTTCTGAATTTGAAGAATTCCATGTGGGTTATCTAGGAATGTGTGGCCAGAAATGAACAATTTAACATTCATATGGAACAGGTTTTGAGAAATATTTAGTGAATAAACAATGAACAATAAGGATATAATCTGTGAAATTAATTTTGAACAATGGATTTCTACCAAGTCATAGGACACTGAGTGCAAAACAGAGTTAGGTTACTATTGAGACTTTTTGTGATTAGTTTTGCATATTTTAATTCTCCTAAATTGTCACAGATTAAGAAATGTTATCTTTCTTTAAAATCTAATAGTTTGCATCATCTGCCGCTAGCCAAATTTTAATATTAAATGTGATTCCTAAAACAATAATTGTCAGGATAAGCAATCCTTTAATATAACAAGCATGAGAATTTTATGAATAATATAAATTATGTATAAAGAATTTTATTGTTTCTTAGCCTAGCAACATAAATTTTTTATCTTGATTACTTTTTAACTGTTGCTTTAAAGTATCTGGTTCTGTCCATGATGGCCAGTCAGAAAGGCATGACATGACAAAATATGTATACTCTTTTATGAAATTGTTTTGTTACTCCTATGAGTAAGTATAAGTAGTATTGGATATTTCTTTAGCAAAATATTTCCCCTTTTCTGAACACACTTCAAAAACTTTCATAGATTAAAAAAAAGCTGTGTGGAGGTTATTAATTTGTTGTATATCCTTTGTCTTTATACACCGTTTCCTGAGCACTAGACATGTGGAGGGAGGCACATGAAGACTGAAAAATGGCATATCACTGACTTGCTTTCAAAGAGTCCGTACATTTTCTCCTTTCTTTGTCTGGAGAGTTGGTTGTTTGACCCTTCTTTGTTTCATCTTATTTATGTTCTTTTTAATTTGATGCACTTGACAGCTCTAATTGCTTCCTTCACATTTCAAACTATGAATACTAATGGCCCCAGATCCTCATATTATGGCATAATGACCTCTTTTCCATAAACTGCTTCTAGAAAATGGTGGTGATTTAGAAACTAAATAAAGCCCATTCCTGGAAGACACAGGCCTGCCCTGATAGGTGGCTTTGATTTGAAGACACCTAATGACCTTGAGTAACTGTTTAGAACTACACAACTCTTTAAGATTCTATTTCTATCAAACTGTGCCTGTATTCTTTTGTGAACATTGACTCATTTCTCATTACCATGAAGAACTAAGGCTGTTGCTGCGTAGTCAGGGTTAGAAAGTTTTATATCTGGATGTGGACATTTACTGGAGACACTCTGTTATAAATGAAAATTGAGTAAAATACATTTTGGAGAAATGGGGAACTTTTGCTCTGTGTGTGTAAATTTCTAATTATACCAGATGAACAAATTTTATAGGTCTGTAGGTCTGATGGAGCATGTGATCAAACCGAACTCTCTGAATGTGGCTTACATGGAGAACTGACTGAGAAGCCAAGGACAATGGCACTGGGTTTTGATTCTACTGCATGTACTGGCTTTGTGGGAACCTAGTCTGTTTGGATGCTCACCTTCCCAGACCTGGATGGAGGGGGGAGGACCTTGAACTTCCCACAGGGCAGGGAACCCTGACTGCTCTTTGGACTGGAGAAGGAGGGGAACGGGCAATGAGGGGAAGGGGAGGAAAATGGGAGGAGGAGAAAATTTGTAATAATAGTAATAAAAATTAAAAAAAGTAAAAAAAAGTATAGGTCTGAGATGTAACATTGATCCTGTGGTTAATAGCAATGTATCATGAATTTAGAATCAGATTAACATAATTACACACACACACACACACACACATATATATATATACATATATAATATATAATATATTAATACATAATAAAATATACACAGGCATTTGAGGTTTTGGTGGAGTTGCATTGAGTGTACAATTCAATTTTGGGAGAAACTTCACAACAGTTTAAGTAATGAATTGTTCAATGAGAATGGCTTATTTCTGTTTCTTTAGGATTTCTCTAATTTAGTTATCAGGCTGGAGATATCTTTGACTTCTTTAAATTTATACTTAAATATTCATTGCTTTGGATGCTTTCAAAATTATAACCCATTACATTTATTTTGTTGTAGTAGGAAATAAAAACACGTATGCTTGTATGGCAGGTAGCCTTGTGTTAGATTTGTTTCCAAATCATTTACTCATAAAAAGTTTATATGTAGATTCTTTTTGGTTTTCCTTATAGCATATTATTTGAAATAAGTGTTAGTTTATATACTTCATTTTTTCTATATACTATTTGCTAATATGTGTCTGTTTATATTTTTCTTTATTATGCTGCACTGGCTGTGTTCTCTTTTGCAATGTTAAAAATTGACTCATAATTAATTTTGAGGATGGACATGTGATCTTTGTGGGTCAAAGACAGAATGTGGCATAGCTGCCAATAGGCTACAGGGCAGAGTTTCCATTTTCTTCATTGTCACTAGAATTGTCTCATTACTTATTATTTCTTTTGGGAAGTTTCTATAGCTGCAACTTTACCAAACAGAAAGATTCATCTATAATCTCATATATTGTGCTTCCTCCTTTCCATACTGGACATAGCATTTGTTCCTATTGCACTGACTTATGCAGATCCTTGCTATAGTCTTTATTGGGTTCACAATGATGTGCTACAGGTCTCAGCATATTATATCCATGTGTGTTGTAACTTATTATCACTGCAGCTAATCGCCTTCTCTAGGGATGATTTGTATTTGCTTCAGTATCTGTACAGCTTCTTGAATTACTTGGGAATCATCATCATCATCATCATCATCATCATCATCATCATCATCATTTAGTTTCATGTCTCTACTATGAGACTATAGAAGGTATTTGAGAAGAGAGAAGTGGTTCTTATGTATTCTTATGTACTTGCACACACCTAAAGAAAAAAACTGATGTTAAGAAATAAAATGTTGAAGAAAAAAGAACATAGAGGACGAAAAGAAGATTGCTCCCATCTAGGTAGTTGCCTGGCCAGATAATCTACTTTGTGCTAGGAAAGATCATGATGAAAGTTTTACAAAATTGTTTGGTCTTTATACATACTATATATAATATATGTAATATTATATATAGTATGTATAAAGACTATATATAATAGGGTTCAACACTAGGGGTAAGAGGAAATAGAGATTGGACCTTAGGGTATGGACATATGGAGAGGTATTATGACCAAAGTGATGTACCAGAGACAAGATGATCCAGGGGATATAAAAGATTATGACACCACAAATATGAGAGACACACATCCCAAACAAAAGCCTTTTGCCTTTATTCTGGGGAGGCAATGCAGAGGATAGACTTGATGATGAAAGAAGAAAATGCAGGATATGTCTATACATGTTGTCAGAACAGTCTACAAATGCTGTTGACTTTGACACTTGAGCAAGAACTGTTGGCAGAGGTTGTTTATTTGTTCCCAGTTGCTCAGATCCAAAATAATTACACAGAAACTATGTTGTTACAACACTGCTTGGCCTATTAGCTCATGCTTCTTATTGACTAGCTCTTATATCTTAACCCATTTCTATTAATCTGTGCATCACCATGTGGTTGAGGCTTACCAGTAAGGTTCCATCCAGCATCTGGTATCTGCTTCCTAGGAGGGCTACATGGCTTCTAACTGACTCTGCTTTCTCTCTCTATGTCTCTGTTTGGATTTCTCACCTGGCTTTACCCTGTTAAGCCATTGGCTGAAAGCATCTTTATTCATTAACCAATAACTGCAACACATATACTGAAGGACTTCCTACACCAAGGAACACTTGAGCACATCAGGGTGGTAGCGGTAGGAATGAGAAAGCACATTAGGGCCACAGAAGGACAGTTGTTTAAGGAGTAGGAACAAGGACATCAGCGTGAACAACATACATACAAAAATCAGCAACCCTGCTTTGGTGATCTAGCGTTGGTTAAGATCCTAGCATATTGCAGGGACTTGCAGATGGCAACAAGGCAGTCAAAAGCCATGGCTAAAAGCACAGATGATTCCATAGTGGTGAATCCATGCAGAAAGAACAACTGAATGATGCATTCATCAAGGCTGATGATCCTGGTGTCGAACCAGAAGATACCCAGTGCTGTGGGAAGAGAAGAAATAGTGAAGCCCATGTCAGTGGCAGAGAGCGAGGAGAGGACCTAGAGCATGGACTCCTGGAGACTGATGTCTCTCACCACCACATGGAGGACAGTGCTGTTGCCCAACAGGCCAAGCACATGCAACAGCAAAAAGGGATGGAAAATCAAACATGAAAAGCTTCCAGCCCTGGCATTCCAGTCAAGAAGAAAACTGTGGAAGTGGAGCCAGGGAAAGTATGGTGGTCTGGGGGAGTTCCTGAAATGGCATAGCTCATGTGTTAGTGCCATTGTTTTCCAGGTATTCTGATCACTACTATAGTTCTTGTAAATCATAGAGATCTTACAACTACTTCAGAGTTGGAGACTGTGATGTTAATTTTTGTTTAAAGATTTAACTTACTATTTCATTAAACACAAATCCTTCTATTTAAAGTTCTTGTTTGCCGTGTTTTTTATCATATGTATCCTACCCCAAACAGTAGTACTGACCTAGAGTATGTGACATCAGGCAGAAAAAAAAATCATCTATGTGCTTTAAACTTCAGCGTTCAGTGAAATAACATTTCCTATATTTTTAAAATCTCAATGGTAATGCACAAACTTTACAGCAGGTTGAATATCAAAATGCAGCATAAAATTTGAGGAGTAGAAAGCAGCTGGGAGGAACTGGAGGGAGGAGAATGACATTAATTGATCAATTCATACATGACATTCTATTAAAAATCTAAGAAAAATCTTGAGTTGTGACAGCCATATTAGAGTCTAAGGCAAGAGAGAAATTAAACTTGGCTTGTATAAGTACACTTTTACATATTTTATCAGTTAATATTATCCTGACCATTAAGATGCTTGAAATACGTTGAAAAATTGGGAAGATAGTGTATTAATCTCACAAAATTATTTTAAACTTAGTTATTTTTCACCCAAACATAAACCTTTATAATTATATTCTACTTAAGATTAAGTTATAAGTATTTTTAATCCTCACTTAGTCAAGAGAAAATATCAATCAAATATAGAAATTCTCCTAGCTAAAATTAGATTAGCAAAGAAGCAAAATTTGAATATTATTGATGTTTTTGCTTCCTTGACGCTAGGAACACATGTTTTCTTTCACCTGAGGCTTTATTACAGCTTGGAATGTCTCTGTCTTTACTTAATTAATATTTAATCAACTATAAAATAATGGATAATATTTTGTGTGCTTATTATAATAGTAGTTATCACAATATTGAAGGTTTTGTGTTTTCATAAATTTTACATATGAGGCAAGTGAACCTTAACTCCCTTACTGTAGTCCTAGATTTTTTCTTTAATTTTCTTTTTTTGTTCATTCTTTTTTGTAATAACTATCCTTACTGTGTCTCATAATGCCTGCATGAATGACAACAAAATGAATTTTTCTGAATGGATTAAGGAGGGATAACTTAACATTTGGTTTTTGGTTTAAACTTCCTAAAAAGCTTGTGTGATATTTACAAACTCTTTATATCTCCTTTCCATTATTGCCCAAAGCTCAGATAAGCAGAACAAATAGATTCAGTCTTTTCCCAACTTTCTAAAATTCTCTATAGTCTTGGTTCTTCTCCACGTATCTCCCCTTTCCCTGTCTACCATCTTACCCATGTTACTAGGAGATGTTACTTTGTCTTTACAGAAACTATCATCAGTGAGAGAAGCTGACACCTGTAAACTTAGAAGTGTTTCTCAAAACAGCCAAGTATCTGCTTTTGTTCTCTGAAATACCTGAAGGGGAGAAAAATCAAGGATCAGCTATTCTGGCAAGGTCAAGGTACCATATAAATGACTTTCCCAGATGATTGAATTCCCAGCCAACTCTATAACATATTGCAGAAAAAATAAAATAGTACGTTTCCTCACAGGCCTCCTGGAGTTGGGTAAAAGCTCATTAAATGGACATTAAAGCACATATTTCATACAAATCTTTCCTGCTTTGGAAATATCACCAAAGGGAATGAAAAAGATGGTAACAGTGAAGATTTAACACAACCTGATACATGGAGTATTTATAGGACGTAAGGATATGATCTAATACTCTTCATTTAGGTTTTTATTCATTCCTTTACATTTGAAAACTCAGAGTAAAAGAAAGAAATAAATGCTTATCACAAAACTTGCTTGAGTTTTTTAATGTAATCTATTTTTTATTTTTGAGATTAATTACATCATTTCCTCTTTACTTTTAAGGTGACAAACTCAAGAAAAAATAAAAAGGACCCAAACAAGAAAACTGAATCCTAATCATTTTTTGATACTTTCTGAGATAATTATAATCACCTTTTATGACTTTCTTGATTCATCCACTTTTTGTTGTTTTAATGAATATATTTATTTTAATTTAATAATCTTACCAAATACTTTCTAAGCATTCTCATTTTATAGCTCTTGGCATAGCAATGAGGAAAACACCCATATTAACTACATTTGATATTAGTTTGTGTATGGATCTGAATCATGAATAGGCTATTAAAACATAATGGAAGAACAGAAAGAAGGAGTGTGTGTGTGTGTGTGTGTGTGTGTGCATGTGCACATTTTAAAGAAAGGATCTAAAATGTGGTGTGTGTGTGTGACTTATCTCAGAAAGTAAGGATGAGCAAAGATGGAATGGGATATTGCCTAGCTAGACAGCTTTGCTGTGGAAACCTTAATCTTTATATTCAAGCTGTAGAAAATAGCAGAAATATTAAGCAGCAGAAAAAACTTGTAAATACATTGCAACTTGAAAGGTCATTATCACTGTTTAGATAACTGATTTGGAAGCAACAGGTTGAACATAAACAGGAACAGGAAGCATTTTTCTTATCATTTTGAATACACATCAGCTGAGGCTCTGTTTGTTTAGAGAAAGAAGATAAGGTCTGGCAGATATGTAGAACATACCCACTGCAAGTTAAATAAACCCTTGAGAATTTGAATCCATTTCTCTTTGTTTTGCATATGTATAAATACTGCTGTTGCTTGCTAAATATAGGCCTGACTGGGACCCTTGCGTCCATGCCAGCTGATGCTGCAACAACAAACATGTTCAAATTTCTGTGGACTGTTCCCACTTCTTTCTTTAAATTTTGGAGCTAGTATTCTGGTGTTTTGAAAGCTTGAGCTTAAATAATAACTGCCTTATACTCTCAGTCCTCTTTAATCCATGAAGATATTTTTCTCCCCTCTCATGGTCATCTTTATACCTTCATGACACTCCCCCATACACAAACTTACATCTAGGTTCTGCCTATGAAAGAAAACATGTTCTTTATATTTCCAAATCAGACATATTTAAAAGAATTATCTCTAGTTCTATTGATTTTCCTGCAAATGTCAGCATCTCATTTTCTTTATAGCTGAATAAAATTCTACTGTGTCTGCTCCTGAGTGCGATAAACCAGATCCAGATAGAAAAACACTACTGTGTTTGTACTCACTCATAAGTGGATGTTAGTCGTGAAACAAAGGATAACCAGGCTACAATTACAATCTCAGAGAAGCTAGGTTAAAAAAAAGGACCCTAAGAGGGACAAACATGAAGGACCCCAAGAAATGGAGATAGTCAAGATCTCCTGAGTCAACTGGGAAGAGGAATAGAAGGGAGGGGATGGGGGATAGGAACACAGGGGTCTCTAGATGACAAAGTTGGGGGAGGGATGGAGAGAGGGAGCAATGAAAGGAATATCTTGATAGAGGGAGACATTATGGGGTTAGGTAGAAACCAGGTGCCAGGGAAATTCCCAGGAATCCACAAGGATGACCCCAGCTAAGACTTCTAGCAACAATGAGAGGGAACCTGAACTGGCCTTTCCCTGTAATCAGATTAGTGACTATCCTAGTAGTCATCATAGAACCTGCATCCAGTAACTGATGGAAGCAGATGCAGTGATCTACAGCCAAGCACTGGGCTGAGCTTCCGGAGCTTAGTTGAAGGGAAAGACGAGGGATCAATCATATGAGTAAGGGGGACAGTCAGGATCATGAAGGGGAAAACCACAGAGAAAGCTGACCTGAGCTAGTGGGAGCTCAAGAACTCTGGATTGACAGCTGGGGATTCTGCATGGAACTGAACTATGCTTCTGAATGTGGGTGACAGTTATGAGGCTTGACGTGTTGGGGGACCCTTGGCAACAGGACCAAGATATCCTTGGTGCATGAACTGGCTTTTTAGAGCCCATTCCCTATGGTGGAATACCTTTCTTAGTTTTGATGCAGGGGGAGGTGCTTGATCCTGCCTCAATTTGGTTTACCAGACTTTGTTAACTCCTCAAGGGAAGCCTCACCTCCTCTGAGGAATGGATGGGGGATGGGATGAGAGAAGGTGGGAAGCAGGGAAAGGGAAGGGAGAGAGAAATGGGGCTAGTGTGTAAAATTAAAGATAATTTAAATAAAAAGAAGTAAATGCACCTATTACAAGAAAATTTTACTATGCATATATGCAGTGTTTTCTTTATCAATTAATTTGTCAATGGACATCTAAGCTGGTCCCTATTTTTAGCTATTGTGAATAGTGCAGCAATAGACATAGACATGGAATTATGTCTACAGTATGTCAGCTAAGAGTTTTCAGGAGATACGAATGAGATGGCACAGCTGGGTCATATGGCACTGGCAGTTTTACCTCTTGGGGGAACATCCTCACAGATTTCCATAGCAGCTGTAGCATGCTTCATTTGCCCCAGCATTGCATGAGGGTTCCTCTTTTCCACATCCCCCTTTTAAATTCTTCTCTCATAAATTACATCCCAGCTGCAGTTTCCTCTTTCTCCATTCCTCCCAGTCCCTCCAATACTTCCCCCAGATCCACTCCTCCTCCATTTCTCTAAGAAAAACAAAAAAGAGAAGGCCTTCCTGGGATATCAACAGGACATGGCTTAACAAGTTGCAGTAAGAACAGGCATAAACTCTCATATCAAGGCTGGATGAGACAACCCAGTAGGAGGAAAGGGGTCCCATGAACAAGAAAGAGTTAGAGACATCCCAACTTCCACTGTTGGGAGTCCTACAAGAACACTAAACTACACAACCATAACATAAATGCAGAAGACCGAGCTTGGACTTACACAGGCTCCATGTTTGTCACTTCAAGTCTCTATGAGCCCCTATGAGCCCTACTTAGATTCTGTGGACTGTGTTCTTGTGGTGTCCTAGAGCGCTACCACAGTTCCTTCTCTCCATCTTCTGAAGGGTTCCCTGGCTTTGCTAGTGTTTGATTGTGGGTCTCTATATCTGCTCCCATCGGTTGCTGGATGACACCTCTCTGATTAGCTTTTTTCCCCCAGTCGTGTTTGGTTCTATCCTGGATTTCTGGTCTGTCTTGTTTCTAGTTCCTGGCATGGGTTCCCTCTTATGGTGTGGGACTCAAGTGGTTATTCTAATTAGCATTTGTTTGCTTGTTTTCTTGGTCACCATCTGACTGTCATAAGATGGAATCTAAAGGCAGTTTTCATTTGTGTTTTTCTGATTGCTAAAGAAGTAGAACATTAGCAGACATTTCTTTGACATTAGTACTATATTGAGAGCTGTTTACTTTATTGGCTCATTTATGATTTAGGGAATGGTTATATTAGCACTTCATATACTTTAGTTATCAATCCTGGTGTGTTGTGCAGTTTGTAATAATTCTCCTGTCTCATCACTCTTGAAATCATTTAGTTTACTATGCAGAAGCTTTTTAATCTCATGTGGCCATGTTTCTTAGTATTTAGGGACATTTCCTGTACCACTGGGATCTTTCTTCAGAACAGTTTATGTATCTATCTGATGTGGGAGAGTCTTCTGTTTGTCTTGATTTTATTCATTAATAAAGAAACTGCCTTGGCCAGCCCTTAGGTGGGTGGAGTAGACAGAACAGGAAGAAGGAAGTGAGGTAGATGGCTCAGTCAGATGCCACACCTCTCCTAAGTTAGCCAGACTGCTGTGCCCCTGCTCAGGGAGACAGATGCGATGAAGCTCCAGCCAAAGATGGACATATGCTAGAAACTTCCCGGTAAGGCAACACTTCGTGGTGCTACACAGATTATTAGATATGGGTTAATCAAGATGTGAGTAAGAGGCTGAAACTAATGGGTCAGGCAGTATTTAAAAGAATACAGTTTCCGTGTAATTATTTCGGGTAAAGCTAGTCGGGCTCCACGGGAGCCGGGCAGGAACGCAGCCCACAGCTCCCCACTACAGAATGGCACTCAACGTGGATAACTGAATCCACAGAAAACCTGAGAAAGCTTAGGAAAGAATAGATTAAAGCATGTTTTCTTGTTAGCAGCAATTTCTCGGGTTTGGCTCTGCTTTCTAGAGGCTAGCAAGCTCTCTCATCTAAGACAGGCTTCCTGACTCAGCTTTAGCTGCAAAACTGTGCAGCTCTTTTAGGAGGTCCTACTACGAAACACTTAAACGGTGTTGATGGAAAGCTGAGCGCATGTTTTTCGGAAAAAAGCTGTGCTGTTTTAAAATGCCAGCTTTCTGGGCCATCCCACCAGGGCAAATTCTGACTCTTTCAAGCAGGCGGTCCTGACTATGGAGCTTTTGATTGTTGTTTGACACTGTTGCAGCTTACTTGCTGGCAGGGACCTTGCACCGCCACAGAGTTGTGGTGATAAACATGGCTACAGCTAGTACCTCTGCCATGAGGCTGGAAAGCTAAGGAATGGACTGGATCTAGCTGTCAAAGTCACGGCTTGAATCCTACCCATATTGCTCAGTAAATTAAAGACTCATGTGGTCAGAAAAAGAGAGATACACAGTAAAGAGAGATTCAAAGACAAAGAAAACCTCTAAGTGGTTTACAGTGAGTTAAAAATACATACAGGCTAAAAGTTAAAGTGCTTACAGTTAAAAAAAAGAGAAAGAAAGAAAAAGGAAGTAGTTTGTTGTGGTGGTACACACCTTTAATCCCAACACTTGGGAGGCAGAGGTAGATTGACCTCTGTGACTTCAAGTTATGGTAGCACACGCCTTTAATCCCAGTGCCTGGGAGGCAGAGACAGACAGATCTCTGTGAGTTCAAGGTATTGTAGCATACACCTTTAATCCCTGCACTGGGGAAGGCAGAGGCTGAAGGATCCCTATGAGTTCAAGGACAGCCTTGTCTACAGAGTTATTCCAGGACAAAGATATACAGAGAACCTGTCTAAAAAAGTAAAAGTAAAAATAAAAGGAATAGAGGTTAAAATAAAGCCGCATAAAGATGGAAAATACACAGAGAATCTTGATATTGTATGCTATTATGCTCTCTTTGAATTGTTTGAATGCTGAGGAAGGAGCAACAGCTGCTAAAAGATACTTGTTTATAAATGCTGCTGAACTAATCCAAGATAAATATTTTGAAAATACCTTGACTTCAGAATTTGGATCTAAGGATATGATACTTTGGAAAAGAGATGCTTCTTTTGTTTTTACAGAAAATGAGACCGTATGGATTGATTCTATCCCAATATGATATGATAGACCATGCCCTCCTGAAAGGTTGCTGTGAACACCTTCAGAAAATTACGTCACCCAACTGATGACTGAGATGACCCTGGCACACAGGTTGCACCATGAAAGATCTGATTAACAGTGTCCCATTCAGCAGGAAGCAGTTTGGAGAGCAATAACTAAGTCCATATTCCCAAATATTGTTTATAAATCTTCTTTTACATTTAAAGGGGGATATGATATAGATATGAATAATTTGCATTGATATGGATTTTGCTTTAGTGATTTAAATTTAAGGTCAATTTTGTTATATGTATTTCTGATCTTGATTAAGGTATTGTGACTGTGTAGTTCATTTAAAAATGTAATGTATAATTAGGAAATATAGGTTGTTAATAGATAATCATCGATAATAGTCAAGTTATAGTCATGTTAGTTAGATTTTCTAGATATATAGAGATATATTTCAGTTAGACAGGCATTCTTCATATCTTCCAAAGACTACTGAATATGGCATTTTAAATGCTTTAATAACTTAGGGCTTTTCATGACAATGAGACATGTCTGCTCCTGGCAGCACCAATCTACTTCAAGAAGATGATGGGCATCGAAGAGGATCCTTATGGAGTTTGATAGCAATTTGTGCGAGATACTACTCTTGCCTGGGCTGTTGCAGAAACTGGACACAAAGAACCCACAGAGAGAGGACTGCTGAACTTGCCTAAAGAAATGTCTCTGGGCCGGGCGGTGGTGGTGCACACCTTTAATCCCAGCACTCGGGAAGCAGAGGCAGGCGGATCTCTGTGAGTTCGAGACCAGCCTGGTCTACAAGAGCTAGTTCCAGGACAGGCTCCAAAGCCACAGGGAAACCCTGTCTCGAAAAACCAAAAAAAAAAAAAAAAAAAAAAGAAATGTCTCTGGATACAATGGGCCTGAAGGCCAAAGATGGATGCCCCAACGGTACAGAGGAACTTTGGGTGCCTGTCCAGGTAGCAAGATGTCTCTGTGATTTCTAGAGTTTTGTAAGTTGCTTACTTCTCATTTACTTAGGTAATATTATATCCTTCTGGAATCTTTGATGGAGTTGAAGAATAGATAGATAGTTATAGTTTTCCTTTGTTATGATAAAAGATAAAATAGATATAAATATTGTAACTGTAATTCTTACTTGATAACTGTTGTTATATGTAATTTTACTATGTTAAAGTCTTTTTTTGTTTAAACAGAGAAAGGGGAAATGATGGAGGATTCTCATTGGCTAATAAACAAACTGCCTTGGCTTTTTGATACGGCAAGATTTAGGTAGGTGGAGTAGACAGAACAGGAAAAAGGAAGTGAGGTAAATGGCTCAGACAATTGCCCTGCCTCTCCTCTCTGAGCCAGTGCCATGAAGCCAGCCACCAGGACAGACATGCTGAATCTTTCCTGGTAAGACACCACTTTGTGGTGTTACACAGATTATTTGATATGGGTTAGTCAAGATGTGAGTAAGAGGCTGAAAATAATGGGCCAGGCAGTGTTTAAAAGAATACAGTTTGTGTGTTGTTGTTTTTGGTTTTAAGCTAGCCGGTGGCTGGGAGCCAGGCGTCTGGAAGCCGGCCCGCAGCTCATCACTACATCTATCTTGATATATTTTCTTTGTATCTGTTTCATCATTATAGATTTTATATTTTTTTATCCATTTTGAGTTGATCATCCTTCAAAAGAAATGTATTTATTTTCATTTTTTATATGTGGGTACCCTAATATAAAAGCTAATTTTTCCCTGAGGCATTTACCAGATTTTTCGCTTACATCTTTAACTTGCCTTGTTTCTCCTGTGAGTTTTGTAAGAGGAAAGATTTGTTCTTTTCCTGTGGCTACAATTTTAGAACAGTGCACAACATCGAAGAATAAGAGTGGGCATTTAAATAAAACACCCAGACTCCACTGACTTCAGAAGAATGTCTGTGTTTTCTTTATCTCAAGGCCTGTTTCAGATAAGGCCTATGATTTTAAATTTTATTTTTTATGAACATTTGGATTTGTGTCTAATAGTGTAGCAAACAAAACTATAACACTGGCATTTTAAATTCAGTGAAGCAAATCTCAAACAAAAATAAAACAATAAAACAACCAAATTAAATGACAATTTTCACAGAAATTTGGCAGTTTTACTACACCTTTGCACTTTCTTCAGTTCAGTGGTTAATAAATGTCTTGCCTTTATGTTTACATGTATTTGTCTGTGATGTTTCCCCAGTCTTTCTGCACGATATGGGGATATCTGACACTTAGTTCAGTGCTATTTTTATATCTAATGATTTTTTTCTCTCAGACTTTCTTGTGATTCACATCTGGTTCTCCGTCTTCTCCCTTTAGCTTCTTGCACCCCTCTACCTCCAGTCCTTCTTGGATACATGACCTCTTTATCTTATAACATATATATGAGAAAATGTACACATGTATATATAATATCAATAACAAATATGTTAAACCTCCTTACATCAATGTTTTTAATCTCATAAAAATTTAAAATATATAATTATTATCTGAATTACAATTTTAATTATGCTAATTATATATACATATGTATGCGTGCATATTATATATCCTCTTAATCACTAATCCATTTATTTTTATTCATATATATGCATATGGATAGATTGGAAAGACCATTTAGGATTAGGTAACCCCAACTGAATTACGTATCAGTGTAAAACTCATTCTCCATCTTTCATCATTTCAGTAAGATAGCCTCTCCACTCCACTCCAGCCCTCTGGTATCTCTCTGTACAGAGACCCCACCCCAAGTGACCCACCAGAGCACTCTCCACTCCCTGTCTCAGTCACACTGATTTATTCCCAGGACACTGAGAATGCTCGGGTTTCTGTTTGATCAAACCTTTGACTAAACAATGACTTGTTTGTTAAGATTTGCCATGACTGTGCATTATAGATTTTTTTATAGTGTGTCTTTTTTTCAAATAACCTGGATGCCCCTCAACCGAAAGATGGATAAAGAAAATGTGGTACATTTACACAATAAACTACTACTTAGCTGAAAAACAAATCATGACATCTTGAAAGTTACATGCAAATGGATGGGACTAGAGACAAAACATCCTGAGGGAGGTAACCCAGACCCAGAAAGATAAGCATATGTACTAATTCATAAGTAGATACTAGCTGTGAAGCAAAGGATAAGGAATCTGTAGTCCCTGACCCTAGAGAAGCAAAGTAACAAGGTGAACCCTATATAGATCCCCCTGGGAAGGGGAAATAGACAAGATCTCCTGAAAAAAATTGGGAGCATCAGGGTAGAAGAGAAGGGAGGGCAGAAGGGGAGAAGGAGAGCAGAAGGGGAGTGGGAAGAGAACTCAAAGGAACATAATTGTTCAGATGGGAGAAGGACAGAGACGGAGAGGGAGTCATCATGGTGCTAGCAACTAACCTGACACTAGAGAAATTCTCAGGAATCCACAAGGATGACCCCAGCTAAGACCCTAAGCAATTTTAAAATTCATGTGAATATTGTACACATAACACAATACTTCCACAGAATTGTTTCCAAAATATCTTCTTGATGTGTCCTTAGAAATTCTTCAACTTCAGATTGCAAAGGAAACTGGGTAAAATACTACTTTTGCGTTATCAGCCGCAATACCATTAAATGCATCATTTTTTGTGTATGTTCACGTTTCACACACATATTTAAAACTTTATAGAACAGAAGTATGTATGTTTATTAATCCTTTAATTTCTATTACACAATGCAAGGGCAAACACAGTAAAGTACACCTACATAACATGTGTGCAGATGAACCAAGTATTTTAAGGGGGAAAGTCCTTTGAATAAGCACATAATTTGAAAAGAAGTATACAAGTAGGTTTGTGAGCTAATGTAATCTGGTTCATCATATTGGTATCCCAGTGTGTGTGAGATGTACCTGACATCCATCATATGGATTGCTATGTTGTTTACATCTCTAATTTTCTCTGTGCAACAGAGAGCTTAAACTTTTGACTGTTTTCTAAGTCCAAACTAAGTCTAGTTTCCCAAGTCCCTTTTAAGAAGCAAATATTTTGTGTCTGGTTCTTTATAAGTTATTTATCATTTGAGAATCATCAATCAACCTTTATTTTAGTTTGTTGATTGGTTAAAGAAACCATGTGAGTCATTTATGATATTCATAGAACATGAAATTTTATCAAAAGTAATATGAGGATGTTGATTTTGCTTTGAGTTTTCCTGTGATGAAGTTAAGATGGATTGTATTAAATCATAGATGAACAAGTATGCAGACACAAGGCAACAAACTCTGCTCTAAGATTCTTTGAATTTTACTTGATGAACCCTCTACATCCCAAATTCCATTCCATTTATCAAATAAATAAACAAATATCCCTAATTCCCAAAACTTTTCTTTGACTGACACTTGATAACGACTTGTCTGCACTACTTGTTCTTATCATTTATATTATAGGTTGTCTTTGAATTCTAGTTTTGAAAAAGCTATGGAACATTTTGAAATGAGGCTTGCATTACGGTGACCCATATTTTACTTCTGATCATGCAGCATCTATCCTGGGTATATTTGGAAGAGTGTGGGATGCAGAACATGTGTCTAAGATATGGAAATCACAGACTAGAATATCATGTTTGTTCCATGTTAGATTATGGCCTAAATGTCTCCAGACCTTCAATAACCAATAGTGTGAATTTTAGTTGCATTGTAAATAATGTTATATATTTTGTTTCACTGCCTTGAAGGATAGGTAGAATATGTCTTGTGAATCATTAGTAGAAAACCAAAAACAAAATTGTCAGGAAATGTCAGTTATTTTGAAGAATAGTTTATTTCTTCATTAATATTTGCATTTCCCTAGTTAGACTATAAAACTCCTGGAATAGCATAATATACTTGTATTTTAAACATAAAACATCTAAATATTCATTAAACATTATTAAATAAATTAAAACCTTGGAAACAGCCACATCTAATGGGGATTCTCCAACCACAGTTGCTTTTGCAGCAAGAAAACCACACCAGGTTTTTCAGAAGTTAAGAGTAATCTCTGTTTATTTTGTAAGGAGTAAACTAAGGATAGTCTTTTGGATTTGTTTTGTTTTTAAACTATAAATGATGGGGTTGAGCACAGGGGGTAAAATAAGGTAAACATTGGCCATCATTGAATGGACTACTTTGGGGGCTGACTGACCATAGCGATGCACCAGGGACAGGCTAAACATAGGGATGTAAAGAATAGCAACTGCTCCAATATGGGACATGCAGGTGCTGAAGACCTTACCATTCTCCAGAGGAGGCAATAGTGAGGACAGAACGGATGATCAGTATATAAGACAAGACAATGCATGGAGTATCTACTCCTGTGGTTAGAAGAAGATCAACTAATCCACATATGCTGTTGGCCCGAGTGTCTGAACATGCTAACTTAATCACATCTGGATGATAACAGTAGGAATGGGAGAGGGCAATCACTCTACAGAAAGAAATGGGCTTAAGGAGCAAAAGCAGGGGAACTACTAATACTATAGACTATAGCACGTATAATCACTAGGAAACCCATCTGAGTGATTCTAGAATTAGTAAGAATTGTAGTATATCTAAGAGGATTACAGATTGCTATGTAACGGTCAAAAGCCATAGCTACTAGCACCCCAGATTCTATAAATGTGAATCCATGAAGAAAAAACATCTGAACAATGCACCAGTCTAGACTGATTTCATTTGCATGAAACCACAGGATCCTCAAGGTGATTGACATTGTAGAAATAGTCAAACCCAGGTCAGTGGCTGAGAGCATGGACAGAAAATAATACATAGGTTCATGCAGACTCTGCTGGGTCACAATAATAAAGAGGATCATGCTGTTCCCAGAGAGGGCGGTGGCATAAAGGCAGCAGAAGGGGATGGAGATCCAGGCATGAGCAGACTCTAGGCCAGGAATGCCAGTCAACAAGAAAGTTGGTGATTCCAATGTGAAGTTGCTCAGGAATTCTGTGTTGTCCTGCATTTGTAGCATTTGACTTTATAATACTCACATCCAAAGAAGTAACCAACTATAGTGTCATAAAAAGTGTTTAGACAATTTTCTGATTAAAAATAATCACTCTAGAAAATAAATTCTATTATCAAGAAAACTAAAATGTATTAATCTATCAATATAATTAGAGGCATTTAGCAAAAGAAATGTTTCCTCTTTAAACTAAGCAAATAGAGTCACATAATTTTGCACACACACACACACACACACACACATATTCACAGACTTTTAAGTTCCACCAGATTGTGTGCACAGATAGTCATTTCTGGGAATATGGCAAATAGGAATGCTTCAGTGTGGGAGACTCAGTTCCTAGAACACAGAAAAAGAAGTGCATTGGATTCATATGCTGTGTTTAAAGTGAGCAAGGGAAACCGACGTAAACATAAATATGCTTGTGCATTTGGCATGGTTTTACCTGAATGGCAATCTAGACTTAGATCTCTAGAAAACAGTAATTTTAATCCCACAGAATAGAATAACAGACAAGGAGAACAGGTTATTAAAAGAAAATTAACGAAGACAGAATATTGTGAAAGTTTAAGGGAGTTTAAGCCATGGGAAGTCTGAATGCTTTATGAGAGCCATAAAAACAAAAGAGGCCATGGCTTCCTCATGTACATGTTGATAAAAGAGCTGAACTGCATGAGCTGCCACGTTTAGTGTGTATTAAAACATTCGAGTTCAGTTCAGAGTATGGTAGTGATCTGGAGAAAGCAGGTGCCCTTGCCACCTGAAACTGATGATCTGCAGCAGGGCTTAAGGAGTGGGAGTAGAAAGGTGGTGGTGTAGGTTATTTCATTTTCGGAAACGTAGCAATTAGGGCAATGACAGAAACAGATTGGGACTGAAGGAGGCTGTAAGAGGTACAGATGTGTTATGAAAAAGGGAGAATTTAGATAAATATGCAAATTTATAAAATGCAGTTATAGGTCCAGTAGATTGTGGTGAATTTTATATAAAGGAGAGAGTTCAACTGATATATAAGAGTCTGAAAGCATCATGGGATTGAGCACAGTAAAGAGAACAAATAGATCCCAGAAAGATGAGGTTAGCATTTGCATTGACACTAGGCTGTGTCAACTTGGTAGACTGGTGGAAAGTCATTCCAGGGAGTTTTCCATCAGTAGCTACAGTTCTCTCAGGGAATCATGAATGTAGATTTGCTCCTTTCCAAATAGTATGGAGTGGTGGATGTCAGCTTGAGGACAAGGTAGAAGATAGAATTAGACAGGCAGATGGTTCCACAGGCATAAGTGTTTTAAAGCCCTATCCATTTCAAATTATAAATTACGTAATAATTTACAAGATGACTAAAATCAAAGAGTAACAATATTACTTACCTTGTTAAGGTTTTCAGTCAAATTGAGCATGAAATTTGCTTTACCCTAATAAATATCTTGTAATATGTTTTTAATTTATCATTCTCATGCCATTTTTCTTTTGTTGAATCTCTGATTTCATGAGTTTCAATATATTTAAGAGGAGTACTTACAATATATAGCTACAAACTGCTTGATAATATTATATGGATCTCCAAGGGTAGGGTAGAGGATACTATCACCTTAATTATCTGTAAGCTGTTTTAATATTTGTGTGTAGGCAATAAACAAAATACAAAGACAACACAGTGAGCATCCTTATCTATCCTCCTAGGGCTGTGTGGAATCAGTAACTTCCTATGTCTTTGCTAGCAGACATAGAACAGGCTATCAAGAGACTGATGGCCTTTATAATAAGTTTTAACTGAACTGTGAGATTATATGTATGATGTGTATCTCCCTGGGGAAACTGACAAAGAAGAAACAGCTTGTGTATAAATGGAAGGTACCACCATTGACTCCCCATAGATGTTAAGCTATCATCTCAAATGAACAGTAGCCCCCAGGAGTACTGAATGCTAAAGGAAACTAAAGCATTCATAAATAGTTGGCTCTCCATATTGATGTGCTCTGTTTCTTGAGCGTTATGCTACACCACTGTGAGTTCATATGTGCACTATTGTGTCTGAATAAACCTCACTTCCTTGTAGTTATCAGTCATCACTTCTGGCTCATGTAATACTTCCACACTCTCTTCTATGATGATCCCTAAGTCTTGTGGGGAAGGTGGCTCTCTATATTTCCCATTTAAAACTTAATACTCCACGATCTCCTATTCTCTGAACACTGACCAGTTATGGGTCTCTGTATTAATTGCCATCTACTGCAAACAGAAACTTCTCTTATATGAGTTGATGGATGCACTAATCTACAGGTATAGCAATGAGCATCAGAACTCATTTTAACACTATGTCCACTTAGCAGAAAAATAGTAGATTCTTTCCTAGGGCCTATGGCAAACAGGTTCTTGGCCCCAGTAATGTTCCCAGACATGAGCTCTATCTAGTTGAGAGGACCTTAAATCTGATCAGAAAACAGTCACTTACTTTCACAACATTTGAGCCTTTATTTCAGCAGAAGGCATATTTTTGCCAAGATACTCATTGTTATAGTTCATATAGTTTCCAGATAAGTAAGATTATGCCTAGCGTTTTGTAGATAAATGAAAGCAAGGCAGGAGGAATGAAGATCTCAGATCAGTACCCCACTGATTTCTTTCTGTTCTATAACTCAGATATGTGGTGTTTTCAGCAACAGGGTATGATGGATTATAGTTGTACTTAATTAACTAAGGTGCACAATGTGATACTTTAACATGTGCATACAAGGCACCATTATCAGATCATGGAAATTAGTATATGCATAACTTGACGTTTATCTTTTCTCAGTGAAAAAACTTCTATGTATTTTGATGTTTGGCATTTCTGATTATAGAATAAGTATAAAATAAAAGAATCACTTGAATCTGGGAATAAAGCATAACTGTAACGGTCATTCATATGCCTGTGCTTTTAAAACTGTGCATACTTATATACAGAGGCATACAATTTGCAAAGAAAATACAGATAACAAATAAAATATTGTGGAATTATGTCCTCATGTGACAGTTTTCATCTTAGAGATGAAGAGATATAAGTGCCCCAATACGCTAGCCTATTTCTCTGACTCTAGCTCTTCCCTAATTGTTAACCATATAGTTAAGATAAACTATTTTATAAACACTTTCTCAGTCAGTTTCTGGGCAAAATGATTGCTTCAAAGCCTTGTTGGCTAATCTTAACTGATCTTGAGTTAAGGATAGAACTTGATGAACTTGTGTAGAGTGGGCTCTCTGTCACTAGAATATAGAACATCAGAAAATATAAGAAAATAAGATAGAGTTTAACCATCCAGTAAGCTATGTGCTCATTAGTGTTCCATCACAGTTACAAATTTCTGGAAACATGCACACACTTACACACACTAAGGTAGTGAGGATTTATTTGGTTCATGCTCAGTTGGTTCCACTGCTGAAGACCTAGAAATTTGGTGCATAATAGCCTATTACCAAATGGTGAGCAGGAAGGAAAAGAAAGGGCAGAACTACGAAAGAGCTTTAGCTCCAAAGACAGAATCCCAGTGACTGCCTTCATCCACTCGGGTTCTACCTCTAAAGAAGTGTCACGAACTGGAGAACAGGCCTTGGACCCATATGCTTGTGGGAGACGTTTCATGTTCAGACCATATTTGGAGCTTGTGGCCTTTAACTGACTAAACTGAGACTATAGGTTTTTAGTTGGACATACACAGAAAAGCATCAGTTGAAGATTATCTGTGTTGTTTATTATATAGAAATTTGCTTGCTGACTGCTAAGGGGTAAATGGCTGGCAGATCATTTTATATAATACTATAAAATTAGTGTATTGTGTTATCTTAATGCCAGTAGAAACCACAGAATATAATAAAAGAAGTGGAGTAATTTTCCAGAATGAAACAGAACTAAACTTAAATGATCAGTCTTCCTTATGATTAACACACCTCCATGGGCTGGTGCATGTAGGGATAGCGTGCAGTATAAGACTACTTATAGTCCTACTTTTACAAAAATAATTTCATTTACTTTTCAATGACTCTTTACAGCTATAAATGTCATGCTTTGTAGGTATGAGTATTGAGTTGAGATCTCCTAACTTGACCTGTTGTATCAACTGAAATTATGTTTTGTGCTTTCTGTTTGACACTCAGATGCAAGCATTGCTATGGAATGCAGAAGCAAAACAAACTTCCCAATGTTTTTTCTTTCTCATATAAATGAACATTTCTGTCTTTTATATATTGATTCAAAGCAATGCTCAGCATTGTAGTTTCAAGTTTTGTCTCTTTCAATTAAAATTAATGTGTTAATGCAGTCCTTGGAAAATCTAGAATATAAATTCTTCTGTACATTGTTCAAAGAAAAGTTCTTTGTCTAGTATAATCATGATAAATTAAATGCTTTAAAGCACACTACTCAAAACTGATCTCCCTTTAATACCAAAGGCTCCTAAGCTTTGTCTCCATAAGCATGGTAAGCACTTAGTTACCACAATCTTGCAGAAATATCTTTGGGTGAAATTGAACAACAATATCATTACTTTGTTGGTCTTTGACTAATAAGAACAAAGGAATTCATGCTGATGAACTTATCATACAGTAATTTCCCATAAAATTTCTGTACCATGCTTTCCCATAAAAAGAAGAAAGACATAGTTTGAACTAGACCTGTGGTTCTTGCTGGGTTTAGTCTAGGACTTCAAGGAGGAAGGACCAGAGATGAGAAAATTAATCAAAGGTGAGGTCAGGAAAGCTAGAGAATCCAGGAAAAAATGAGTTGGTTCATAGAAGTACTTAGCCCCTGCCACATCAATTAGTAACAATAGCAATAGAAAACAGGGTAGAAGGCCCATGGGGGAAAGATGGTAGGAACATGGGGAGAGGGAGGGAGAAAGTTATCCTAAGTAACTATGTAAGAAAATATTATAAGGAGATTTATTTCTATAAAAACTGCTAACAAATGAGAAATAGACACCAAAATTGGAACAGTTTGTGCCCTGAAATGACACAAAGCTAGATGCATGTGATGTGTGGTAAGGGTGGTTATTCACAGTGGTGGCAAAAGACGATGACTGTGATAATAGCATTTGAGGGAGGAGACAACCCACTGCAGTGACTAAGCATGTAATTAACATATTTTACTTTGACAGAGGTGAAAATTGTGAGCTCCAAGTGAATATGAAATTATAAGAACAGGAAACCACTAGTCATATGTCTAAAACCACTCATAATTTTCTAAATTGCAGATAATGAAGTTTGGTTATATGAAGTTTTAGTCTACTAGAAATATTTTTAATCCACAAATCCAGACTTGTAGACAAAGAATAAGCATTCCAAATTTGGTACTTCTAGGTGGAAATTTGTTACAGTAAATGCTGCATTAACCATTGTCAATTTGCATGACACAAAGGTCAATTATATAGAGTGTAGATTAGTTTTTCTCTATGTCTTTGGGTAGGTCTGAATGTATCTTCTGTTTCTACACATGCAATTAAAATGAAAATGTACTATAAAGATCATAAGGTAGAGGAGAGAATAATGAGGGAGAGAAGGAGGAGGAAGTATAAAAGAAGTGGGGAAAGAGAAGAGAGAGGGAGGAGAGAGAAAGAGGGAGGAGAAAGGGAGGAAAAAGAGTGGGAACAAAGAGATAGAGGAAGGGAGGGAGAGAGAGGGAGGGAGGGAGGGAGGGAGAGAGAGGGAGAGAGAGAGAGAGAGGGAGAGAGAGAGAGAGAGGGAGGGAGGGAGGGAGAGAGAAAGAGAGAGAGAGAGAGAGAGAAAGGGAGAGGGAGAGAGAGATTTCTAAATTCCATCAGGATATCTCTTCTGCCCTCACTCAGGATTTCTTGGTGGAAACAGTGAGGGGACTCTTCATACCCTGTAAACTTAACCCCAGCTCCTCAATACACGGCCACCTTGTTATGCTCTGCTGTATCTTTGTCTGTCTGTAACCACTTCACTGTTTCTTTTGGAACTCCCATGATTCATGTCTTTGCAAATGATGACACATGCCCTTCCCACTTTTATATATCTGATCAGTTAAACTTCTTTACCTGAAATTGCCACCATTACTTTATTTTAAATGATATTTCTGGGTCTCAGTTATAACTTTGCATTCATTTTAACATCCAGAGTGGCTGAATGAATGGGATCACATGTATTGCAGTTATATTGTTTTCACATCTATTTCTCCTGACTAGAAGACAAAATCTAGCCCAGTGTATGGTCTATATTCCCCCATGTCTATGGATGCTCAATACATTATCACTGCTCAGTATAATAGCCTTGCTTTTGAATAGTCGGTCTGGTATTTCAGGCCACTAGATTTCAGGCTAATTAGAAGAATAACACACCTCCCAAATTCCATTTTGTGTGTGTGCCTGCATGTGTGTTTGTGTGTGTGTGTGTGTGTGTGTGTGTATGTGTGATTGTTTAATTCTAGTCAGATTTTCATCACTGTAACAAGTTACCTGACATGCAACTAAAGAGAAAGAAAGTCCTACTTTGACAAGTGGATACAGAGTTCTGGTTCTGCTCACTTGGTTATGTTGCTTTGAGTTGATTCCTTATGGCAGGAGGGTCTGCTGGAGGCCTGTTCACCTCATGGCATCTTGGAGGTCAAGAGAAATAATGAGCTGGGATCCCTAATGACCCCCCAATGTTAAACCCCATGACATAATGTTCTGTTGTGGATCCCATCTGCTTCCATTGCCTTCAGTACTGCCAAAGCCTTAAACATGTATGTATCCTTCATTAGTATGAAAAATTTTTATCACAACCACACAGAGAGCACTTTAGACCAAAATCAATCAGAAGAGATGGAAAAGGACACTTTATACTCATCACAGGAACCATCCATCAAGATGAAGTCTCAATCCTGAACATCTATGCCCCAAATACAAGAGCACCCAGATATGTAAAAGAAACATTACCAAAGTTTAAATCGCACATCAAACCCCACACACTAATAGTGGGAGATTTTAACACCCCACTTGCCACAATGAACAGGTCAACCAGACAGAAACCCACCCCTGGATCAACATAACAACAATGACAATCCTACCAAAAACAATCTATAAATTCAAAGCGATGCCCATCAAAATCCCAACACAATTCTTCACAGACCTTAAAAGAACAATACTCAACTTTATATGGAAAGCCAAAAAACCCAGGATAGCAAGAACAATCCTGTACAAAAAAAGGAACTTCAAGAGGAATCACCATCCCTGACACCAAGCTCTATTATGGAGTGACAGTAATGAAAACACCTTGGTATTGGTGTAAAAACAGACAGGTTGACAGATGGACCCAAATCAATGACATGGATATTAATCCACACACCTATGAACACCTGATTTTTGATAAAGAAGCTACAATTATACAATTGAAAAAGAAAGCATCTTTAACAAATGGTGCTGGCATAACTGGATGTCAATATATAAGAGAATGCAAATAGATCCATATCTATCCCATGAACAAACTCAAGTCCAAATGGATTAAAGAACCCAATATAAATTTGACCACACTGAACCTGATAGAAGAGAAAGTGAGAAGCAGCCTTCAATGCATGGGTACAGGAGACCACTTTCTAAATATAATACCAGTAGCACAGACACTGAGAGCAAAAATAAATAAATGGAACCTTTTAAAACTGAGAAGCTTCTGTAAAGCAAAGGACACAATCAATAAAACAAAAAGGCCTACTGGATGGGAAAATATCTCCACCAACCCCACATCAGACAGAGGACTGATCTCCAAAATACATAAAGAACTCAAGAAATTAGACATCAAAATACAAAATAATCCAATTGAAAAATGGGGTACAGAGCTAAACATAAAATTCTCAACAGAAGAATGACAAATGGCTAAAAGAAACTTAAGGAACTCTTCAACATCCTTATCTATCAGGGAAATACAAATCAAAATGACTCTGAGATATCATCTTACAGCAGCCAAAATGGCTAAGATCAAAAATACCAATGATAGCTTATGCTGAAGAGGATGTGGAGTAAGGAAAACACTCCTCCATTGATGTGGGGAGTTCAAACTTGTACAATGATGCTGGAATGATCAGTATGGCAGTTTCTCAGAAAATTGGGAATCAACCTACCTCAGCAATACCACTCATAGGCATATACCCAAAGGATGCTCAATCATACTACAAGGACATTTGTTCAGCTATGTTCATAGCAGCATTATTTGCAATAGCCAGAACCTGGAAACAATCTAGATGTCCCTTAACCGAAGAATGGATAAAGAAAATGTGGTACATTTTCACAATGGAGTACTACTCAGTGATAAAAAAAAAAAAAAAAAAAAAAAACAATGACATCTTGAAATTTGCATGCAAATGGTGGAGCTAGAAAAAAACTATCTTGAGAGAGGTGATGCAGATCCAGAAATATGATCATGGTATATACTTACTCATAAGTGGATACTAGCTGCAAAGTAAATGCTCACAAGCCTATAGTCCATGACCCTAGAGAAGCTAAGCAACAAGGTGGACCCTAAGAATAACATATATAGATTCCCCCCAGGAAGGGGAAATAGACAGTATCTCCTGACAAAATTCAGAGCTTGGGGATGGAGGGAGAAGGGAGGACAGAAGGGGAAGAGGAGTTGAGTAGGGGAGGGTAACTTGAGCAAATGTGAAAGTTGACATTGAGGAAGGACAGAGATGGAGAACAAGGAAAGAGATATTTTGATTGAGGGAGCCATTGTGGGGCCGGAAAGAAACCTGGCACTAGAGAAATTCTCAGAAATCCACAAGGATAACCCCAGCTAAGACCCAAACAATAAAGGAGAGGGTGCCTGAACTGGTGTTGCCCTGTAGTCAGATTGGTGACTAACTTAAATGTCACCATAGAACATTCATCCAGCAACTGATGAAAACAGAGATAGAGACCCATAGCAAATCACTAAGCTGAGCTCCCAAAGTCCAGTTGAAGAGTGGAAGGAATGAGAAAATGAGCAAAGAGGTCAAGACGGTGGAGGGGACACCCACTAAAACAGTTTACCTGAGCTAATGGGAGCTCACCAACTCCAGCAGGACAGGGAAGGAACCAGCATAGGTCCAAACTATTCCCTCTTAATGTGGGTGAGAGTTGTGTGCCTGGGGCAGACTGTGGGGCCACTGGTACTGGCACCAGGATTCATCCCTACTGCTTGTTCTGGCTTTTTAGGAACCTATTCTCTTTGGATGGATACCTTGCTCAGCCTAGATATAGTAGGGGGACCTTGGACCTTCCCCAAAGTAATGTGCCTTACCCTGTCTGAGGAGTGGATGGGGGCTGGGGTCAGGAGAAGGTGAAGGGAATAGGAGGAGGGGAGAGACTTGGAACTTGGATTGGTATGTAAAATGAAAAAAAGTGTTTTTTGAAAAAATAAAATAAAAAAATATTTTTGCAAAAAAGAAAACTAAAAGGCTGTAAGCCTTTTAAACAACAGTAGATTGTTTTTTAGGTGTCTTTATTAAGTAAAGTCATAAGGATGTGTATTCATTTTATAATTAGCATCGAGAATTATGGAAATTAAATTCATTTTCTCTAAAACTTAATAGCACATTGGTAATTTTCACATCCTATTACACAAAAAATTAACACCTATTATTCAATCGCATTTCTTCCTTTGGTTTCATTTAGTTTTCTCTTCCACCTACCCTCTTTCCTCATTTTATTAGCTCCTTCCCTCCCAGTGTGCCTTTTTTCCACTTCCATCTTTTTTCCCCTGCTCCCTCCCACCTCCTTTCCTCCTTCCCTTTTTTATTTCTTTTGTTTGGTTTTATTGAGATAAAGTTTTTCTATATAGGCCAAACTGACCTCAAACCCAAATGTCCCTGCCTGAGGTTCCCCAATGCTGTGGTTAATGGCATGTATCACCACACTCAGTTCTGACAGAAGAAGTTGTATGTTTCCCTTTGTTTTTTATATCTGGATTCAGGCAGGACTTTAAACATACGTCGATTTCTAAAATAATATTTTTAAATAAAGAGATTCCCAGATGGAATAGAAAACTATATATTTTTAATTGATGACATCTATAGATTCTTCCTAAATTGTGTGACCATCTATTTAAACCCAGGCAACCCAGTGCAGTATTTACTGACTGAATGGATGACAAGTTAATTCTTTCAAGAGGAATATACTAGAACTAAGTCTGTATTACACATCACATCTCTCAGATCACTTGCTGTGGGGGCCATGAAATTCATTCTTCCTTGTTCTGGAAGGTTTTAAGCCTCTAGACTAGCTGTTATTATAGGGATGACTTTGCAGTGTAGGTAAGAGCCTGGGAACTGTTCCTCATCTCCGTGGATGCATCATTGTGGGTAACTGAAGCATGGATGCTGTGATCCCTGGTTCAGGGGCCTTTTCTACAACATCCTTGGATAACTCTGTCCCTGATCTGTTTGGTTCTGACTCCATAGATGATGGGGTTGAGCATGGGAGGAACCAGCAGGTAGACATTAGCAAACATGATGTGCACAACTCGGGGGACACGGTGGCCAAATCGGTGGGTGAGGAAGGTGAAAAGCGCTGGAATATATAAGGTTAAGCTTACACCAATATGAGAAGCACATGTACCAAAAGCTTTGAGGCGGGCTTCACCTGAGGGCAACCTCAGCACAGCTCTCAGAATCATCACATAAGATACACTGATGACAATTAAATCAAAGCTAGCCACAGAAAAAGCCACAAAGAGCCCATATCCACGATTGATTTTGGTATCAGCACATACCAACTTGAGCACAGCCATGTGCTCACAGTAGGACTGGGGAATGACCTTGTTGGGGCAGAAAGGCATCCTGGAGATCATGAAGCAGAAGGGGCTCACCCACAGCAGCCCTCTGACCATCACAGCTGTCCCCAGTTTGATGACTACAGATGTGGTCAGGATGCTGGAATGTCGGAGTGGGAAGCAGATGGCCACATAGCGGTCCAAGGCCATAGCCATGAGCACCCCAGACTCCACAGAAGAAAAGGCATGGATGAAGAACACCTGAATGAGGCAGGCATGGTATTCAATCTTATGATCATGAAACCAGAGTATGGCCAGCATTTTAGGTTGTGTGGAGGAGGACAGGACCAGGTCAGTGGTAGCCAGCATGGCCAGGAAGAGATACATGGGCCCATGCAGTGTGTGGTCAATCCGGATTATATGTAGGATGGTGACATTTCCAGTCACTGCCACAATATACATGACACAGAATGGAAAGGCAACCCAAAATTGATAACTCTCCAGCCCTGGGATTCCAAGCAAGATGAAGAATGTAGAATAAGAAGAGCTGTTCCTTGAATCCTGCACAAGAGAATGGGTCATCTTTTCTCTGTAGTGAAGTTCATCTGCTTTCTGAGGATAATAACATCCAAGGATGATTATTTGCACTTGTGTAAAACTGCAATTTATTTCAGCAGCAGATTATAGTAAAATCATCTTTTATAATAAAATAATATTTTGGAACATAAATTGATGCTACTTAATATTTTATTAGTACTTGTAATAGTCAAAATATTACAATGTGGTAGAATCAGGGGAAATTATTTTCTAAAGAAAAAATATTTTCTTGGAAGTAGAATCTGTGAAGGGCAAATTACTATGACAAATTAGCCATAATAACCATTGCCATTTTCTAGTTAACAAATTACTGGTCAACATTTCACACAGTTCCATTTCTCTCCATGTTGGGTCATTTCAACATCATTAGCTCAAGCCAGGAAGGGAACATAGATTAAAGGACCATAGTAATTTATTCTTGTACTACCTTTGGTTATTTAGGACAGTAATCATCTTGGTTCTAGCCTGAAGAAAAAGATGGACCATCTGTGTGTTTGCAATTATATGTATTATCTTCAATTAAAACCATAGAATGTGAATACGTTATGTTTGTATTATAATTTATTTGCTCTTTAAATCAGTGTCTTTTTTCTGTTACAGTGTAAAAGTAGGCATGGGTCACGTGTTAGTGCATGTCTGCATCTATATTCCAACCTGGATTTGCTTATACAAACTGCAACCTGAGTTTGATTTGTTGACTATAGTTTATTCAGGGATATCCTGGATAGTAAATAATTCATGAAAATGGCTTTGAACCTGTCACTCAGCCTAGCTCTTCTGTTCTTGATGATGAGAAGTTGGGTACAGGTATGGTGAGGGAAGTATCCAATAAAGGCCATTATTCAGATGTAATAGACCCATCGGCTGATTCCCATTAAAAAATATTTCCAACTAGAACTTTCCTTAACCAGAATCCCTTGAACCCTGTTAGAGCTATGTTTATTATTGTTATGGCTGTTTATCATAGTAGAAGTTATTAGAGGACTTTTTGGGTGCCAATTTTTATATGTTCTTGCTTAATTAATGTTGCTTGTTTTTTGAGGTCTGAGCTCTCTAATAAGCGCAACTTGTCACAAAAAACCCCTGTAAGACATAGGTGACATGTGATTTGGTTCTTACCCAACATGTCTTCTCTTAGTCTTTGCTGCCGTGTGCTTTGGTTTGAGAACCTTAGTTTTCACCTCCTTCATAATGGGAACCTGATGAGAAAAGTATCTTTATAGGCTCCCTTAACAAATACTTGCAAACTAACAAATATTTTATAGACTTCAAAGATCCTGAATGGGGTTTTTAAGATTTCAGTCAGGCCTCATATCTTTCTTTACATCCTTCATTTATAATGATCTGACATTGAGGGGGCTCAGATTTTATCAGTCTCTTCTAGACCAGAAAGCTAACCAACCTTCCTAGCTAATAATCATGAGATATACCAAAACAAATACTCCTTTGAAATCTCCAGTGACAATTCAGATACTCATATTATCTGGAACTGAGGGTCTCTGCTTTGTTTCCTTTTACCAGATTCAATCTGCTCAAATAGTACCATATTTTCTGTTTAAACAGGAGGGTACATATTTTACTGCCCCTGGCCACAGTATGTCATTTTCATTTGGTGGGAACGGTCATCAGGATTAAGAGTGATTTGAGCAAGCATACTTAGATCATCTTCATTGTCATCCCCAGGGGCTGGACTACATAGATGCTGGCTGAAGCTTTAGCTTTCCGGAGTGTATAGTTCCTGCTGATTAACTATGGGGGAGGGATTATTTGATGTTGAGACCCTTTACTAAAGCTCCTTTAAATTGTTTGTTTCTAACTTATGAAAAACATCTGTGTCATCATTTATCATGAGGAGCAGTAAGAGCCCAGAGTCATTAAATGATCTGTCAATGATCACATAAAAAATTGTTGTCAGAGTACATGAGTCTTGGACCAGGACTTCTAGAAGCATACAATACTATCTTTGTAGGTAATTAGTAGTTGAGAATCCTGCTCCAGATGGGTCAGGAAAATTGTTAACCTGTTATGACTACTGTTGATAAACAGAGTGCTTAGACAATTTACTGAATTAGAGAATTTGAATTTAGGATTATTGCTACTTCCCTGGACTAGGTTGGGCTTTTTGTGTCTTTGGCAATGTATTGTTTTCTCTTAGATCTTTCCTTCCTCTCTCCTCTCCTCCATCCCTCCCTCCTTACCTCTCTCCTTCCATCCCTCCCTCCTTCCTTTCGTCCCTCCCTCCCTTCCTTCTTTCCTCTATCTACCCCCTATCTTCACAGGGTCTAAATAGATAGTAGGTAGTCTAGTTGCCTCATAAGCCAGAATACTAGGATTTTCTGATTGTACAGCCATTGATCTGAGATAACATTCTTATTGGCTTTTTCTATTAGTCTTGGTAGGGGACTCACTTATTTTACATAGTTTGGAAGTGGGACACCCCCCATGTTGCATGGCTAAATCCAGTTTTCCTCTTCTGTTCTCTCTAAATTATTTTCTCAGACATAGAACACTCATGTCAAGAGACAGGTCTCAGTCTTTCACAGTCTAATCTCTTTGGTCTGACTATGCTCTCAGTGTTCATTTTTTTGAGAAGCAACAGAATAACAAAAATCATCCAAGTGCTACACTTTAAATGGGAGATGTGGCCCTCATCCTTCGTCTGTTTTCTCCACGAACTTTTCCTTCATGTTCCATGGAATCTATTGTCCTAAAATTTGGAAATTTTCCCCTGTTTCTATTTCATTCTTAGTAACTGAGCACATGAAGATTTATGAATACAAGCTATGTTTAATGAACAGGAAGTTCGTTGATCCTTGGTTATTTTTGCTGCATGTGAAATGATTTCATTATGAAGAAAACAGTTTATCATCTGCTTTGTTTGAAAGATGCAGTTGAGCATTCCTTAGAAAAGTGGAAAAGGTCATATAATTTTCATCTTGCTCAATACCCATTGTTCCTCTACTCCTCTATAATATATATTTTTCTATTTTTTTTACTGGAAACAACTATTATTTGCATACTATATAATACTACACAATATATTCTGAAATAAAGTTATATGCCTGTATAACATTAGTGAAAGGGTGGTGAAAATTTGATTCTGACTGGAATATCTGAACCTAAGTGTAGAACATGGGAGGTTCAGAATCAGTCTGCTGCTGGAGAGCTTCTGTCTGGAGGGAATCTTCCTACCTTTCTATGTTTGACACAGTGAAAGCCATGATTCTTCTTCCCATCTCAAAGGGTGGCTCGGTGGACTTGGATCTCTAGATGAGGTGTTCCCATCAACTCAGAAGTTTAAATATGGTACATGACTTTGCCTTCTAGATTCTTGAAGAATCAACATCTCCCACTGATTTTTGAGAAGGTGAAAGGAAAAACTCTCACTGAGATCTGGTTTCTCTTTGAACAAGCTGACTATAACTAAAGAAGTTCTGACAAGCACCTGGCATTCAGTCTTGGGTAGAGACCTCAGGTATGGGGTCGATTTAAAGAACTGTGCATTCTGTCTGTTCCCCCAAGCACTAGCTCTTTCCTTCTTTCTAAATTCCCTGCCTCATATTCACAGTGACTACAATGACTCCCTCTGAGACTAGAAGCTAAAGCTGGAAGCATTAACCCCTAACTTTCCTCTCTTGTCTGTGTACAGAAATGCAAAGACATGATTAAATGAATGTACAAGTGTACAAGAAGCTGTGTTGTTGGGATTACATAAATTAGCTGATGTTTATAGTTACATTTTCTTTTAAAGTATTTATAGCTCACATTTTAGACATATTCTGTGCAACATGACAGCTCACTTATCCTTCACGTATGTTTATGCATGACTATGAGAGGTAGCCTATAAACATGAAAGACACTGGCATGGATATGTGTATATATGCATGCATGTGAAATGAATAAAATTTATGCCCTGGTAATGTTGAAGCGTGCACGGGCAGCCTGTATATGGCAGTTCATGCATATATGTGAAAGTGTTGATAATTATTTAAGTATATATAATTAATGTAGTTCCCTCATTCAGTGACTCATGGTTACTGAATGCACAGGATTTGTATAAGTAAATGCCTAATTACATTTCTAATAGTGTGAAATAATATATCATGATGCATACTTAAAATGGACCTAAGTTTATGGCATTATTTTAAAATAAGCTTAAAATGATTATGGTGGCTAGATAAGACTCTAGTAGAGTATGATAAATTCCTAGTCCAAGATGACTGAAGTCCTTATCTAAACACAAAACCACACACACACACACACACACACACACACACACACACACACACATTTTGTGAACAAAAAGGCAGAGATCAAGGTGTTGCCCTATAAATACAGGTTTCCATCAAACTATCAGAATACTAGAAGAGAAGAACATAAGAGATTCTCCCACAAAACCAAGAAAAATGAAGTACATCTACTAACATTGATAATGGACTGGAGGCCTTTGGGTCTATGACAAAGGGATTTCCCTAAGCTTGTAAGTGTTTATCAGAGAAAGTCTAGAATAATGATTGTGTCAATACCTTTATATGGATTTTAAACATTAAAGAAATTTTATTGACATAATTTCTTTATTGATTCTTCGGGAATTTCACAACATGCACACCAATTTTGCACATTTTCCAGTCCCTCCGTATCTGCCCTTCATCCTGGCATCACCCCCACAAAAAAAAGGAAATTAAAATTAAAACCAAACTAACCAAACAAACCTACAAAACCCTCAAAACACTTTACTCCTTTCTTTCCTGCCTCTCCAGCATCTCTTCATTCATCTCAATGGCAATGGGAGCTTCAATGTGCCATATAATACACCCCTTGCCAATCAGTTTTAAATGCAAATGTTCATGGCAATGAATCATTGGTCTGGATCAAGGCCTCTAGTTTCTGGTACACCATCATCACTGGACCGTCACTGAAACTGTTCTCAGCTATCCTATGGCTACCTGAGACAGGGACAGTGCTCCTATGGAGCAGAACCAGTCCCTTCACATGTACCAGTAGGTCATAGATAGGGTAGCTATTAGGGTGCGTCAACCCAAGGCCTTAGATGTGGGCCTGGGTATCAGTTGTGCTGGTCAAATCTGTGTGCTGGGCTCCCCCTTCAGGTGCTGAGCAGAGTCAGCTCTCCTATGCCCATGCCCATGAGAGGGGCTGTGCCATCTCATAGAATACAAGGGCCCAGCTCTGCCATAAGGGTTGGGTCAGCTCTCTTACTTCAGTGACCAGTGAAGGTAGGACCAGCTTTCCCAGGGCCAACAAAGGGCAGGCCTGACTCAGTCTGGCCCCTCGTATTTCACGATGCATGGTTCTTAGGACCCTCTGTGGTAACATGAGACATGGACATCAACATAGACCCTTGCTGCTGCATGGACACAGACATGGCCCTCGGCTCCACTTCAGACTCAGATGTCATCACGGCATCAGGGTGCCAATGCAGGTCACCCAGATTGGCATGGCCCCAGCAGAAGCAGGATCCCTGAACACTGACATGACTACAGGTGGTGGCCCAGAGTGGGGCATCCACATATTTTTTGGTGACAATACCGGCCATGAATGTTAAACACAGACCCTGGTTGTTGTGCCGACCCAGACATGGCCTTCAATGACAACCTGAGACTGGAGATCACCATGGCCCCGGGGGGCAGCACAGGCCACTCAGATCAACATGGCATATCTGCAGCATGGTTCTTGGACACCAGCATGTGCTGGGGAGGCAGACCAGACCCAGGGAATCCCCGTGGCCTTTGGTGGTATCATGAGCCCCAAAAACATTAACTCAGACCCTGACTGCAGTAGGGCCTTGGACCCAGGCATGGCTCTCAGCTGCAGTTCTGTCCTGGATATCACCATGGCTCTGGTTGGGTGAAGGTCACTTAAATCGGTAAGGCCCCTGTGCTGGCACAGCCCTCTGACTCCTTCATGGCCACAGGTAGCAGCCCAGATGCTGGGTCCTTTGAAGGCAACATGGGTCACAGAAGTCAATGCAGACCCGGGCTGCGGTGGGACCAAGGACCCAGATAGGCTCTTAGTAGCAGCGTGGGCCCCTACTTTACCATGTCCCTGGGTGACAGGCTGTCTACTCATATCAGCCTGTGCCTCACCGCCTTTGCCTCATGCTTCCTACCTCTTTCTACAGCACATGAACCATTCCATTTGTCTTTCTTTCCCATTGCTCCACTGCACATTGGCTCATCTTAAGGACACTCTCCTACCTGGGCCTATATGTCACAGGGTGGACCCAGGCTGGCCTATGGGTGGCTTTCATCCACCTGAGCCAAGCAGCATTAAGCAGGTCTTTCCTTTATATTTATTTTGATGAAGCTTAGCATACAAATAATAGTATGAAGTCATAGCATTGTTTATTAATTCCCTTACATTATAACATGAATTTTAGTCATTTTAATGTCCAGTCTCCTACCCCTTTCTCCCTCTTACACTGGAGGACTTTATGCATCTCTTCCTACTTTCATATATCTTGGTGGGTGGCCCCACTGGGATTAATAAGTCCTTCCTGAGTACAGGTGAGAGGTAGCAGTGGAGCAAGGGCACTTTATTTGTGGTATACCACTGAAGAAAATGGCATTCATCCCCTAACAACCAGTAATTTTCAATAACTCTTGGGAGGGGTGTGGTCTCATGAGTTTCTTCACCATCCATGAAACATCTAAACTGATATAATTTTGGGTGTTGCTTTTTATTTTCTCTTATATTTGAGTTTATAATATAATTAATTTTTCTTTCCTTTCCCCCTACAAACATCCCATACACCCTTGCTGCTCTCATTCACCATCTCTCTTTCAAGTTCATGGACTGCTTTTTCTTTCTCTTTCTTTCCTTTTCTTTTTTTCAAGACAGGGTTTCTGTGTAGCTTTGGAGCCTGTCCTGGAACTAGCTCTTGTAGACCAGGCTGGCCTCAAACTCAGCTGAAATCTGCCTGCCTCTGCCTCCCAGTGCTGGGATTAAAGGCGTGCACCACCACCACCCAGCCTTGTGCTACCATTGCCCAGCCTGGACTTTTCTTTCCTTCTAATAATGTTACTGTATGCACAAGAATATTTGTATACACATATACATTCCTAGATAAAATGTAATCACCCTGTATACGTGTATGTTTTCAAGGTTGATGTTTGGTATCGGATAACCAGTTGCTGTTCCTATCCCTGGGGAAAACTCCTTTTCCATCTCTCAGCATTGCTTGTTTGCCTACATTCTTTGTTAGGGATGAGATCGCATAGGCTTCTCCCTGTGCACTTTGGCTGTCTATTGTTGTTCCTGTTCAGCTCATGTTCAGGAAGTCATGATGGTAAGACTTTACAGGGGCAGCTTCTCACATTACCAAGGGACACAGTCTCACAGCTAACTCTGATCCTCTGGTTCCCTTCTTTCTCTTCTTCTGCACTGCTTCCTGAGACTTAAGTATGAGAGTTAACTTTTTTTTGTATATGTATCCATTAGCACTGGGTCCTCAACTATTAATCTGATTGGTGAAGTATAATTTTAATGAGACTTTTTTCTAGACAGAAACTATCACATAATTTCTCAAGTGTCCCATATATCTTATGGTTGATCTTATATTTGCGGTAGTAGGTGATTTTATTTTTAAAAATGATAAAGTGGAAATTGCTTCAGTGTGAAATTAATTGATTATAAATAGAGGAGACAATGCAATTAACAGATATTGCAATAGTGTTAGAAATGCTGGAAACATGTATTAAAGAATGTACCTCAACTTTTATCTAAATATTAAAAATTTATATGAGACACAAAATAAACATAAAAACATAAAACTAAAGTTGAGTGCTTTTAGCTCCTTTATCGAAAATCAGGTGTTCATAGGTTTGTGGGTTAAGATCCGGGTCTTCTATTCGATTTCATTGGTCGACTTCTCTATTTTTATGCCAATACCAAGCTGTTTTCTTGACTCTAGAGGGGTTCCCAGGTGTCCAGGAAGACGCCCCCAGCTAGTTCCTTGGGTAGCTGAGGAGAGGGTGCCAGAAATGTCCAGATCCTATTGCCATACTCATGAATATCTTGCATATCACCATAGAATCTTCACCTGGCATTGGATGGAGAAAATGACAGAGCCCCACATAAGAGCACCGGACTGAGCTCCCAAGGTCCTGATGAGGAGCAAAAGGAGGGAGATCATGAGCAAGGAAGTCAGGACCATGAGGAGTGTGTTTACCCATTGAGACGGTGGGACAGATCTAATGGGAGACCACCTAGTTCAGTTGGAATGGGACTGATGGAACAGGGGACCAAACTGGACTCTCTGAATGTGGCTGACGGTGGAGGAGGACTGAGAAACCAAGGACAACGGCGATGATCTTGAACTCTACAGCATGGACGGGCTCACTGTGAGCCTTGTCAGTTTGGTTGCTCACCTTCCTGGACTTAGGGGGACCTGGGAGGACCTTGGACTTAACATAGTGAAGGGAACCCTGATGGCTCTTTGGCTTGGAGAGGGAGGGTGTGGGGGTATGGGTGGAAGGGAGGGAAGGGAAGGGGGAGGAGGAGGGGAGGAGATGGAAATTTTTTATAAAAAAATAAAGAATTAAAAAATTAAAAAATAAAAAAAATAAAAATAAATAAAGTTGAAACTATTGCTCAAAGCAATAATGGTGTGCATATATTTTTGGACCCTGTAGAAAGAGAGGAATTCCCCTTTCTAAAGATTTATTTTCTCATAATATACTTTTGGCTGCAATTTCTCCTCCCTCTATTTATCCCAGTTCTTCTACCACCTCCCCTCTCCCCCAGACACACTCCTCCATTTCCCTTCAGAAAAGAGCAGGCTTTTCTGGGATATAAGCCCATCATGGCATAACTGTGGGCAGAGTTTCTCTGTTTCCTGACAGTTGTTCCCAAATAACCACAAAGAGGTTTATTATTAATTACAAATTCTTGCTCAATATCTCATGCTTGTTGCTAAATAGCTCTTATAATTTAAATTAAACCAAATTTTTAAATCTAAGTTCTACCAGGCATCTCATGGCTTACTCTCTCATTTTGTACACATCCTGCTCCCTCTGTGTCTGGTTTGAAGCCCTTCAGACTCTACTCTTCTTCTTCCCAACATTCTTTCTGCCATGAAAATCCTGCTGAGCTCTCAGCCAATCAACTTTTTGTTAATAACGAGAACAACAATTTTTACAGTGTGCAGGATTATTCCACAACATGAATGAATAGAAACCCATTTTTGCCAATTAAAAAGAAGTTTTTTTAAAAAAAACTTTAACATAGTAAAATTATATACAGAAAACAGTTATCAAGTACAGTTGCAATATTCAATCCATTTGTGTTTGACAAAATTTGAGAAAATATTCTATTATTTATCTTATCATTGTGAATCTAAAGACTTATGCCTAATTTATTTTTGTAGGCAGAGTTTTCCTGTTCTGCTACTCTCAAGTAATAACTCAGATGCTTAATATTAATTACAAATGCTTGGTCAATAGCTCAGGCTTATTACTAACTAGCTCTTACATTTTAAGTTATGATGTAATTTATTCATGATCTGCCACATGATAGTACCTTTACTAGCATGGCAAGTTTATCTCCTGCTTGCTATGTCTAGCTCACAATTCCAGACTCCACCTTTCTTCCTTCCAGCATTCTCAGTTTGGTTTTCTTGCCTAATCTTATCCTTTTCAGCTATTGGTCAGTCAGTTACTTTATTAATTAACAAGAGTAATACACATTCACAGTGTACAGAAAGATTATTTTACAAGTTACAATAAAGCTGTGCACATAAGGCTATACGAGACAGCACACTCCCAAGAGCAGTTGATACTCCCACTCCCACTGTTAGAGGAATCCCACAAAAAAATACCAAGCTAACAAACATGTTTGTAGAGGACATAGAACAGACCCATGCAGGCTTTATGACTGTGACTTCGGTTTCTGTGAGCCCATATGGGCCTTGCTTAGTTGATTCTGTGGGCCATGTTCCCTTTATGTCATTGACCCCTCTGGCTCTTACAAATCTATTTACCCCTCTTTTTTTTTTTCAATTTCAAAACTATTTTATTTTTTTATTCTTTTTTAATTTTATTTTTATTAAAAATTTCCATCTCCTCCCCTCCTCCCACTTCCTTTACCCCTCTTTTGAGAGGATTCCTGAGCTTTGAGGGGGAGGAACTCTGTTGAGATCTCCAATCTGGGCTCTCTCTGCCTCATGTTTGGCTGTGGATCTCTGAATCTTCTCCCACTAGCTGCCTGAGGCAGGCTCTCTAAAAGGAATTCTTAAGAATACAAAAGGCACTAACTATGACAAGGAAAAATTGAACTGACAATGGACTTCATCAAGAGGAAAAATGTTTAATTATAAAAATGAAAATGCAAAACATGGCGAGAATATTCATAACGAAATTATCTGACAGAGAATGCTTCATTATCTATTCATAGCAAAGGAAAACTTATTAAAGGCATTAGCAACAGGTTTAAACAAGAATTTCAGAAAGAGATATAGGTGAAAGGCCACTTTGGAGATGAAAATGTGCACAACACTCTTACTCACTAGAAAAATAAAAACAAATTAAAATGAGGTATCAATGTACATCTTTAATGTACATAAAAATCTGCCAGTCACAGACTAAGCCTATTATTTTTAAATTTTCTCAAGTGAACACCCACATGTACTAAGAATGGAAAAGAAGACCTGAGATAGACGTATGCCTGGATATAATATTGTGTAACATTTTAAATAACGTCTCTGAACATATTTGTGGCTTAATTTAATTTAGTGGCTAAGACTACTTGATCTTTAGTCATCAAGAGGGCCAGTAGTCATGTCCAACATATTGACATGAACTTAGAATATGCTCAGGTAAAATCACTTGTGGCACAGATCCTTATATTTTCAATCTAGGTATAAATAAAACAGAAAAAATAGAGGGGTTATACCAGCAAGAATGCAGTGCATTTTTCCTCTGAAGCACATTAAAATCTGGAGCAGGTGCTGCAATGAATAGACAAACCTTCAAGACTTTGAACTCATGATAAGTAAGTAGAAGTTGCATGAACTCAGAGACCTCCCGGTGTATATACAGGAGTGAAATTGGTGTGGCATGAAATCTGCAGTCTGGTACAGTCTTGCATATGGTGTGGCCTCAGAGCTGGAGAGAAGTCAGAAACTCAGAACACAGTCTCCACTTCTGACCCTGAATCGTGTTTTTTTTTTTATATATTAACAAGATATAGACATTGATATTCAAATCATGATTTTCAAAGATTTAATTTTTTATAAACTAATAGTCATAAATAATGATGTAATGAAGAAAGCTTATCCTTTTGTAGCTACAATTTGAATTTCTAAGAAAAAATTTGCTTCAGGAAAACATGGTCTAAAATAAATTAAAATTTACATAACAATGAACAACTGAGCCACTGTTAAGAGAGTTAGCTTTCTTCTCATTATTGGATGACTTGAGTCATTCTTTCTTAGACACAAGGTTAATTCTGTTTTAGTCATAATTGTATATTTAAAATTCATTTTTCTAAAGAAGGGTCTTCTGTAACCCACACTGTCCTTGGATTGAATATGTAACCAAGGATGAACTCAGACCCTAATTCTCCTGACTTCTCCCAAGTGACTGGGATTACAAGTGGGCACTACATGCTATACCTCTGTAGCCACTGAAATTTAATTGTATTCCAGTCAGAAGATAATTACTTTTCAAACTTGAATAACTTAAACACAAATATGAAGTAGTAACTATGAATATATGTATTAGTTTGTGTGTATTGTTGAGAAAAGCATTATGGTGTAGTAGTTCAATTTGAGTAAGAATAGAAAAGGGAAGGAGGGAAGTTCATGATGGCTCATTCTCAACATTTATCAAAAATTATAATCTAAAGATAATGGGAAAGGACAGAACATTTATATTTAAACATATTACAAAGATAGCATATGAGAGGCAGAAGTAAACAGGCATTTTGACCTGCTTAGTGCAGTGTGAGTAGCCTCCTGGGTAATTTTCCTTGTCACCCCTCTTTGGAGTCCCATGGGATTTTTGGCAACAGGCTTGAAGAACATGTGGGGATACTTCTTAGAGGGTCAGGTCCGTGAAGTGCTAGAGCAACCTGTACATACGTGTGGGAAGCACAACGGTCCTTGTGTTGGTAAAACACCAGGGCCAGGTAAGATACTAAGACCCTTACAACAAGGCCCATGAAGTAAACCACTGAGGTCCAACTGGAGGGTGGGGCAAAGGGACAGAGCAAGCAAGGAGGCATGGGAGTGGGAGGGATGTTTAGAGCAAAGGACCACAGTTGGTAGGTGGAAGAGGACAACCTGTGGTGGTGCTGGAGCAGGCAAGTTTCTTTCCAGGAGACAACATCAAAGAAAGGGAAAGTCAACAATCATTGTGATTCAAGGCAGTCCTAAAAGTGACATTCACCATGTGTTTTTGTTTTCAGTTTTCATTTAGCTTTGGGACTGGAGTCATTTCTGTATCTCTCTTTGCTTTGTCAGGAAGAATGCTCTCCATCAGGTTTAACTCTACATCAGTTCTAGTCTTGGCTATAGACAATATATTTAACATGGTTTCTGTGTCTAACTCTCTCACCCTCAATTAGATAAAATTTAGTTTATTGCAAATTAGTGGCCTACCTTCTCCAGATATTGGATTTGTTTGATGCTCACCAAGATATAGCTTTATATTATTTATTTCATTTTCTCTGCCATTTCAGTGGCTGAATCAGTTTGATAACGAATGCTTCTTATGAAAATAGCTACTTTGTAATATTATAGTTACATATATATACATGAAAATACTTTTATATATACTATTACATCATTTTAAAGGTACATTTATTTAATCATATTTATTGTTTTATTATCTTTTACATTATTTTCTGGATGAGTTTATTTTTTATTTTTGTGCTTTCCTTTTTCCCATTTTATTTTATTTTATTTTATTTTATTTTAGATAGGCTCTTTCCCTGTGTAGTTCTGGCTGTCTTGGCATTTGCTTGGTAGATCAGGCTGGCCTTGAATTCAGGGATCCACTTGCCTCTGCCTCCTGAGTGCTGGAATTAAAGGTGTGCACCACCACAGATGAGCTCTGGATGAGTTTTTCAAAGTTCACCTAATATTGGATTTATTGTTAATGAGTTTATTTTAACATTTTATATTTATTGACTAGTTATTTTGATGTCTATTTAACAGTTTCCTAGTTTTGACAACTTGAATAATTAATATTTCTTTCCTAATAAGTGCATATTCACTAGTGTATCATTAGACTTACATGCTGATATGTAGTTTTCTTACAGTTACTCAGTTTAAAAGATAATTTTCCTGAATCACTTATTTTTTCTGGTATTGATAAAATACTGCTTTGGGAGCATTCTATCTTACACCAGTATCCTAGTACTATCCTGAGAAAACAGCAAGTTGTAATTTTTTGTAAGTTAACTTAGTAGTTTATGTCAGACTATATGAAAATTTATAAGAGATACTGTATTCAAAGGAAGCTGAGGTAGATACAGAAAGAAATATTAAAGTCTGAGTAAAAGTATTTTGATAATTGATTAGAAATGGTGCCAGTTAAATAAATAAAACACAACAGTAATATTTTTAAAAGCTGGGCCATTTCTGTGAAAATAATAATTTATGATTCTACTATATATAATATATTTATATGGCGATTAAAGCTATAGAAGGAAGTTATTAATTATGATAGAATAATGAAATCCATAACATGTGAGTACTTCTACTTATGAGAAATCATGTAGATTTTACTCAAAGAACTTTTATTTTCATGTTTAGATTCTGGCAACCAGAATTGGAATTTCAATATTTATTTGAAATTTTTCTTTCTGTAGATGAAATGGAAGTTAGGAAAATGGACAGGGTACTTTTTTAATGCCTTGACAATAGGCAGAGAATTGATATCAGAAAAAATGTAGGTAAAGCTGCAAAATGGGTTTTGTTGGGAGAAAACAAAAGCAAAACAAAAAGGAAGAAGAACTCTATTGTCTTGAAATAGCCAATAGAGGCTAGTTTCCTCAGAGGATGGGGAGAGAAATTTTCTATGAGGAATCTTTAACAGTACACACTAAAAATTCAATGGTCACTGGATTCATTGGCTTCTGTTGAAAGCATAGTTTGAATCTCTTGGCACAAGACAGAACATCAATACTGAGCTCACTTCCCAGAAAAACTAAAGAGTTTCACACCTGAACAACTTATCTGGGGTTATATTTGGAACATATAAGCCTACAACTAAGGAAGCACAGCGACTGCAGTGTGTCTCTGGAAAGGTACATATTTGGAAAGAGTGCATCAGTAGCTTTGTCATCTCAGATGGTAGACAGACTCCTCCCATGCATTTCTGACATATAAGGAGTGGAAGGCATTAGTATCAGATAGAGAAAGTTCATCCATTCTCTTGCCTGATTGTATACTTTGGGGAGAATTACTTAGTTCCCCACCCTTTATATATGTATGAGAGAGGGAGAAGAGAAATTTTACTTCCTTGAACAGTTATGATGATTGGATGAATACAGATAATAAAACAATAGCCTCTTCCACCTTGTATATGTTCTGAGGACAACACTTATCTGGATTTCAAAAATATACCATGTCATTATTTGTTATAACACAGTCTTTAATTTACCATGTTAAAAAATAAGGTCAAGGATGTCTTTCTCCCTTCCTCCTTCTCTTCCCTTTCCCCTTCTTCCCCATTTCTTCCTCTTTCTCCTTCTCTTCCTTTGTCTGTCTTTCCTTATATTCTGCTGTTATGCCTTTTTTCTCTATTTTTTATTTTTCTCTAAGTATTGTTTTGTTCTCAAGAGTCAGGCCAAGATTTGTCAAGGTAGTAGTGCAATTACTTAATGATTCGATTTCTGAAATATAATTGCTTCATCTGCAAAATACATGTGGTGGGAGAGAAGCCTACAGTTCCAGGATATTAGTAAATATTAAAAAATTATTTAATAATTAGCAGTATTGACTAAGCACCAGAAAGATATTTATGTGAAAAGCTGTATATGAATTGTTACATCCACTTATCTAATTACCCTTCTCTTCCCAGCCTCCATTATGCTCATCCTCAACAACACCAATTCCCAGCCTTCAACATTTCTCCTCACTGGTATCCTAGGCCTGAGAGCAGCTCAGGTCTGGATCTCCATTCCCTTTTGTCTCCTGTATGTAATTGCCCTCTTTGGGAACAGCATGATCCTGCTGGTGATTCTTCATGAGCACAGCCTTCATGAGCCGACGTACTATTTCCTCTCTATGCTTACAGTCACAGACCTAAGCCTGTCTCTGTGCACGCTTTCCACTACACTTGGTGTCCTCTGGTTTGATGCATGAGAGATCAACTTAAATGCTTGCATTGCACAGATGTTCTTTTTCCATGGGTTTGCTTTCATGGAGTCTGGGGTTCTTCTGGCTATGGCCTTTGATCGTTTTGTGGTCATCTGTGATCTGTTAAGATATACCACCATTCTTACCAATGCCAGGATTGCACAGATTGGCATAACTGTACTGATAAGGAATGTTGCTGTCATGTTGCCAGTCGTGCTCTTTGTCAAGAGGCTGTCCTTCTGCAGATCGTTGGTTCTTTCACACTCTTACTGCTACCATGTTGATCTTATTCAGCTCTCATGTACAGACAACAGAATCAATAGCATTCTTGGTCTGTTTGCATTGTTCTCCACTACAGGGTTCAACAGCCCTTGGATCTTGTTCTCCTATGTACTGATCATTCGGTCTGTGCTCAGCATTGCTTCCTCAGATGAGCGACAAAAAGCCTTCAATATGTGCATATCCCAGATCAGTGCTGTTGCCATCTTCTACATCCCTCTCATCAGCTTGTCTCTTGTACACCGCTATGACCATTCAGCATCTGCCTTTGTCCACACCATCATGGCCAATATCTTCCTGCTCATCCCTCCTGTGCTCAACCCTATCATTTACAGTGTGAAGACAAAGCATATTCGAAAGGCTATTATCAAATTTTACCTCAGAAGCAAAGCTAAATGTAACCAATAATGATCTCAGTAGAAAAGGACATTTATGAATAAATGATTTTATAAAATGGGGTAATTTTACTCAAAGTACCAAACATACTTTTAAGATGTCAAGATATGAAACTTCTAGGTGGTATGATATTTGCATACCCAGTTTCTTTGTCAGTAAACTTGTATTAATGCCATTTAAATTATGATTTAATATAACATGAGCTAATGTAGGTTAAAACTACTCATATTTATAAATAATCTGTGTAAAGTAATAATTCAGATTCTCCATACAATTTAAAAAGGAATTTAATGTGTGAAATTGTAGATGAGTCAGTTGTTCTATTTTTAATGATACAGAAAAATATTTCAATCAGTCTTATATGTTTTACTGAAAACTTTTGGCTTTCTCACTGCTTCCTAAATTACTACATTATTGGTTAAATCCTAAATACATACTAGCAATTTGACTTTGAGTCATGTTCAGTGAATCTGTCTTGTCTTTTATTATGTGCTAAGAAAATGTAGAGCTAGGTAAAATCTGTGATTTTTCTCAGGTGCTACTTATATTAATTAATAAGTTGTACGCTTAAGCAGCTGAAGATTAATCACAGTAAATTGGAAAAGTCATTGGGTTTATTATCAAATAAAAAATTTTCCAGAACTCTATTAATCATTTGCTTTTAAGAATTTTATTAAGCCGGGCGGTGGTGGCGCACGCCTTTAATCCCAGCACTCGGGAGGCAGAGGCAGGCGGATCTCTGAGTTGGAGGCCAGCCTGGTCTACAAGAGCTAGTTCCAGGACAGGCTCTAGAAACTACAGGGAAACCCTGTCTCGAAAAACCAAAAAAAAAAAAAAAGAATTTTATTAAAAAATGATAGTTCATTTAGGTGCTTATTTTGTAAGAAATTAAAATTTATACGTAAGAGTCATCCAATGGTCCAAATATTCCTTTGTCCAAAATTTAACTGTATTTATATATGGGCACATATATTTGGGTGAAACATTGAATAATTTTATCTTATACTGATATTGGCAGTGCAATTTCTGTCACATAGACCAGGACTCATATGCAGTTGGTTCATCCTGTGTACAGGAGTAAGAGACTGTAATTACCCATTTGGGTGGTTAAGAAATATTCGGTTTCAGTAAATGTAATGTTTAATTAGGAAAGATAGGTTGTTACTGGATAATCATCAATAATAGTAAAGTTTGTGGTCATGTTAGTTAGATTTTCTAGATATTTAGAGATATATTTCAGTTAGATAGGCATTCTTCATATCTTTCAAAGGCTACAGAATATGGCATTTTAAATGTTTTAATAACTTAGGGATTTTCATGACAATGAGACACGTCTGCTCCTGGCAGCACCAGCTACTTCAAGAGGAAGATGGGCATCGAAGAGGCTCGTTATGGAGTTGGATAGCCATCTGAGCAAGAAACTGCTCTTGCCTGGACTGTTGCATAAACTGGACACAGAGAACCCGCAGAGAGAGGACTGCTGAACTTACCTAAAGGTGAGATGGTCTTTTGGGGTTCCTGATTCATGAAAGAGTCTGTGAGACATTCTGCAGGACACAGAAAAAAAGTGACTGAACTGTCTTTGAATTTTCCTGCTTCATGGAAATGTCTACTGGATACTATGGACCTGTAGGCCAAAGATGGATGCCCCAATGGTACAGAGGAACCTTGGGTGGCTGTCCAGACAGTGAGCTGTCTCTGTCATTTCTAGAGTTTTGGAAGTTGCTAACTTCTGGTTTACTTAGGTAGTATTATATCCTTCTGGAGTCTTTGATGGAGTTGAAGAATAAATAGATAGTTATAGCTTTCCTTAGTTATGATAAAAGATAAAATAGAAATAAATATTGTAACTGTAAAAAAATTAAGAACAAAGATGCTACTGGGAGAAGAGAGCTGTACCTAAGAGCTGTAGACCCTTTCTTCACGCATATTCATTCGTGTCTCGGAGAGCCGGTGACAGCCATCTTCTCAGCACCAGACTGTGTGCTCAGCTTTCCAGATTCTTAGTTATATGGAGTTACATGTACATACTCAGGCCAGAGTAGATGGAGTAGGAGTTACCTCAGCCAGAGTGCTGCTCTTTAGGTATGTGGGTCTTCTGGTTTAGCCACTGGTGTCACATAAGATAGGTGGAGAAGAATGTGGGTGGTTCAGTATTGAAGAGATCTGTGCACTGCTGGAAGTATTTCTGGAAAAAGAATGCAGGACCATCAACTGGATCCAAAGCTTATCTTTTAACATCATCATAGCCAGTTACAAAGAAACTATGTGGAAAACTCTCTTTCTCCCTGTGTTCCTTCATTACCATCAACTGATGAGAACTAACACTGTACCAGATGGTAAAAAAACAAAAACAAGTTACTGTGTCCACATCATTGTCTTAGAACAGACAAAAGGAACGTGTAACTGAGAAGTGGCAAATCAAAATGAGCCAGGCACTATTATGAATAATATTGCCTAATCTTACATATCTATGTGTGCATATTTATCAAATATGTTTGATAATTGTCTACCTAGGGAATTAAAAAGGGACTACCAGTCAGACCTTATCTCTCCATGGCCAAAGTTTACCTCACAGCTCCCCAATTTCCTCCACACATCTAGATGAATCATGAATGAGTGCTAAGCAGTGACAGTGGATGTCTCATGCCCTCAACAGGTGCACGATGCTGGTGTATCATAAGGTGTTCTCATGTTCTCCAGAGCTTATCCAGATGATGATTGCATGTGGGTTAGTTACTTTTCTTGTTGCTGTGGCCAAACACCTGACAAGAATCAACTTGAAGTTTTATTTATTCATGGTTCTGGTGAGAGTAATCATCACTAGAGAAGGCATTATGGAAGAAGCATGAGGTAATTGGTTACATCATGACCACAGCCAGGAAGCAGAGAAAGGTGAATACTGTCACTGAGTCAACTTATGGTAGTAAGAATATGACTTTATTGACTCCAGCATCCCAGTCAATAAGATATGGTTATCCAGATTATGGTTTGACTTCCCCTTCAATTATGGAAACACCGTCATAGGCACACTCAATACATGCCGCACTAATATCCCTCCTGAGTTTCATGTCTTAATGTAATCACACTGGCAGTTGAAATTAACCATGGAGGTATGGTTGCTACAATAGTGATTGGAAGATAAGGCGAAATGATTTGTTACTGATGCTCTAGAAATCAGTGATAATGAGATAAACTCGAAGCATATGGATATACAGATCTGGTCGCATCACCTTGAGACATCTGAATCGTTACTCCTGCTGTCATGGACTCCATGCTTGGTCTTTGTTATTGTTGTTTTTGATATTGTTAATCTGATATTTTTATTGTTTGAGAATTTCACAATGCATATAACTGTGTTCAAATACAGTCCCATTTCCTTCTGTTCAGTTTCTCCCATATTCTCCCTACTACTTTCCCTCTCAACCTTATGTGTTCTTATATTTTCTTTTAAGCCTACTGCGTCCATTTAGTGACATACTACTATTTCATGACTATAGAACCATCTACTGGAGCAAGAATAACCTTTCAAGGGCTGCATCCTTGAAGAAAATTTACTCCTCCTTCCTTAATAGGCATCAATTGACAGTAGCTTCTCAGCTAGGGGTGGAACTTCATAAGTCCCTCCCCCACTCATGCTGGGACTTTGTGGGTGGCTCCATCTTGTTCTCTAGTTTGAGGGGATCCAAAGCCCTCTTCTCTATATGTGGTGCACAGACACACATGAAGGTAAAACACTCTTATGTATAAGATAAATACAAATAAAAGGAAATAAAATAAATAAAAAAGCTAGGCAAAGTAGCATGCTTTTGTATTTAAAACCCAGGGATATTGAGACAAGTGATTCTTAAGATAGCCAGCCTAGGCTATATAAAGAGTTAGAGCCTCTGAAAAACCCTATCACATTGTTTATCTTGACATATTTGTGGGACTCCTATCAGTGGGTCCAGGGCCTATCCCAAACTCTTAAGCTGGCTTTTGGGAACCTGTTTCCCATACTAGGTTGTCTTCTATGAAGCTCAGTCTTACCTCAGCTTGATATGCTGTGTTGTGTTGACACTCATGGGAGGCCTGCCCTTTTATGAACAGAAACAGAGGAGGAATTGATAGAGGTGGGTAGAGGGGGAGGAAAGAAAGGAGAGGTGGGAAGGGAAACTGCAGTTGAGATGCAAAATAAATGTAAAGAATTTATTAATAAAAAAGGAAAAATCCTGTCATAATGAAAATGGAGAGTGGTATCTAAAAGAATTGTAGTCATGGTTCTGTGGTATCCACACACATGTGCATACATTTTCGAAATGAACATACTTATGAAAAGTGAAAATGAGAGAATTGCCAGGGCAGTGGCAATACATTGACTTTGAATATATATGTTTTACAAACTTTATAGTTTTACCTTGGCTTTAATATTTTAAATTATATGTTATCACTGGGGTGAGGAAGTGAGAAAAATGGCTCATATTTAGAAGTAGAAGCTACAGTGGATTTCCAAGTGTTTCTAAACTCCACCATATAAAACATTTGTCTGTGAGTAGGTTGGAGCTATAGTGCACAGTGCTGAGACATTTTACCTGCAGGAATGTTTGCCTCTCAGTTTGGTGAAAATGACTTCCTAGTTCAAACACACAGTATTGAATTTAATAGTCTCCCCCATATGTTTGCCAAGTCTTTAATGGATCTGAAGGCTGTGTTTCTTATCTGCCTCTTCTCCATTATTCGTCAGAGGAAAAACTTTACTAGAAAACACTTCACCAGTTCCCAAGGGTGTTCTGAAAAAATATTCTGTTAACATTGGTAGGGAAGAAAGCTCAGCTATTCCTGTGCAGTGACCCAAAGAAAGCATGCTTTAAAATCCTCTAAGATGATAATTCTGAATGAAATTAACATTTAATTGTGTAATCAGAATTTTAAAGACTGTCTTCTGAACTTAAACCTTATTTTCCAAAGAATTTGTTCTTCATTCTGAAATTCATTTTTTCTCCAAGATTTAGTAGATTTTAGATATGAGAGACCAGATGTTCAGTTCACTTAGTACTCACTGCTAAAGTCTCAATAAGTTGAGATTTGGTAGCAATATTGTCAGAAAGTTTGCAAATTATTGTTCTTCTTAATGAGTTATGTCATCTCTTGTACTCAGGGACCATTCAAGACTTTCCCATAGTTTTTGGCATCAACTTTTTTTGCATGTATTTGTTGAGTTATTGAAATACTTTTCTCTCCAACTATCATCAGTTTTATCAGCTAAGGACAACTATTAAAAATTAGGGTTTAAGTGTCCCTTTAATATGCAGAATGAAGCATTTAACCAAACAAAATAAAACACACTTTTTTTAAAAAGAATAAAACTAGAAACCTACAATGATATATTCCTCCCTGTGGCTATTAATAACATTCCATTGAATTTATCAAAACTTTCCTTCTGCATATATTCTCAGTTTCTCAAAGTGCTTCAAGACTTCCCGATAGTTTTTTGTCATCATTGTTGTTTAGTGTTACATATTGATGAGTTTCACATCTTTGTATAATTGTGACAGCATAGTTAAGAGACACACAACACTCAATTGTTCTTTGTTTTACCTGGTTTTATATTTATTGATATAAATAATGACTTTACATTAGGCTTTTTAAACATATTTTAGTTTTATTTATTTATTTTTGGATTTGATTCAAATATATGTCTTTTTTTTTGTTTGATAGCTTTATTTATTTATTTATTTATTTTTCTTTTTCTTTTTTTTTCTCCCCCTTCCCTCTCCTCCCCTCCCCTCCACCCATACCTCCCCTCCCTCCCTCTCAAGGCCAAGGAGCCATCAGGGTTCCCCACTCTATGCTAAGACCAAGGTCCTCCCAACTCCCCCCAGGTCCAGGAAGGTGATCGACCAAGCTGAGAAGGCTCCCACAGAGCCCATCCATGAAGAAGAATCAGAGCCCAGAGCCATTGTCCTTTGCTTCTCAGTCAGCCCCCGCTGTTGGCCACATTCAGAGAGACGGGTTTGGTCGCATGATCCATCAGTCCCATTCCAACTGGAGTTGGTGATCTCCCATTAGTTCTGTCCCACCGTCTCCATGAGTGAACGCACCCCTCTCGTTCCTGACTTTCTCCCTCATGTTCTCGCTCCTTCTGCTCCTCATCAGGACCTTGGGAGCTCAGTCCAGTGCTCCAATGTGGGGCTCAGTCACCTTCCCCATCTGTCGCCAGCTGGAGGTTCCCTCACGGTCCTGACTTTCTTTCTCATGTTCTCTCTCCTTCTGCTCCTCATCAGGACCTTGGGAGCTCAGTCCGGTGCTCCAATGTGGGGCTCTGTCATTTTCTTCATCTATCGTCAGGTGGAGGTTCTATGGTGATATGCAAGAAATTCATCAGTATGGCTATAGGAACTGGCCTTTTCAGGCTCCCTCTCCTCAGCTGCCCAAGGAACTAACTGGGGGCGTCTCCCTGGAAACCTGGGAACCCCTCTAGGGTCAAGTCTCTTGACAACCCTCAGGTAGCTCCTTAAATTAAGATATATGCTTCCCTGCTCCCATATCCACCCTTCCTATATCCCAAGCACCCCATTCCTCCGAGCTCCCCCCGTTCTCCCCTTCACACTTTTCTCTCCCCATCTTCCCTTGACCCAGTCTCGCCCAACCCTCAAGTTCCCAATTTTGCCTGGCGATCGTGTCTACTTCCAATATCCAGGAGGATTACTATATCTTTTTTTGGGAGTTCACCTTCTTATTATCTTCTTAAGGATCCCAAATTTATAGACTTGATGTCCTTTAATTATGGCTAGAAACCGAATATGAGTGAGTACATCCCATGTTCATCTTTATGGGTCTGGGTTACCTCACTCAGAATAGTGTTTTCTATTTCCATCCATTTGCCTGCAAAATTCAAGATGTCATTGTTTTTTACCGCTGAGTAGTATTCTAGCATGTATATATTCCACAGTTTCTTCATCCATTCTTCCACTGAAGGGCATCTAGGTTGTTTCCAGGATCTGGCTATTACAAATAATGCTGCTATGAACATAGATGAGCATATGCTTTTGTTGTATGATTGGGCATCTCTTGGGTAGATTCCCAATAGTGGAATTGTTGGGTCCTGGGGTAGGTTGATCCCGAATTTCCTGAGAAACCGCCACACTGCTTTCCAAAGTGGTTGCACAAGTTTGCATTCCCACCAGCAATGAATGAGTGTACCCCTTACCCCACAACCTCTCCAGCAAAGGTTATTATTGGTGTTTTGGATTTTAGCCAATCTGACAGGTGTAAGATGATATCTCAAAGTTGTTTTGATTTGCATTTCCCTGATAGCTAGGGAGGTTGAGCATGACCTTAAGTGTCTTTTGGCCATTTGAACTTCTTCTGTTGAGAATTCTCTGTTCAGTTCAGCGCCCCATTTTTTAATTGGGTTAATTGGCATTTTACCGTCTAGTCTCTTGAGTTCCTTATATATTTTAGAGATCAGACCTTTGTCAGTTGCAGGGTTGGTGAAGATCTTTTCCCAGTCAGTAGGCTGCCTTTGCGTCTTAGTGACAATGTCCTTTGCTTTACAGAAGCTGCTCAACTTCAGGAGGTCCCATTTATTCAATGTTGCCCTTAATGTCTGTGCAGCTGGGGTTATGCGCAGGAAACGGTTCCCTGTGCCCATTTGTCTTAGAGTACTTCCCACTTTCTCCTCTATCAAGCTCAATGTGTTCAGATTAATATTGAGGTCTTTAATCCATTTGGACTTGAGTTTTGTGCATGGTGATAGATATGGATCTACTTTCATTCTTCTACAGGTTGACATCCAGTTATGCCAGCACCATTTGTTGAAGATGCCCTGTTTCTTCCATTGTGTACTTTTGGCTCCTTTATCAAAAATCAGGTGTTCGTAGGTTTGTGGTTTAAGATCCGGGTCTTCTATACGATTCCATTGGTCAACTTCTCTGTTTTTATGCCAATACCAAGCTGTTTTCAATACTGTAGCTTTGTAATAGAGTTTGAAGTCAGGGATGGTAATGCCTCCAGAAGTACCTTTATTGTATAAGATTTTTTTGGCTATCCTGGGTTTCTTGTTTTTCCATATAAAGTTGATTATTGTCCTCTCAATCTCTGTGAAGAATTTTAATGGGACCTTGATTGGGATTGCATTGAATCTATAGATTGCTTTTGGTAGAATAGCCATTTTTACTATGTTGATCCTCCCAATCCACGAGCAGGGGAGATCCTTCCATTTTCTGGTATCCTCTTCAATTTCTTTCTTCAAAGACTTAAAGTTCTTGTCAAATAAATCCTTCACTTCCTTGGTTAGAGATACTCCCAGATATCTTATGCTATTTGTGGCTATTGTGAAAGGTGATACTTCTCTGATTTCCCTCTCTGCTTCCTTATCCTTTGTGTATAGGAGGGCGACTGATTTTTTGGAGTTGATCTTGTAACCTGCCACGTTACTGAAGGAGTTTATCAGCTGTAGGAGTTCTTTGGTGGAGTTTTTGGGGTCGCTTATGTATACTATCATATCATCTGCAAATAATGAAAGTTTAACTTCTTCCTTTCCAAATTGAATCCCCTTGATTCCCTTATGTTGTCTTATTGCTATTGCTAGAACTTCAAGCACTATATTGAAGAGATAAGGAGAGAGTGGACATCCTTGTCGTGTTCCTGAATTTAGTGGGATAGCCTTGAGTTTCTCTCCGTTTAATTTGATGTTAGCTGTCGGCTTGCTGTAAATAGCTTTTATTATATTTAGGAATGACCCTTGTATCCCTAATCTCTCCAAAACTTTTATCATAAAAGGGTGCTGAATTTTGTCAAATGCTTTTTCAGCATCTAATGAGATGACCATATGGTTTTTTTCCTTTAGTTTATTTATATGATGGATTACATTTATAGATTTTCGTATGTTGAACCAGCCCTGCATCTCTGGGATGAAGCCTACTTGATCGTAGTGGATAATTTTTCTAATGTGTTCTTGGATTCTGTTTGCCAGTATTTTATTGAGAATTTTTGCGTCAATGTTCATGAGTGAGATTGGCCTGTAATTGTCTTTCTTGGTTGAGTCTTTGTGTGGTTTATGTATCAGGGTAACTGTAGCTTCATAGAAGGAATTTGGCAGTGACTCTTGTGTTTCTATATTATGAAATACCTTAAGGAGTATAGGTATTAGGTCTTCTTGGAAGTTCTGGTAGAATTCCGCATTGAAACCATCTGGTCCTGGGCTCTTTTTGGTAGGGAGGTTTCTGATAACAGTTTCTAATTCTTCGCGACTAACAGGACGATTTAGAGCATTTACCTGGTCCTGGTTTAACTTTGGTATATGGTATTTATCTAAAAAACTGTCCATTTCTTTTACATTTTCCAATTTTGTGGCATACAGGCTTTTGTAGGAAGATCTAATGATTCTCTGAATTTCCTCTGTGTCTGTGGTTATGTCCCCCTTTTCATTTCTGATCTTATTAATTTGCGTGTTCTCTCTCTGCCGTTTGATTAGTTTGGCTAAGGGTTTGTCAATCTTGTTGATTTTCTCCAAGAACCAGCTTCTTGTTTCATTGATTCTTTGGATTGTTTTCTGTGTTTCTATTTTGTTGATTTCTGCCCTCAGTTTGATTATTTCCAGTCTTCTACTTCTCCTAGGTGAGTCTGCTTCTTTTTTTTCCAGAGCTTTCAGGTGTGCTGTTAAGTCACCAATGAGTGCTTTCTCCGTTTTCTTTAAGTTGGCACTTAGTGCTATGAACTTTCCTCTTAGCACTGCTTTCATTGTGTCCCATAGGTTTGAGTATGTTGTGTCTTTGTTTTCATTAAATTCAAGAAAGACTTTAATTTCTTTCTTTATTTCTTCCTTGACCCAGGTGTGGGTCAGTAGTTGACTGTTCAGTTTCCATGAGTTTGTAGGCTTTCTGGGGGTAGCATTGTTGTTGAATTCTAATTTTAATCCATGGTGATCCGATAAGACACAGGTGGTTACTAATATTTTTTTGTAACTGTGGAAGTTTGCTTTGTTACCAAGTATATGGTCAATTTTCGAAAAGGTTCCATGAGCCGCAGAGAAGAAGGTATATTCTTTCCTATTTGGGTGGAATGTTCTATAGATGTCTGTTAAGTCCATTTGGTTCATTACCTCCATTAAGTCTTTCAATTCTCTGTTAGGTTTCTGTCTGATTGACCTGTCCATTGGTGAGAGAGGTGTGTTGAAGTCTCCAACTATTAGTGTGTGTGGTTTGATGGCTGCCAAGAGATTCCAAGATGGGGAAAATATATGAACTGCCATCTGTTTAAGAAAGATTTTAAATCTCCATTCAAACTACCTATCAAATTAATGTTTTCAACTTTAAAAGCATTCTTTTAAAGTATTCAGTGATTTAATATAGGAAAAAATCATATTTGTTTTTCTTATGACAATAACACGTTAAATAAATATGTATTATTCATAAATGGTCTCCAAACTCTCATTCCTGATAAGTTAAAAGTTATCTTCTGGAGGGAGCCAGATACCTTGTAACTGTATAATGACTTATCAACATTTGTCAGTTATGTCATTTGATCATTTACCTGGGGCCACTGGGTTCCTTGGCTCTGGGGTCTTTTCTACAGACTCCTCGGGTAACCCTGTCCCTGATCTGTTTGGTTCTGACTCCATAGATGATGGGATTGAGCATGGGAGGAATGAGCAGGTAGACATTAGCAAACATGATGTGCACAACTCGGGGGACACGGTGGCCAAAGCGGTGAGTGAGGAAGGTGAAAAGCGCTGGAATATAGAAAGCCAAGATAACACAGACATGAGAAGCACATGTACCAAAAGCTTTGAGGCGGGCTTCACCTGAGGGCAACCTCAACACAGCTCTCAGAATCATCACATAAGATACACTGATGACAATTATATCAAAGCCAACCACAGAGAAAGCCACAAAGAGCCCATATCCACGATTGACTTTGGTATCAGCACACACCAACTTGAGCACAGCCATGTGCTCACAGTAGGACTGGGGAATGACCTTGTTGGGGCAGAAAGGCATCCTGGAGATCATGAAGCAGAAGGGGCTCACCCACAGCAGCCCTCTGACCATCACAGCTGTCCCCAGTTTGATGACTACAGATGTGGTCAGGATGCTGGAATGTCGGAGTGGGAAGCAGATGGCCACGTAGCGGTCCAAGGCCATAGCCATGAGCACCCCAGACTCCACAGAAGAAAAGGCATGGATGAAGAACACCTGAATGAGGCAGGCATGGTATTCAATCTTATGATCATGAAACCAAAGTATGGCCAGCATTTTAGGTTGTGTGGAGGAGGACAGGACCAGGTCAGTGATAGCCAGCAAGGCCAGGAAGAGGTACATGGGCTCATGTAGTGTGTGGTCAATCCGGATTATGTGTAGGATGGTGACATTTCCAGTCACTGCCACAATATACATGACACAGAATGGAAAGGCCACCCAAAATTGATAATTCTCCAGCCCTGGGATTCCAAGCAAGATGAAGAACAGAGGGTAGGAAGAGTTATACCTTGAAGCCACCATGGGAAGATAGTTATTCTTTTCTCAGCAGTGAAGGTAATCTCTTCTCTGTGGATAATAACAATGGAATGAATGTTATTGATTATAAAACTTTTGAGTGATTCTATTGGGGTTTTATACAAAATGTTAAGTACTAATACAAACAACTTTGCAGCCTGAAGTTATGTAGCTCATTGCTTTTTATTGACATGTTGATGAGGAAAAGTTTTGAGCATATGGACTCTTATACACTCTCCATATCAGTATCTCCAGGACAGTAAGTTACGCTAGTGGAAATATATCTTGACCAATAATGCTCCAGTCAGCTCTGTCTTTTTATTATTTACAACAGAAGAGATAATTCAGTCTTGCCCATAGGACCACATCCCTCTCATGGAAGAGAATACTCCTTAAAATACCCTAGCTATTTAGGGCTGATGACTTAACATTAACTCTAAGTAAAACCTGGAGAAGATTTTGGAGTATAGCAGAGCTGACTGACCTAGTGTACTCTTGTAACTAAACACAGTACCATCACTATATGCATCCTCCTAGACCGGTGTACACCTGTAACTAAACACAATACCATAGGTATATGCATCTTCCTAGAGCAGTGTACTCCTGTAACTAAACACAATACCATAGGTATATGCATCCTCTTAGACCAGTGTACACCTGTAACTAAACACGATACCATAGGTATATGCATCTTCCTAGAGCAGTGTACTCCTGTAACTAAACATGATACCATAGGTATATGCATCTTCCTAGAGCAGTGTACTCCTGTAACTAAACACGATACCATAGGTATATGCATCTTCCTAGAGCAGTGTACTCCTGTAACTAAACATGATACCATAGGTATATGCATCTTCCTAGAGCAGTGTACTCCTGTAACTAAACACGATACCATAGGTATATGTATCTTCCCAGACTGGAAGTCAGGATATGCTTTCTGTAGAGGTCAATTAAACTATCCCTGCTTCTGTAAGCACTATAGGCTCCATTGCAACTAATCACTTTAACCTTGAGTACAAAGATGCCTTACTCAACTCATCAAACTATGTGTGTCTATGTGGTCTAATAAGTCTATTTTTTTAAAAGCCCACAAGCTGCATTTATCCATCAATTGCAGTTTACCGGCCCTGTTCTTTAGTCAGCCTGGAACCCTCTTCTACCTCAGTCACCTCTGTGCTCTCATACAGAGTAGGACTTTAATAAACATTTGTCAAAGGGGAAGGACAAAAGAACTCTGTTATTCAGTAGCAACAAACATATTCATTACATAGCAATATCCTACATGTCTCATCATAGCTCACATAACCCTGCTTTGAGCCATACCCATAAGACAGGCTTCTTTATCTTTCTTTTTTTTCTATTGATTTTATTGAGTTACACATTTTTCTCTGTTCCCCTCCATTCTTCTCCCCTACCCTTAACCTGTTCCCATGGTCTCCATGCTCCAAATTTACTCAGGAGATCTTGTCTTCTTCTACTTCCCATGTAGATTAGATCTATGTGAGTCTCTCTTAGTGTTCGCATTGTTGTCTAAGTTTTCTGTGATTGTGGTTTGTAGGCTGGTTTTCTTTGCTTTATGTTTAAAAACCACCTATGAGTGAGTACATGTGATAATTGTCTTTCTGGGTCTGAGTTACCTCATGCAATATGATGTTTTCTAGCTTCATCCATTTGCCTGCAAATTTCAAGATGTCATTATTTTTTTTTCTGCTGTCTAGTACTCCATTGTGTAAATGTACCATATTTTCCTTATTCATTCTTCAGTCAAGGGGCATTTATATTGTTTCCAGTTTCTTTATCTTTCTAGAAGTTGCCTGTGTCATTGTACTTTTGGGGAAAACCTCTCTTTGCTTGTGATGTACATGGGTTAATTCTGCTCTGATTCTACTGTGGACTACAAATTTTCTCAGTGAGCTGTACAAGAATCTCACTTGCCTCTCCCTCGGCCACTTCCCTCTGCTTACTTTTAGTAGGAACTGTGTCTTCTTGCATTGAAAGCTTTAGTTATTATCCTTATATAGAAACAAGCTGTTAACAAGAAAGCAGTTTGAATGTATACCTGTTAGCAAATCATCCTTAGGAACTAACAAATATTTCAACTTCCCAGTCCTAAAACTGAGTTGTTCTTCCCAGGATCACAAATATGCTTAACCTCCTTCTAATTTTTCCTAGATTTGTTGTGGTTTGACAGAAATGGAGCTTAGAATTTATAATGCAGACTCTAAGTTGGAGTTCTTCTTTTCTGAAGAGTTGATAACTATAGGTTTGTGTGTGAGAATCCACAAGCACACACCTGGGTCAGGGCTTATGCTTTTGTTCTCTTTCCAGGCCACCTCTTCTCATCTCAAAAGTCCTATTGATCTAGGTTTTCTCCTCTTCAGTTTCTGGTCTATGTCACTGTGAGCTTGTTGGGACCTAAGCACTGAATACTCCAGCCACTCACTTAGAAAAACTTCCTGGGATGAGACCTTCCTTGTTCCTGGTGAAGACAGTAGGAGAGGTCTGGCTAAAAGCACTTTCCACTGTGCAGGGGTGTCTCTAACTGTGAAAGCATTGGTGCCTTTTGAGAATTTATAATACAAAGCATAAAATCAACTGTTTCCAACTCATGCAAACCCCTTCATCTTCACTTTACCATGAGAAAAATAAAGTCAGAACCACTAAATGAATCATTTTCTCTCACATACTAAATCTGCATAAGAGAACTTTCTTGCAGTCAGAGCCTCTGGAAGCACATACTGCTGTCTTTACTTGCAATGAGTTATTGGGATTCCCACCCTGGTTGGGCCAAGTAGAAATGGTCGCCTATTGTGACAAAGGCTGATATGAAAGGAATTTGCACAACTGTGTACTGAATTGGGGACACACGTACATTTGAACCAGGACCTATGCTACTTCACTTGCCTGAAGTCTGTGGAACAAGTTCCAGCTCGTGCTACTCTGGGCTTCTCTGAGATGTTATTTCTTCTTAGTGTCTGTGACTCGGTCTTGGAGGTTAGATGCAGGACTCACTTATTCTGTATGTTTCTGTAGTCTGGTAATCGCCCCCCCCCCCACACACACCATTTACTTTCAGCCATCCGCAAACAATTTCTTTTTCTTTTTTCTTTTTTTTTTTTTGAGACAGGGTTTCCCTGTAGTTTCTAGAGCCTGTCCTGGAACTAGCTCTTGTAGATCAGGTCTGGCCTCGAACTCAGAGATCCGCCTGCCTCTGCCTCCCGAGTGCTGGGATTAAAGGCGTGCGCCACCACTGCCCGGCTAAACAATTTCTTTAAAAATCCATTTTGTCTCTCTTCTCTTTTGCTAACAAAGCCCCCTCAACAATGAACCACCACAGAAAACACATGCTTACTGTTCTCTTTTGCTAGCTTAGAATCTGATTTCCTTCCACGGATACCATAGAAAAACAAAGCCAAACTAGGATTTGAGTGTAGAGTGGGAGTTTGGGTGATTACTACGTGCCTCTGTTTCTTCACCATGCTACACCCTAGGAGTATTATAGAATTCAGTTCCTTCCCTATTGTAAACTCCTTTGCCTGGCTCCCTCACACATACTTAAAAAGGAAAGACAAAAATCAAAGACATTTCGTGGACAGTAAACAAGAATTTGACTTATCTTGCCAATTATGTTCAATGTGAGAAACATTCAACATGGAAACACAATTTACCAAATTACTATTAAATTTAAGGATATGAATATACATTTCTAAGCATATAGAAAAAAGAACAATGTAATTTACTGTCACAAGTACCCTTTTTTCTCTAAATTGTTATTAAATATATTCTTTTATTTTTTCTAATATGAAAGATTTCTTACTATCATAATGTGTCTTGGTGTAATTGAGTCATCTACTTTGGGATAATTATAGCTAGCATGGGTTTCTGATTCAGCTTTTAAATTCTCCACATAAAATCTAACTTGTAAAAAATGTGTAGAATTTGGTGGGGGAAATATAATTATAAGAACTATGACCCCAAGTTGAGGACAGCTTAGCTTGTATCAGGGAATGTGGGTTGAATCCAAGGTACCTGTTGGCTCTGTTGGATATCCTTCACTTCACCCGTACAGGGAAATTCTTGTGTCCTGTAGTCGAAAGCGCTGCTGAAGTTAGTTAATAGATGACAGAAAAAACAAAAACAAAAAAAAACAAAACCAAAAAACAGTTGGACAAGATCTCATTACTGAATAGCTTCAGAGAGATGGAAGCATTGTTTTCTCACTTTAAAGTATCTAATCTTTTGGGTAAAGTTTTAATAACTGAGCATGTAAGCTTCTTTCAGGCAAAGTTGTCTGTTGTAGTCTTCCTACCTTTTTAGGTCTTGCTGCGGAGCACAGTGGGGATAATTGTCCTTTCTTCCCATCACTGAGTGCTGTTTGGTGTTCACACACCTCTGGAACTCAAGGTCCCAGGGATGTACAGTTTATAGCTTTGCCTTCTAGTGTCACAGAGACTCTGTGAGTCCCACTGCTCTCTGGAAAGGTCATATATGCCTATGGAACAAAAAGCCCTTACCCTAAAGACTTTTCATTATTGAGTAAGCTGAGCATGTCTACAAGCAGTTCTAACAAGATCCTGGGATCCAGCTTTTGGCAGAGACCTTAAATTAGGGTTTATTTGAAGGAGCATGCCTTGCTTTCTCTTCCCTTGGATAATTCTGTCTCCATTTCTAAGGCTCATTGTCTCATTCTCATCTTGGCTTCCTCTGAGACTAGGTTGCAAGGATGGTGTTAACTCCTAACTTCCCTTTATTCTCTGTGCAAGTGCACATAAAGACTTGAGGTTAGAATGCATGTGCAAGAGTTGTGGTATGATTACAAGAGTGTGAGCAATTGTATACACTCATTGTTTTATTAATCTGAGGGTACATGTGAAATTTGAAAGTTTGTTCGTATTTAATACATGTTGATATGTATGAGGTTTGTTAATAAATACATAATTAAGGGACTGAATACAAATATATATTTATAAAGCTAATGTGCAAGTGTATGAATAATACATATTATTGTTTTGTAATACATATTGGTGTGATAACATCATTTTTATTTAATGGCTATGGGTTACATGTACTTTGTGAATGCATGGCCCTAGTTGATAGTGTGGGATGGCATATCTGTGTGTGTGTGTGTGTGTGTGTGTGTGTGTGTGTACATGCCAACAATGTCACAATGCTTCAGTGTACATTGTGGTAGCTGTGATTGCATGGTCTCTCTCTTATTAGGGACTGATTATCCAGAGAAGAAAAGAAATTTTGGCAGAGAATCTACCAGTCCTTCCTGGGCCTTTCTAAGTCTGGAAGGCCCTCCTCATTCAACATGAATATCCCAAACCAGCACAGGCTCCATCTCTGGTTCTATTTTTTTTCTGTCAGGAAATCTTAATTTTTTAAAAAAAGGTGACAAATAGTGAGAATAAAGAATTTACAAACAAAATAAAATCAGGAGGCACACCCCTATAACCTCAGCACTTAGGAGGTTGATGCAGGATGGCTGCCTTCTTTTTGGCACGCATAAGTGTAACAGGCACTATCTGCCTTGTTTCTTCTCACCCAAACAAATGTTTTGTTAATTTTCTCTTTGGCTCTGAATCTGCTCAAATTAGCCAGGGAGGAATATTAGTCTACATTCTATCTGTTCAGTTCTAGAGGATTCTGGTTGTATTAGCAGTGAAATGAGTAGTCATGCTTCCAGAGCAAACCTATGTGTTCTGACCGGTCATTTATTATGCTTTACTTTTATTCCTCTTACATTAGTAGGACATTTCTTAAGTCCTGTCTCACAGGGAGATTTACCTAGTAATAAATCATTGTAGATGTGAATTTTTCACTGGATGTCATCCTGGATGGCAATTACTTTCTCCTCCAATTTGACTGTAGTCCTTGTGTAAAAGTGGGAGCATGGACACAGAGATATACTGGTGGGTGCTGCATGGTTTAGATATGGACACAGAGATATACTGGTGGGTGCTGCATGGTTTAGATATGGACACAGAGATATACTGGTGGGTGCTGCATGGTTTAGATATGGACACAGAGACACTCCCACTGTTGGGGTGCTGTGTGGTTTAGATATGGATGGAAACAGAGACACTCCCACTGTTGGGGTGCTGTGTGGTTTAGATATGGACACAGAGACACTCCCACTGTTGAGGTGCTGTGTGGTTTAGATATGGACACAGAGACACTCCCACTGTTGGGGTGCTGTGTGGTTTAGATATGGATGGACACAGAGACACTCCCACTGTTGGGGTGCTGTGTGGTTTAGATATGGACACAGAGACACTCCCATGGTCTGCATGGATGAGTAGCAAGCTCGCAGTGCTGGATCCAAAAGCCAAGGTGCCCATGAAGGCAACCAGCAGGCATGTGTGTACAAATTCTCTCTCAGGATCAAGAACAGAAGCCAATCCCACTGACACCTTGATTCTAGACTCCTGCCCTCCAGAACTAGGCTGTAACGGATCTGCTGTGTAAGCTACCTGAAGGCTAATTTCTCTGCACTTACTCACCAAAACACATACTGCAACTCAAAAAAATTCACAGGGAAAGTAAAAGATTACTTCTCTAAATCTCTATGATTATATTTCCCATTGCAATTACTGCTAATATTGGCTACATATGAAATTGTTATGCCTTAAATATGCTTGTTTATTCCTTGAGAACTCTGTAAAGTGTTCTTTGACAATTCTAATTTCTCTTCACACCCTTCCCCCAGGTTCTCCCTTGCTTCCCCACTCAACTTTCTTCATGTCCGCTCTCTTAAAAACAAAACAAAGAAAAATAAAATATAGAATCAAGATTTTAAGCATACAAAATTTAATTACTTATATTCACATATAAGCTAACTGCACTTAAGGATATCGGGGAATGCCAGGAATTAGGAAAACTCGTGAGCCATCTTAGAATCAACATCGAGTGTGGTCTCAGAGCAGCAGTACCTCTATCCAGACCTCCATCCAGAGCCACTGAACCCAAAACTTCTCCGCAGGAAAATACTGTTGCATGGTCCTGAGATATACCCTACCATTTGATTGTCTGTGAGCAGATGGCCACAGTTATTACTGAGATACCGTAAAAATCTGTGAGGAGACAAGTAAAAGAAAATTTAAATTCTAGAGGATACATAAACAGTATTCCAGAAAACTGTGATCAAAATTAAACAGAAATTTCTCATAGCTTTGGACAATTGAGTCAGCATGAAAGGCAAGTTTTCTTTTGAGGACCCAGTGATGTTTCTTCCAATGATTTTTGTGAGCGAGAGTAGTGTGACCTCCTTCTCAACATGTATTCTCTGCTTAATTGTCTAACTGTGCTTCAGGCATAATTCATTTGCTTTTAAAATGTGAATAGCCTAAATAAAATCAAATATGAATACAAAGCTATAGATGGAATGTTACTTGATATACCTTCCCCGCGGAGGCATCATGCTGTATTTGACTGAATAGAAAAGGAGGAAGAGGGAACCAAGGAAGCATACGAGCCTGCTGGACTCTACATAGCAGAAAGTGGAACCGAGTCCAAAGGTAGAGAAAACTGAAGCCTGGTATCAGTGGCCATCAGGGAGATGCAAAGTGAACACTGGTGGAGATGTACACTCTGAGGTGGATAAACATTAGTGTAATCATTATGGCAAATGCTATGGAGAGAGCCCTAAATACTAAACATAGATCCACCATGGGATCCAACTCATACAGTGTTGGGCATTCAATGGAAATGACACTGCAGAGCTTTGCACTCTCATGTGTAGGTTGGATTGTTTATAACAAACAAATAAAATATGGAGTTGACCTAAGTGTCTATCCACAGATGAATGAATGAAGGAAATGCAGCAGTGGAAGGTGCCTTGTCTGCTGAGAACTAGGTTGGATGTAGGTGGACTGTCACCATTCCGAAATACTGGGCTTTATTTGATATGGCAGAAGTTTTGTCTTCCAACCTGGCACCAATTTAAAGCTGCACAAAGAAATGATTATATTGTGAAGGTAGAGTCATAAGCACTAATCTAGTCTATCAAGAATATTGTTTTGTTTCCTTGTTTGTTTAATAAAGCCAAAAACTAAGCAACAGTGCTTGGTGCATGTGGGCTGACAACACTCTCCACAAGAACCATAGATCATCAAAACCCCAGTGCCAGTGACATCCTTTGAATGATTGGTCAGAGTGGTCCAAGAGACCTTGGTTGCCTACTGGGGACTGAGTGTGGGCACTACCGCTGAAGACATGACATACTTAGGACATGAGAGTCAGATTGGAGCAGGATTTCCTGAATTTCTCTATCCAGTTGGCCTGTCTTCACAGTAGCCAAAAAATATCTATTTATTGTTATATATGTTTTGGTGTGTGTATAGGAATAAATATATTTATTAATATGATTTTTAGTCCATAGAGCAAAATGTAATATAAAATGTAACATTCTTCAAACTTTTCTATCACTCACATGTTATTTATGGTTTGAGGGGCTTTTCATGAATAACCAGAGCAATAATTTTCCATCTTTTAGTCTCCTCTAGATTAGGGTTTCTCAAGTCTGGCTCTATAAACAATTGAGTGGACTAGTTCTTTATTTTGAGAAAAGAATGTGTACATTTTAGGGTGTATAGTAGCATTCTTGGAATCTACTTTCTAGATTCCTGTAGCATGTTATGACAACGAAAAAGGACTTCAGACATTACCAAATGAAACTTTGGGAGAAAATTGACACTGTTCTTGCTAGATCATTTTTAAGTGAGAAATGCATATGTATTTTTCTCTTAGTAATGCTTGAGGAATTACAGTAGTGCTGTTATCATAATCCTCGACCAAGATAAGCCTTGGTCATGGGCAAGAAGAGGACTTGTAATCTTGACTGATGTTCTCATTGGATTATGGCGTGCTGGGAAGACTATGTGAATATCATTAAGTTGTGAGTTCCACTGGGTGCTAAAACAGAAACTGTAAAACTACAGGATAGGAAGAATTTCTGCCTTTGATTCAGAATAAGGCAAATGTAAGTTAGTAGGTCCTAGAGACTTAAGATTGTTAGATTAAATTCCCCAGTATAACATGATGTTTTCTTATAGAAACTCCACTTATAGAAATCGTACCATACATTATACAGGGCTAAGGGTAAAAAGACTTCTGAGCTTACACAATCTGGATCAAGATAACTTTGAAAAAGAGTTTACACCTGAAAATACTATGGCCCTCTGCAGGTTAGAGTATTCCTATGTATTTGCACGATGAATGCATTTGACAAAAACAATGTTTGTCAATGGCAACTCATTTCCTTAGTCATGTGAATTAGCTTGGGAGGGTAATAAGTATGACCTTAGACATAAGTCCTTGGCAAGGCCCATGGGGAGGTGAGAGCAAGACACACACAGCGCCGTCATGAACTCCATTATCCCAAGGACTGGCCAGCAGCTGGCATACTTAACTTCTTTGGTGTAGAATTCTTATGTTTATTTTTGAGATTATAATATAATTCCAACAATTTTTCCTTCCTTTCCTCCCTCCAAATCCTCCCATGTGCCTCAGCTGGGTACCAGGGATTCCAGAGGTACTGTTCCTAGAGTTACACGCAGAGTCAGTTTAAACTGCTGTGGACCGAATCACCACTGATGACGAGTAGTTCCTGTTGCTTCCCACATCTCTATACTTAAATATCCAACAAATATAAGTGGAGGAAAAACTTATTTAGTTTATAGCTCAAGGGATGATACACCCTCACTGGCTCTCTTTCTAGGCCCTTTGTGAGGAGACTTATTGTGGTAGTGGGAACGTGTGGTGGAGGGTCTTTATACTGGACAAGAAGCTGAGAAAATCTGGAAATGGGAAGAGGTCAGAAGAAAATATAGTTCTAGGACTATATCCTCTGTGACCTGTTCCTCCAACTAGATTCCACTGTATAAATATCACTGCCTCCCAGTAACACAATCATATTATGAATACATTCAGGGACAAATCCATCTATCATGTGAGAAATTTCATTAATTGTCTTTGGAGATAAACTCACAGATGCATTTAGAAGTGTGCTGAATTCCCCAGGCAGATCTTAATCCAATTTAACCCAATCAAGTTTATGATCAAGATTAATTATTAATATAGAGATGCAGAATTCAAGAGCAGGCAGGAAAGAATCCAAGATTAGGCAAGACAAAGAGACCAGAGTTGTGAACATTCTGAGTAGGACCAATAGCAATGGCCTGGAAAGACGTGAGTGCTTTAAAACTATGCAGTGGCAGCGGTAGCAAACCAACCTGTCAACAGCATTGACACACTGCCACCATTTGAGACAGTGAGGTAAAATGGACCAACACTGACTAGATAATAGATTCTCCTAATCAAGGTTTATTGCTTCTGTTCTGCGTAAGAAATATCCACATATTCTACTGACCCTCTTGATAGTTCTTGAATCAAGCTAAATTGAGGAAAAAGTCTTCAAAAAAAAGTCCTTAGTGATAAAAGCTGCTTCCTGTTTCCTTCACTTCTTCTTCACTGTTCCCTGTTTCTAGTCTTTACCAGCTAACTCCTTCTGTGTGGACTCAAGCTTCTCTTTTGCCATCATAATGTGAACTGTTCAGCGTCCCTGTGAAGAGAATGCACTTATGCATGTCATTTCCTTTACAATCCTTGACTAGTGATTGCTAGCATCAGAGGTGTCCTGCCTCCACTGTACCTTGTGGGGACATCCTTACATGCTGGCGACCGTAAGCTCTGGCAGGTGGCTTTGGGTATTTGAGGTTTTCTGAGGCTGTGAGACCCTGGGTCTGGGAGATGCTCTGTAAGAACCGTCAGAGTGCAAGCATACAGGATGTAGAGTATTTTATGTTTATGATTCAGATAGATAATCGTAAAGATTTGATTATTTGTGTATATGATTTTTATTTTGCTCATTTGAGTGAAAGAAATAGAATATCACTCTTAATTCTGAAATTCCCTTTGGCTCATTCTCCATCCTCACTGTATTAATTTACAATATCACATCTGTGTGTACATATGTGTTTCATGCAAAATTTTCTATTCTAAGAGTCATCAAAATTTTCTAAAAAAGTTCAGGTGGTAGTGGTGCACACTTTTAATCCCAGCACTAGAGAGGAATATAAAACTGGAAGAGACAGCTCTCACAGTCTCATTTTGAGATTCCTGAAGGCAGGATCACCATTTTTGGACTGAGGTAGAGGTAAGAGCCAGTGGCTGGCTGTTTTGCTTTTCTGACCTTCAGGTTTAACCCCAATTTCTGTCTCTGGGTTTTTAATAATCATGCTACAGAAAGACATAGAGAAATACACTTGAAGTATGATCTCTGGTGTCCATATGCATGAGCCTGTACAGATGCATATAAGAGAACCTGCACACATACATATACATACATATGAATACAAAAATATATAGGTTTTTTGTTGCTTAATGGAGGTACCAAAGCATTATTTACTTTCTAGCTTTAGAGTTATTTAAAAATATATCTGAAAATAAATATATATATTCAAATAATGTAAAATTGTTAAATAAAAGTATGAAAAAATGGTTTAAGTATATTCCACACTTTTAAAAAGTTATATTATTTTTTCTGGTGTTAATTGTTTTATTTTTTCTTTTTTTTCACATTTTTTTTATTAAAAATTTCCATCTCCTCCCCTCCTCCTCCCCTTTTCCTCCCCTCCCTTCCACCCATACCCCCACTCCACACCTCTCCAAGCCAAAGAGCCATCAGGGTTCCCTTCACTATGTTAAGTCCAAGGTCCTCCTAGCTCCCCCTAAGTCCAGGAAGGTGAGCAACCAAACTGACAAGGCTCACAGTGAGCCCATCCATGCTGTAGAGTTCATGCTTATCACCACTGTTCTTGGTTTCTCAGTCCTCCTCCACTGTCAGCCACATTCAGAGAGTCCGGTTTGGTCCCCTGTTCCATCAGTCCCATTCCAACTGGACTTGGTGGTCTCCCGTTAGATCTGTCCCACTGTCTCAATGGGTAAACGCACCTCTCACGGTCCTGACTTCCTTGTTCATAATATCCCTCCTTTTGCTCCTCATCAGGACCTTGGGAGCTCAGTCCGGTGCTCCTATGTGGGGCTCTGTCATATTCTCCATCCAATGCCAGGTGAAGGTTCTATGGTGATATGCAGGATATTCATGAGTATGGCAATAGGATCTGGACATTTCTGGCACCCTCTCCTCAGCTGACCAAGGAACTAGCTGGGGGCATCTTCCTGGACACCTGGGAACCCCTCTAGAGTCAAGTCTCTGCCAACCCTAGAATGGCTCCCTTAATTAAGATATATAATTCCTTGTTCCCATATCCACCCTTCCTATATCCCAACCATCCTACTCCCCCAAGCTCTTCCCATCCTCCACTTCACACTTTTCTCTCCCCATCCCCCCATCACCCCATCCCACCCCACCCCCAAGTTCCCATTTTTTGTCTGGCAATCTTGTCTACTTCCAATATCCAGGAGGATAACTATATGTTTTTCTTTGGATTCACCTTCTTATATAACTTCTCTAGGATTTTTTACGAATTATAGGCTCGATGTCCTTTATTTATGGCTAGAAAAAACTTATGAGTGCGTACATCCCACGTTCATCTTTTTGGGCCTGGATTACCTCACTCAGGATGGTGTTTTCTATTTCCATCCATTTGCATGCAAAATTCAAGATGTCATTGTTTTTTACTGCCAAGTAGTACTCTAATATGTATATATTCCACACTTTCTTCGTCCATTCTTCCACTGAAGGGCATCTAGGTTGTTTCCAGGTTCTGGCTATTACAAATAATGCTGCTATGAATATAGTTGAACAGATGCTTTTGTAATATGATTGGGCATCTCTTGGGTAAATTCCCAAGAGTGTGATTGTTTGGTCCTGGGGTAGGTTGATCCCAAATTTCCTGAGAAACCTCCACACTGCATTCCAAAGCAGTTGCACAAGTTTGCATTCCCACCAGCAATGGATGAGTGTACCCCGTACTCCACATACTCTCCAGCAAAGGCTATCATTGGTGTTTTTGATTTTAGCCATTCTGACAGGTGTAAGATGGTATCTCAATGTTGTTTTGATTTGCATTTCCCTGATTGCTAAGGAGGTTGAGCATGCCCTTAAGTGTCTTTTGGCCATTCGAACTTCTTCTGTTGAGAATTCTCTGTTCAGTTCAGTGCCCCATTTTTTAATTGGGTCAATTAGCATTTTAAAGTCTAGTCTCTTGTGTTCCTTATATATTTTGGAGATCAGACCTTTGTCTGTTGCAGGGTTGGTGAAGATCTTTTCCCAGTCAGTAGGCTGCCTTTGTGTCTTAGTGACAGTGTACTTTGCTTTACAGAAGCTGCTCAGCTTCAGGAGGTCCCATTTATTCAATGTTGCCCTTACTGTCTGTGCTACTGGGGCTATACGTAGGAAGCAGTCTCCTGTGCCCAAATGTTGTAGAGTACTTCCCACTTTCTCCTCTAACAGGTTCAGTGTATTCAGATTGATATTGAGGTCTTTAATCCATTTGGACTTGAGTTTTGTGCATGGTGATAGACACAGATCTACTTTCATTCTTCTACAGGTTGACATCCAGTTATGCCAGCACCATTTGTTGAAGATGCCCTCTTTCTTCCATTGTGTGCTTTTAGCTCCTTTATCAAAAATCAGGTGTTCATAGGTTTATGGGTTAAGATCTGAGTCTTCTATTCGATTCCATTGGTTGACTTCTCTATTTTTATGCCAGTACCAAGCTGTTTTCAATACTGTAGCTCTGTAATAGAGTTTGAAGTCAGGGATGGTAAGGCCTCCAGAAGTTTCTTTATTGTATAAGATTGTTTTGGCTATCCTGGGTTTCTTGTTCTTCCATATAATGTTGATTATTGTCCTCTCAAGATCTGTGAAGAATTTTGATGGGATCTTTAAGGGGATTGCATTAAATCTATTGATTGCCTTTGATAATATTGCCATTTTTACTATTTGATCCTCCCAATCCAAGAGCAAGGGAGATCCTTCCATTTTCTGGTATCCTCTTCAATTTCTTTCTTCAAAGACTTAACGTTCTTGTCAAATAGGTCTTTCACTTCCTTGGTTAGAGTCACTCCAAGATATTTTATGCTATTTGTGGCTATCGTGAATGGTGACACTTCTCTGATTTCTTTCTCTGCTTCCTTATCCTTTGTATATAGGAGGGCAACTGATTTTTTGGAGTTGATCTGGTATCCAGCCACGATACTAAAGAAGTTTATCAGCTGTAAACGTTCTTTGGTGGAGTTTTTCGGGTTGCTTATGTACACTATCATATCATCTGCAAATAACGAAAGTTTAACTTCTTCCTTTCCAATTTAAATCCCCTTGATCGCCTTGTGTTGTCTTATTGCTATTGCTAGAACTTCAAGCACTATATTGAAGAGATAAGGAGAGAGTGGACAGCCTTGTCGCATTCCTGAATTTAGTGGGATGGCCTTGAGTTTCTCTCCATTTAATTTGATGTTAGCTGTCAGCTTGCTGTAAATAGCCTTTATTATATTTAGGAATGATCCCTGTATCCCTAATCTCTCCAATACCTTTATCATAAAGGGGTGTTGAATTTTGTCAAATGCTTTTTCTGCATCTAATGAGATGATCATATGTTTTTTATCCTTCAGTTTATTTATATGATGGATTACATTTATAGAATTTTGTATGTTGAACCAGCCCTGCATCTCTGGGATGAAGCCTACTTGATCATAGTGGATAATTTTTCTAATGTGTTCTTGGATTCTGTTTGCCAGTATTTTATTGAGAATTTTTGCATCGATGTTCATGAGTGAGACTGGCCTGTAATTCTCTTTCTTGGTTGAGTCTTTGTGTGGTTTAGGTATCAGGGTAGTTGTAACTTCATAAAAGGAATTTGGCAATGACTGTTCTGTTTCTATATTATGAAATACCTTAAGGAGTATAGGTATTAAGTCTTCTTGGAAGTTCTGGTAGAATTCTGCATTGAAACCATCTGGTCCTGGGCTTTTTTTGGTAGGGAGGTTTCTGATAACAGTTTCTAATTCTTCGCGACTAACAGGACTATTTAGATTGTTCACCTGGTCCTGGTTAAACTTTGGTATGTGAAACATCTAAAAAATGTCCATTTATTTTACATTTTCCAATTTTGTGGCATACACCACCTGTGTCTTATCGGATCACCATGGATTAAAATTAGAAATCAACAAAAATGCTACCCCCAGAAAGCCCACAAACTCATGGAAACTGAACAATCAACTACTGAACCACACCTGGGTCAAGGAAGAAATAAATAAAGAAATGAAAGTCTTCCTTGAATTTAATGAAAATAAAGACACAACATACTCAAACTTATGGGACACTATGAAAGCAGTGCTAAGAGGAAAATTCATAGCACTAAGTGCCTACTTAATAAAAACGGAGAATGCACACATTGGATACTTAACAGCACACCTGAAAGCTCTAGAAAAGAAAGAAGCCGACTCACCTAGGAGGAGTAGAAGACTGGAAATTATCTAACTGAGGGCAGAAATCAACAAAATAGAAACACAGAAAACAATCCAAAGAATCAATGAAACAAAAAGCTGGTTCTTGGAGAAAATCAACAAGATTGACAAACCCCTAGCCAAACTAATCAAACGGCAGAGAGAGAACACACAAATTAATAAGATCAGAAATGAAAAAGGGGTCATAACCACAGACACAGAGGAAATTCAGAGAATCATTAGATCTTACTATAACAGCCTGTATGCCACAAAATTGGAAAATGTAAAAGAAATGGACACCTTTTCAGATAAGTACTATATACCAAAGTTAAACCAGGACCAGGTGAACAATCTAAGTTATATTATTTTTATCTCCTAATCTGATCTATATTAAATTTAACCCAAGTTGTCATTGTAACCGAGATAATTCATGTCGATTATTGATGTCACCATAGGTCCTGGATGAGCTGAACAATATGTGTATTTGGATGCTTTCCAACCTCAGCAGTTGATGCCTCTTCATTCCTACTGATCGGGATCCCAGGCCTTGAGCACATACACATTTGGGTTTCCATCCCTATTTACCTCATGTTTCTTCCAGCCTTCCTGGGAAACTGCACTATCCTCTGTGTCATCAGAACGGAGCCTTCTCTGCATGAGTCCATGTACTATTTCCTCTCCAGGTTGACCTTGTCTGACCTGGGTCTGTCTTTCTCCTCCATTCCCATGATGCTAAGAATATGCTTGTTCAATTCCATGGGGATTTCTGCTGACATGTCCATTGCCCAGGAATTCTTCATCCATGGATTCACAGATACGGAATCTTCAGTGCTGCTCATTGTGTTCTTTGATTGCTTTGGCACCCACTGAAATACAGCTCCGTCCTCACAAGCGCCACACTTGTGCAAACTGGGCTGTTCTTCACTGTTAAAAGCATTCTCCTGGTGCTCCCCCTTCCATTGACTTTAAGGAGACCGAGATACTGTCACAGGCACCTGTTATCACATTCCTAGAGTCTCCATCAGGAAGCCATGAAGCTGACCTGCTCTGACAACAGGGTCAATTTTTATTATGGTCTGTTTGTTGCACTCTGCATGATGTCAGACTGTGTATTCATTGCTGTGTCCTATGTGCTCATCTTGAAGACTGGGTTGGGTATTGCACTCCATGGAGAGTGGCTCGAAGCTCTCAATACCTGTGTCTCCCACATCTGTGTGTGCTCATCTTCTATGTAACTATCAGTACTTTAGCTGCCATGCACCGCTTTGCAAAGCATAAGTCTCATTAGCTATGATTCTGATAGCAGATGCTTTCTTGCTGGAACCACCATTGATGAATCCCATTGTAAAAGCTCATCAGATTAGAGTAAAAACCTTAGAAAAACTGGGTCTGCATTCTAAGTAATAGACATGATATTCTCAGAAGTTCCATTTTCTCTACAAGTAGTTACTTTAGAGACAGGACAGTGTTTTATCCTCAAAGAAGATCCACTTACTTCTCAGTCCCATAGCTTGTTTCAATCAATTAGTTCTGTCACTTTTCTGGTCTAAAAGAGGAAGAGACTTTATATTCCATAGAGCCTCTATGTTTAGATGGTGGAAGACATCTCTCTTTAGATACAAGGAGGAAGAATAAGAATTTCCACAATCTTCTAAAGAAAACATGGGACATATGGTCTTTCTTTCGTTGTGTCTGGAAATAGCCTGAAAGATTATGGAACTGTTAAACATCTTGTATTTGTCTCTAATTTTGATCCCTCCTCATGTTGTTGTAGAAAAAGTGTTACCTAGAGAGCCACTGACACTGCAGAATCAGCACTGCTGCAAGCTTGGGAGCCAATACTCACTTTAGCGAGATCCCAAGTAATTGACATCCCAATTAATGTTTGAAAATTACATTCTAGGGTGATGTGAAAGAGGAAATTTTAAAAAAGCTATCATTTGTCCATCCTGATTTATGGTGAAATAAATTTTAGAGGGGTAAATTATGGAAGGATTTTGGCATTTGGCAGCACCACAGTGAAAGTCAAGGGACAGAAAAGTGGATCTCAGGAGTTGGGGGCCAGTTATAGCTCTAGCTGTGCATACGTCTGTCTGTCATATCAAATGCTGAATTATGAATTCCCACACAGCAAAGAGGCAAATTATTCACTTTTAAATCTCTTATCAGTAAAGTAAGTTTTCTATTGTATTTATTGCCTATTGGATATATATCAATTTCCTTGGAAAGATTAAAGTAAATGAAGAAATATTAGTCATTAGGTAGCACAAAAATATACAAAATTAGGAAGCTGTTATAGTTTAATTTCTTTTGCTATCTTTTGCTGATACAACACCCCACCTAGAAGCAGCTTGCGGGAAGAATGTACTTATTCCTCTTACTCTTCTAGGTGGCAGTCTGTCACTGAGGGCGGTAAGGAGCTCAAGGCAGGAACTTGAAGCACAGTGGGAAAACGATGCTTACAGGCTTAACACAGTCCTTAGCTCAACTGTCTTTCTTGTAGAGTCCAGACCTACCTTTCTAGGACTTGTGCTGCTCATGGTGATCTGGGTCATCTCATAGCAATGATCAGTCAAGACAATCCTAGAGATGAGCACAGGCCAATCTGATCAAGGTGATACTTCAGTTGAGATTTCTTCTATCCTGGTGAATCTAGGTCCTGTAAACTTGGCTTTAAGAACTAACCAAGACAAAGCAAATAACAAATCTAGAAGTTTCTTTGATGAGAAAAAGCTTGATTCAGATTAGCAAAGTGTATTCAAAAGGTAATGAAACCCAGGGCCAATGTTCCTCTGGTTCTGCTGAGGTAAGGCAGAGTAGTCATTACCCTGACTCTGTTAAGACTTTCTACTTTCTAGATAGAGTGAGCCTTGTGAGATACAGGGGTCCTTCCACTGAATCTACTCCACTCTAAAGAAAGCCAAACTGTTGAAGCTCATATATACATAAGGATGGGAATGGAAAGTCATACAGAGCGAAGCGGCTCAGGCCCAAGAGGACATATGGTGGATGCTCTTTTTATATGTGAATTCTAGCATTGACTGACTAGTTTTGCTTGTTTAACTTGGAGTATATGTAGAAGAGGGAAAAGATGGGAGGGGATATTGATGAATCACTTTATGGAATGGGATAGTAGAACATAGGTAGAATGAAAGTAGAGTGAGAGAGGCTTGTAGGGAAAATGTTTAAACAGGGAAGGGTTTGGAGAGTGAGGAGAGGATAAGTGTGTATAGGAATGCTAACCAGAGAGAAGGTTGTCTGAACAGGCCATATGGAAACCTACTATCTTGTAACCTAATTAAAAAATATGAAAGATACATTGAAGAGAGGTGCATTGCTTCAGTAGATAATGATGCTCCCTGAAGCAATGGTTACTACAGAATATCTTCAGTGCCATATAGAGAACACTCCTGTAGGAGTCATTGGTCAGGAAGGTCCTATAGACCTCCCAAACAACACAGGTTCTTGTTGGTTCTTTTGTTGCCCATCAAAGTTAGGTTATAAGACCATATTGTTGAAAAATAACATACTTGAGTTGCAAGATATAGAGAAAGTAGGTAGAGAGCTGTATACTTCCTCCTAGTGGGCTTTAAAGGTTCTAAAAGCTGCCATGGAGGCTTCCCAGGGAGAAAAGACATAAACGGTTTTATTCAGTTATAAGTCCTACAAACTACAAAAACAGGCAAGATATGGTCATTGTACAATAGTGGCACAATTATTCAAGAAACAATCAAACACACTCTGGTTGCATTTGAGGCTCATACCACAAAAGGGAGACTTGTCTGGTTCTATAAAGCTGGGCGGCAACCCATACCATGGAAGTCCATAGGTACAAGGGGGGAACACACAGCTGTTGTTTAGTTACACTGACAGCATCCAGCGTTGTTCCACATCTCTGTGTATACCCATTGAAAAAACTACTCTCAGACTTAATGCAGGAATACTCTCTTTGCAGTGAATGGCAATGAACTTAGAGACCCCAGAGTGAACAATATGCTAAGAATAAGTGGTGGCTGAGGGATCAACCCTAAGTAAGACCATGACACATCCTCTTCTGCACTAAGGGAGAGGGGACATTGAGAAAGAGGGAGATGGGGACAATGTAAGATCTTGAAAACAGAGAGAATGGTTGTGAAAGGCATCATCTAGGCATGGTCTAGTAACTGTAATCATGAGTCTACAGCAACTGTGTTCACATGCAATGAACCTAGACCACATAGGGCTTGCTAACAATCAATCAGGAATGCGGAAGGTGCTTATTCTGCCCTACCACCCTACTGTTGAACTATGATTTCTTATTGCTAGATTCTGACAAAAGGGTAGTCATTGTCTTCAGTTGTGCATTAATTTCAGAGCCAGTCTTCAATGGTTCGCACCAAATCCATGGTCACATGGATTAAATTCACAAAACAAAGCAGACATGAATGTGAGAAAAAGATTTGTGAGGGAGAGGGAGGGTAAATGGGTGGAAAGGAGGTAAGAAAGAGTAAGGTTTGTATGTAAAACAATCAGTATGCATAGCATGTTTGTATTAAGTTGCTAAGAAAAAATTAATAAATCAAAAAATACGCATGCAACTATTTATGGAATGCAAAGGTCAAAAACCCCATTGTAAACAATAGATGAAAGATAAAATTTGTAAAGGAATGAAAAAGTGAAATTGGTTATGTAAAATTATTTTACATTTGCTTGATAAACAAACTTAAACATAAACAATATAGTTGGGAAAGATATGAAATTAAGATTATTTACAAATTTGAACTTAAAATATATACAAATGAAATTATATAAGTGTTTCTTCATAGTAGACTTTTCATGGCATAGGATGCAAATAGAAATATAAAATTTAGTAGACATATGAAAGAAATTATTTTTCATTATATGGGAAAATCAAAATAAAATAAAGAGACGTAGCTATAAAATTATAAGGATTTAAAAACAAAGTTATAAAATTAATGAGATTTAAAAATACTACAACAGAAAAAAAATAAAATAAAAAAAATACTACAACAGTCACTTTCAGATATGAAAGAAAACTACATTCTTCTCTAGGACATAAAAATGCATGCATATGATCTTTTGTGAAATGGCTATCTACTGAAAATTTAAATTTCTAATCTTATAGAGCATTAGTAGTAACCTAGAGAGCACCCTTGCAGAAATACTAATGTAAATACTCATAAGGAGTTACACAGGGATTTTTATTAGAGCACTGTTGGAAGTAGCAGTAAACTGAAGACATCTTTAGTGCTTATCAATAGGAAACAATTGGCTAAACTTATAATCCGTTCAGGCTATTAAATGTTATATAGTCATTTGATTCAATGAAGTCTGCACTGACTGCCTTAGAGGGATTTCAACCACCAATAAAAGCAGATGAAGGGAGGGGATATGATCATAATATATTACATGCAAAATATCTTCTTTAATAAAAAAGCACCAAGTCTCAGTTTAGAGCTTCGCAAAATATTCCATGCACCTCTGAAACCATCATTCTTGTTGATCTGCACGTCACACTGTCTTCTTATATGCTTGTTACCTAGTGTTCACTGAAGAAAAAAGTGTGATTCTGTATCCCCAAAATACAAATAGAATATTATTTAACTATTATGTTATAAGCAAGGCAAGCTCCTCATAGAAGCATATTAATAGTCATGATAACATTGAGAAAACATACTGTGCTTGTAGAATTGAAGAGAAATTAAATTGTGTTAGCTTACTTTTGTGGGACACTATCCACAAAGCTTTATTTGCATACAATTATAGTTCTTGTTGTAATCACTAGATGCACTCACAAGATGGACAGATGTCCTCTTGATCTAGACTGATCTGAATTGGTGGCTTTGCTTCAAGTGTGCAAGTAGCAGGCACTTGCTTTTGGGCTTTTGGGCTAGACTTTGCTCAGTTATAGTGATATTTTATTTACGTTTTAATAAACAAAGCTTGCCTGAAGATTAGAGGGTAATACTAAGCCAGTAGGGACCAGGCAGTGATGTCACACACCTTTATTCCCAGGATTTGGGAGACAGAGGCAGATGGTCACCCTGGGTTACACAAAATCCTTGCAGAAACAGATCGAGGTGGTGGTGGCCCACACCTTTAATCCCAGTAGTAGGGAATTATATGCCTTTAGTTCCATCACTAAAGGGAATATAAAATGGGAGGAAACAGAGGCTCAGGGTTCAGTCTGCAGTCGCCCAGCCTTGATAGAGGTAAGACTTCTCTAGTGGCTTCACTGTTTTGCTTTTCTGATCTTCAGCTTTAGCCCCAACATCTGCCTCTGGGTTTTTATTATTTATGCTGTACTCAGTTCTGTACCATGCCTCATTCTAGAGATCAGGTAGAGGGGGGAAGGAAATATTAGAGAAGCTCTTTCTATAGCATAGTAAATTGAATCCTATTGAAGACTCCTTGCTTCATCACCTTCATTTAACACCATATTTAGCAAATTGAGGTATACATAGAACAGAGAAAAGATCAAAACCACAGTGAAAGCAGCTGGTATGGGTGAGAATATATAGTAGTCTTACTTGGAAGTAAAGAGCTGAAAATAAAGACATCTTATGCACTATCCATAAGCTGTACATACTTGTACAAATGCATGCACAAACACAGACACACACTCATTGTATGTAGTTTTGCTATGTAGCATATGCAGGCCTTGAGTTTATAATTCTGCTACCTCAGTTTTCTAAGTACTTGGATTAGACATGTTTACTATCACCAGTACACTATATTTATTACCATTAACAGCCCAACTATGGCTAACTTTGAATGATGGAAGTTTATTTTTACTTATTCATTGTTCTGAATTGCAGAGGATTTTAGCCACAAATATACATATATTAAAACTTTGATTAAAGTTTTTAAAATGGAATAATGAAAAATATCTCTATTCCAGGCTGATGAGTAATATGGCCTTTCTCTTGGTCTGAAGAGCATGAATAATAGATGTTTGTTCCTCTGAGCATCACTAAGAATACTATTATGAGGGGCAACTCAGGTGAAAAGTCTTCATCCAGCTGTGCAAGAGGCTCATCTTCTCTTTCTTCTCTCAAGCAGCTTTAGATTCTCCACTCTTCTCAGTTGCCTAGTATACAGTGATGGAATTAACAACCACGTCCCATGTTAGGATGACTGTGACAAGCTATAGCATCCAGCTCCTTCTAATGCCATTGATAGCTAGTGCCATAGTGATGGATCACTTCTTTTCTCTGGAGATTTTATGTATTTTTTGGCATGCCCATATACATTTGCAGAAAAAGTAGCTAATGTGTGTGCAGGTATGCACGGTCCTACATGACCAGTCATGCATAGTGAAATGAGTTTTCATCCTGGAGGCTTTGTTTGGGGAGCTCCATACCACAAGCATAGAGGGCACCTTTCCTCATTGAGTACAGCCAACTTTCGTGGGTAGTACCCTTTTGAGAATTTTTTCTCTAATCTCCTTCATCTTGACACTGTAGAGAATTGGGTTTATCAGTGGAGGAAGCAGGAAGTGGACATAGGAGAGAAGAGTATGGGCAGGCTGAGGGAGTGGCAACTTGAATCGGTCAATGAGTGCCAAGAGAATCATGGGTATGTAGAAGAGGAGCACAGCAGAGAGGTGGGCAGCACACGTCTGACCGGCTTTCCAGCGATCCTCAGTAGACCCTACACCTTGCAATACTCTGCCAATCAGGCCATAGGAGAAGAAAATAAGCAGAGGGTCTAGTGCCATGGCGGACAGTACCACAACCAGGCTGTAGACTGCACCCCATGCTTCTGGGCAGGCTAGGCGAGCCATATCTGGATGCAAGCAGTAAGAATGTGTTAGGACTGGTGGACGGCAATATGGCATGTGAGCCAACAGGAATGGCAGGGGTAGATGGAGACTCAGGCATCGGAAAGCAATGGCCATGCCAATCTTGTTAATGACACCATTGGTAAGGAGTGCTGGGTAGTGGAGAGGGCGGCAGATGGCCATTGCCCGATCAAATGCCATGGCAAGCAAGACAGAGGACTCCATAACAGAAAAGACATGGACAAAGAACATCTGTAGAAGACAAGCTGAGGCAGGGACAGCATGAACATCAGCGAAGGCCAGGCCTAGCAAGGTAGGCATTAGTACAGTGGCCAAGCCAACATCAGACACACTGAGCAAGAAGAGGAAGAAGTACATTGAGCGATGTAGTGTGGGCTCCAGTGCAATGATCCAGAGGATCATACCATTACCCAGGGCAGAGAGAAGGTAGACAGTGATGAGAGGAACTGTCCACCAGGATGGTGCAGCTTCCAGGCCAGGCAGGCCCACTAACAGGAAAGTAGGGGCCATCGATATGCTGCTATTTGAGATTTCCTGGGTAGATAATATTAACATAATTCAGGATCTCTCTGGAACCTAAAAAGTAAGTAAGCTTATTTGAACATGGCTTGATACTTTTTTGGATTTTTTTTATATATTATAAATATTTGGGATGATACCCTCTACCACAGTCTGCCTCTCCCCTGTAGGCATAGGCTCATTCAAATAGTGCACACACGTCTACCCTGTCCTGTAGCTTGTTTTGTATAGCTATGATTTGTGCTGATATATATTCCTCTAACCCTGTTTCTGTACCTTCTCCTAATTTAATGTTCTTCTTTATTTGACACACAGTCAGGAGAAGATCTATATTAACATGATTATTTCTTTGTTCTCTTCCTAACTGTAGACAGCCTGTCTTCTGTGTTCCTAAGCAATCACATTTGGTCTCCTTTACCAGTTCTCACTGAAGTCACCAATTACTACACTGTTCATAAGTTAGACAGTCATGTGCTGTTTTTCATGTTCTTGTGTTGAACGTTTTCATACAATATATTTTGATCATGCTCTTTTCTCTCCCCAACTCCTCTTAGATCCTCCAACCTCCCTACTTACCCAACTCATCTTCCTCCCTCTCTCTTAAAACAAAAACAAAGTCTGAAAATCAGAAAATCAGAAAATTGAGCAATAAGAAAAAATCTCGAATAAAAACAAAAAGCTCACAAAAATACGATTGAGTTCATTTTGTGTTGGCCAACAAGATCTGACCTGGAGAGAGGCTGGCAAATCCACTGGCACTCCATTGGAGAAAACTGATAAAGTGACTTTTAATGACATATTGATAAATTATATATTTTCTTAAATGATTTGTTTCTCAGAAAGCCTTGGCTTTCATGATCCCCCACCTCTTTACACCTCTTAGATGTAGCTCTAAAGTTTACTATTATCCTAGGATGATCTTGATTCTAAACTCAGGCAAACATTAGAAAGAAGAAAACCACAGGGAGATCGCTCTAAAAATGTACTTAGACTTCAGAAAAGACACACCCTTTTTATTTGCCTTGAAAATTGTACTGAGGGAGTCTTAGTTACAGATTAAAGGGGGATGTTTCAGTTCTCAGTGTGGCTAGGAACCAATGAAACAATCTATCCACACAGATCATGAACCCATGTATAGTATCTCTTGCAGTTGTCTAAAACATATTGATTAAAATAATCATTGAGTTTAACAAACCACAGAATATAAAGGTTACCAGCACTGATCATGTTTCCTTAAGATAGAACTGGGGAAATCTGCCATAAATTAGAAAAGTAATTTTATTTGTGACAGCATTTAAAAAGCATAAGGTGCCTAAAATAAATCAATATTTATATTCTGAAACTTACAAAGAAATACTAAGGAATTAAAAAGCTCCAAAGATTGCAAAGATACTCCAGACTCATAGATCAGAAGATTCAATAGATAAAAGATCAGAAGAATAGGCCAGCAGGCCTTTCTGTTACAACCAGTAGACCTATCCAAAAATTTAGATTTAAGAACTATAAAACATATCGTACAATGGAAAATTCTTATCTGACACTAAATAGTCCATAAATTAAAATAGCAACAAATGTAGCAATCTGGGTATGGTGGTACATAGATGTGATTTCAGTATTTAGGGGGTGAAGATAGAAATTGTGACTTTGGGGGGAACTGAACAACTTAGACTCCATCTTGATCAAACCAAGCCATGCCAAACCAAACCAAACCAAACCAAGGAAACAAAACAAAGGCAATATTAAATGGATACCATATGTACAGGTAAAATATAAGGGCTGAATGGGACAATAATTTCATTCATAAGAAAATTAGATTTTGGCCTATATTGCTAAAAGAAGTTTAGAATCTGGACTATCTAAAGAGCTCTAAGTAACTAATAAATAGATGGTAAAGGTAATATAAAAGATAACCATGCACAGATAGTGATTATTATAGGGAAAATGTACAAGTAGTAAGTAAACATATAATAAATGAATTTCAGTTTTACTGAAAAAGTCCATATTTTAAAAGAAAAAGCATGTTTTTACACATTGTGTAAGATAAAAAAAATATTTTTAAAGGCTGAAAATTTCTACTAAAACAGATGTTAAAAACTACTTTAGGTTGAAGTTTTTTCCATTATGGAATTGTGTAGTCCCGCTGGGAGCAATTGAGCAGCCCCTAATGAAATAAACTCATTATTAGTCTAGGCAGTTAAGTTGCTATGTCTGAGGGTTAGGCTGATGTGACTGACATAAAGAGGTATGGGGAGGCATGTGTTTCTTAGGGGGACCACATAGAAATCTTCATAAAGTGAACAAAGACCTTAAATGAAAGTGTCAACTGAAGACCTATGTCAGAGTTTTAGAAAAAATGCTCAAAATAGTTATGAATTATGTTGTCATGTGTGTTTTAAAAACCTCAAAAATTAACCAGTATCTTCCACATAGTTCAGTTGTGTGAAAATGTTAGAGAGCGACCTGTATGGACATTCTAGGATTTATTCTGTTTCGATAACTGATGGTTTGGGGGCAAGAGAAAGACAGGAAATAGAATGTGTTCTAGAGCTGTAAGACTGTGGCCTCAGCTCTAATGCTTCATTTCCTTTTTGTGTGGCATGATCCCATCTCAGTCACTCGGGGGCTAGGTTGCTGCTCCTCAGGATTTCCACCTTTTCTACCCAGCAACCGTGATATGCTCTTTGTTGGGACTTTCCTTTGCCACACCCCAGGCTTTACTGTTAACTTATCTGCCTTCTTATCCTTACTGTATATAGTTTCCTATTTCTCATTTGCGATTGGACCGCGTGGCTCTCTCTTTTTGCCTAAGACCCTTGATTTATCCAAAGCTTAAAAAAAAGATAGAAAGAAAAACAAAGGGCCATGTCCTTAGTTTTGTTTGTTTTTGAGACCATTTCCTTATGTCCTCAGGCTGATCTCTGACTGTTGAGTTCATGTGATCCAGCACCTCATCTTTCCAAGCAGCTGGGATTATTGCAAGCATTTGTTCTCAGAGACCCCTGTAAGGCTGCCTCTGTCTGTTATAAACCTTTACCAGCTGGATCCAGACAAGGACTGTTAAATCACTTCCATTGTATGTCAACTTATGCATCTGAACCTTCTGGAATTACTGTGATTCTTTAGATAGGTAGATGTGTCATTGTTTTTTATACCTTCAAATATGATATTTTCTAAGAGAATGTTCTTCCTCTCTCCATCCTCACACCTCATCTGCATCACAATGCTTCCTCCCTGCATCCTCACACCTCATGTGCATCACAATGCTTCCTCCCTGCATCCTCACACCTCATGTGCATCACAATGCTCCAGTGCAGATTTTCTTCCCTTTGTTCTCCTTTCTTTACTTCATCCTTGCATTAGGAAACAGTGTGATTTCATCTCTGTCATCCTCCATTATTCACCTTTTATTCTTTGTCTTTTTTATGATGAGCTTTTACCTTCTCAAGAGACGGTTTATTTATTGCTGTGACTATTATCCCTTGCATATTTCAACTTCAAATAAAATGTTTCCTAAATCCTCTACACTCTTCACTGTGTTTCTCTGAATTTTTCTTCTGGATTCTGTTTCTATGAAATGTTTTGATCCCCATTCCTTTCTGAAAACATCCCCATCCACTCCTCCATCCTGCTTCCTCACAATATTAGTCTTCTGTCTCTGTAGTCATTTCTAGTTCCCACTAGCTTCTCCTGGATGTTGAAACGTCTCTGCATGACATATACTCTAGAGAATGCTTCTCAATGGGCCTGTAATCAAGACAACAGAGGTCCATGTGCACCTCAGCATTCCTGAGCTTCGTGAATGTGTCAAGTACTGGGTGTGCTTAGTAGAACATAAAGCAAAAGGGAGGTTTGAGACTGGTGCCTTCTGAGAAAACCTGCAAGGTTTTTGTGGGCAATTTCAATAGATGTATATGAGAACTTCTAAATCAAAATGTCTCATCCCGCCTTATCAAAAATTGATTCATACATGCTCTGTTCACATGTAGCATGTCCATTCACACACCAATTCACACATACATTCAGTAAGCAATGTGTGTACTCACCTGTAATGGATATGCACAACGTTCACATACATCACACAGTTTACAGACATATGTGTTCAAACTTAGAAACTTATTCACTCACACACATATACAAATGTAGTTTATATTTTACCAAAGTTATTTCAGTTTCTATGAATCAAATTAAAACAAAACTGTGTATTCCAACCCACATCACATTCAAGGGGAGAAGTAACAAATATTTGCTCAGTTTCTGAGACAAATGATTCAAAAAGTGTATTGATGTTTAAACATGTACTCACATGAAAAGTCCATGTGGAAATAAAAGCAATGTATATATATTATATTATATTATAATATATATATCTTATATATGCCCATGGAGTAAAATCCTCAGTGCTAATTGCTGGTCACTAACATCTTATCACTTCACACAGCTAGGAAAGCACAATTACTCTATGACTCACACATATGCAAATAATAACTTCTGTACTTTCACATACATATATGTTCATAGGAACTTCATAAACATCGATTTGCAGAACTCACATATGTAGCATGTATATGTATATATGCATCAATGCATGAATGCATGATCTCATAAACATGTTCCTTATGATAGTATTTCATATCACAGAAACCACCGTCATTCTTATTTTATTTCCGTATATAATAAATAGCTACATAGACAAGCACATCTCCCCATGAAATCTTGAATTCTGTGGATTTAATTTTAAATAACCATCACAGACAATGAAGACGTTGTTGCTGAAAGACATTTGTAAGTGCCACACAACATTTTCTAGAAGACAGAGATTTTGTACTTTATGAAGTTAGTTTCCTGTTCCCTGAGACTCAAATGACTGAGATGATTCAGTGATTAGGATAGGACAGTGAGTCATACTGGAGAGTTGATACTGGCATAATGAAGATGATTTGCAGACACACCGAAGTGGCAGACACTATGAAAAATTGACAGTAATTTGTGTGCCAGGCCTAGCCCTGACATTTAAAAGCTTTGTGAATTTTTCTCCTAACATTTCCCAGACCAATTGGTTTAGACAACATCTTTGGTTGCAGCCCAGACATTGCTCCTTTCTTTCTCAAATCTATAATCCTAGGATGGATTTAGAGTGTGGGCGATCTGATAGAATTTAGAACACCAACTGCCCAGGGGATTGTGCAGTCTAGAATAGGCCAGAGTTGGAAGCATGCCCAAGAACATGAATTTCTCTCCAAAACAGTGATTTCCCTCCATATCCTGAGAGACTCCCACACATGTTTCAACATTATTTCATAACATAGTAAAAAAGATTTCTCAGTACTGAGCACTGTTGGAAGCAAAATAATATTTTAAGTCAGGTAAAATTTGAAATATGGATTGAGAAAATACCTATATGAACATAAACAACAAGATAAAAAGCAAGAGCTGAGCCATAGTTGAGCAAGGGAACAATCTAAGAATGATAACTACGTAGTCATGTTATAGACTATTGGTGTCAATGATAACCCTAAGCATTATTAGCCCCGATCTCTGTGGGTGGTTGCATTCATGAAACAGGTCTATCATATATATTACATTTTTTTCTTATGCTGTGTCTTCATTAGTGACATCTATGCGATTTGGCTTTTCCCTGAAAGACCTGGAGAACAGAATCCTAGCAGATTTCATGGGGGAGAGGGAAGAAATCAGAAAGCAGCTCAGATTCAATTCTCCAAGTTCCTCGAATTTGCCATCCAGGACATCTGATTCCTAGCGATCTGACTAAACCGCGTCTGCATTGTAAAGCTGTGCATCCGCACTCAGTCCAGGCAGCAACGTCTGCTCTGAATAAATTACATTTGCATCGTATGCTGTTCAAGTTCAGAGCATTTTATCCTCAGGTGTCTAAGACTTTGTCCCCAGTTTGATGCTGGGTGCTGCTTCCCAGGACTTCTCCTTACGTGCTGCTGTATCTGTCTCTGCATTTTACAACACAGTTTAAGATTATTGGGATTCTGAGGCCCCCAGATTCTTGGGACATTGTGATACATTGTTCCTTCATGGGTATTACTCCACGTATTACCATTTCTCTGTGCTATGGCACACAGCCTGATACCTGCGGTCAGCACAAGCCTCGCCACAAACTCCTCCTACTCTGTTTTAAATACAAAGCCCGTCTTCTCTACTTTCTTTTTCTGTAACAGCATCTATCCATCGCACCGGACACGGCTGAGCTTGCCAGCTCTAGTTCACTTATGTTAAAAAAAAAAAAAAGTAACATTCTATGAAGAGTGTTTTCTTATCTCTTTTCTGAGCTTCCAGGCTTAAAAATGGGACCTTTCATACCAATCTCCCCTTGCTCTTTGTCTCTCATTGCCCTGCACCTGTCTCTGTGCCCCTCCCACGTGCACTGCCACTTGCACCCCTGGCATTGGTCATCCTCCCACACTGCTTCTGTCCTCAATAGTTGACTCACCACGCCTGGTTTCTCCCAGCGACCCTCACACACTCCAGACTGCAGCAGACTGCCTCTGCTGTATTCTGTATGTTACGTCGGCTGCACCCAGTCTAGGGGAAAGGTTAGGGTGCGGGGTGAAGGAAAGGAGAGCACAGGTGTCCAGGCCTGTCTTTGCCGGAGCCCCATGGGGAAGCCTCAGTGAGAATGCTGTGGTTAGTTACGAGCCCCTTTGTACCAGCAGAAAGACCATGGCGACCTCTGAATTACAGCAACAACACAAGGGTCCCAGCCCTGGTTTTGAAATGGCAGGAGCAGGCCCCTTTCCACCTCAGGCTATTTTGATTCCCATAGACCCAATAGGCCTAGGAGCCCTATCCTCCCCAGAGCTGTCTGGCCTTTGACCATTATCACATTTACCTAGAGTTTTGTTTTCAGATAATGGATAATGAGCCCCAGAGAGTTCCCCTGGCTCAGTCCTTGGGGACCCCTACTGGTTTTGTTGCTTCTGGTTTTGACTAATTGCCATTAACACAGTGTGGCACCACATGGTGCTAATGAGACCCAGGTCACAGGTCCAGTCTCCTCAGGGATGGCTTATGCGCTTTGCTTTGCTTCCTCAAGTTTAGGTAGAATCAAGGCATATGTATCTATATTACAGCATGGTGTCAATCTCCAATGTGATTGATCTCTGCCTCTACATACATGCAGGTTGTTACACACAAAATCATGTTTACCTAAAGTACTCCCTTCGCTCAGCTGGCTCCTCTAAGTCTTTTGAGCCATCACAGCTTTCCTTGTCCTCTCTCCTCTGCGCTTGACACCGGCTCATTGCCCTTCTTGTTTGTAACAGACGCTCTCTCTCCCAGTGGATATGATATGTGGTTACCATGTGGCCAGACATGCCCATGCCCATCCCAGATCACACCTGTGACACAGTCAGGCTAAATCCCTCCAAGTAGCTTCGGTACCCATTGTGTGCACCGCCATCAGCTGTTCTTCCTTTACCATAGACCTCCCAGGAGTACTTTGGTCCCAGTAATTCCTGCCACAGGACCATGTAATCAAATCACTGACAAATCTCGGCTTCTCTATAACACTCCAATACTCGTTTCCAGGAGATCATGCATTAATCTTTCTGTCCTCAGAGCACAGCCATGTGTCTCCTGGATGGAGGGACAGAACCCTCCTACCTCTTCCCTCGGGACCAGTCTAACTTGTGCAATGTTTAGCACCTGGAAACCACTTTCGAATTTACCAATTATACCTTAAGTATTTTGTAAAGGGATCAATTGGTCTTAGTTCCTCAAACTTTCTTATCCAGTCCTCATGCCACCTGTAGATCTTTAATTCTGATTAATAATATAAATACAAAATATTAAAGTTGCAGGATTTTGTATTTTAAGCTGATATCTTTAATTGCATAAAAATTCTGCCCTGTAGAACCCACTCTCACAACCAATGATTTTCTGATGTATTATATAATCATTGATCTAGATTTGTGGTTTTTAATGGTTATATTATTTTTAAAGGTATATGCCAAAATTTTAAGGAAACCGTTTAAAATACCTGTCCAAATTTGCTTTAATGCAAAGTGCCTACTTTTTTTAAATTCATATTGCTCTGCGCTTCATTCATTTTAACTTGAAGAGCTCTGTTAAGTTTCTACAAAGCAAGTCTTCAGTTTTAGTTTTCTCAAAATACCCTAATTTCTCATGTTTGGAAGACATTAATGCTGAACACATTACTCTTGGTTTGCAGGGTTTTGTTGTTCTTATTGTCTTGCTCTTTCTGGACCTTTCCTGTTCAGCATCTGCACTGTTTATTTATAGCAAGATTTTTTTTTTTCTGAAAACCAATCAATCCTCGCCTAATGTGAAAACCCCTAGAAATGGGTTTAGCTGCTTCAAGGCAGCCCCAAGGCTCCATCTCCTCTTTGAATTAGACAGTTTCCTTATAAAGGGTTCCAGCATGGTCCTTTTTGGCTTTATCTTAACTGAAGCTATCGGAACCTCTTGGATTGATATGTCCACTTTCTTCCTAACATTTTGGTTATTGTTAATTCAGATCACCTGTTCTTCATTCTCTCTTTTGTCCTTTGCAATTAAATATCAAGTATATTTTATTAACTTATTTGATAATATTCTATAAATCCATTTAATTATTTACTTACTTCTTTCCATTTTTGAAACTGTAAATTAAAGATTCCTAGTGACCTGTCTTCACATCTGAAAGCTGTTTGCTCTCTCTTCCAAGTCTGTGCTACAGTGAACTCTTCCTTTGGCTTTCTATTATGTACTCCCAATTCTCTAATATTCCCTTTTAGTTGATGCATCATTATCCTGATTTTATTTTCCAGTATTTTTATTTGTTTTTGTTTAGGCAGTTTATATATTATATTTCTTTAAGATTTCTGGAGTTTTATTTTGATTCTTTTATTGAGTTGTTTCTTTAGGTGTCTTGTAAATTTTTTTGTACTCCTTGTAATTTTTTTCTGCTAATATTTGACCCTTTGAGAAAATATTCTATTCTTCTGTTTTTTTCATGCTCCCTTCCTCCAGGGCAATTTCCTCTGGTACTATTGTAACCCATCAATCATCAGTCTAGACAGCTTCTTAGACTCTCTCAAGTCTTTTACCAGTCTCATGTCCCCCCTACTGTCTGCTTGCGGTACCACAGCTACAATGCCCATAAAGTAGTGCTTAACTCCTGCTTCCAGGACCTCCAAGCTATAGGTTGTTCTGTGCACAAAACATGTTATAGTTTACAGAAGGAATTGGGAAAATCATGGAAATGTCGAAGTTTACAATGCTATTTTTAAATTTTTGTGTTTATAGTATACTCATATATGTACATGTGGGTACACAATGCATGTGAATATATATTTATGTGTGTGATGAATGTAGTCAGAGCTGTTAGTTGTTCCTGATCATAATGACCATGTCATACCCAGTAGATAGCACTTCATAATCCCTCTTCCCGTTCTCTGGCTCATACAGCCTTTGTGCCTTCTCTTTGTGATGTTCTTCAGGCTTCGCAGGAGGTCCAGGGTGGGTCACCTCACAGTTTCACCAGTGATGAGGATTTGCATAAAGAGACCTCTCTGTCAATGCTGGAAACAGCACTAGCTCACAGCTTATACCTCTCAGCATAGTTTAAAATATGAATTCTCTGTAGCATTTTTTTACAATTGAATAAAATTAGGGTCAACTCCCCAATATTTTATAGATATTAATAATTGCATCTAGAGCATATAAGAAAAGACAATGAAACAAAGAGAGGCAAAAATGATTTGGGGAAAGTGAGTAAAATTGGAAAGAAGTGTACTACTTGGCTCCCAGGATTCAGTAAGACCATAGTAGTTAGGGGAATGGGAAAGAAATAGACATATAGATTGGGGTGCAGAACAGAGTGTAGTGATATTTCCTTTGTATTTTAATAAATAAATCTTTCCTGAAGATCAGAGGCAAAGCAAAGGCCACCAAAAGTTAATTCCAGGATTTGGAAAACAGAGGCAGATGGATCTCTGTGAGTTCAAGACTATTCTGGACTATATAAGATCAGTGCAGAAACAAATCCAGGTGGAGGTGACCTACACCTTTAATTTTTGTACTGGTGAGCCATACCTTTAATCCCAGCAGTAGAGGAATATAAAATGGGAGGAGAGAGAGGCTTAGTCTGCTTAGTTTTGCTGTTGCCCAGCCTTGGTAGAGGTAAGACTTCTCTACTGGCTTGACTGCTTTGCTTTTCTGGTTTTCAGGTTAGACCCCAATTTCTGTCTCTGACTTTTTATTAATCATCCTTGACAGAGAATCTGAAAAGATTCACGGAATATATGTTGACAAGAGGAGAAAACAGCAAAATAATGCAGAAAGCAATAATCTTGTTATAAAATAGTTAAAGTGGATCTGACATTTTATACAAAAACTGACTTAAGAGGGTCATAAATCAAAATATAAAAGCTAAAACTGTAAAACTTCTAGATTTATGCATGGTATATAAATACATAAAAGCAGACTCAACATTACTCACGGTTTAAGGAAATATAAAACAAAATTGACATGAAATTGCATTATATAACTCTTTATGTGAATGTAAGAAAACTAGAATACTCTGATATCAAGACTGACATGCAAAATGATATAAGCTTTTATAAAGTACTTTAATTTTTTATAACTCTAAATATATACTAAACATTTTTCTGGATAATTTTCTTCTAATTATTTAATCAAAAGAAACATAAATTTATATACCTATCAAATTTACACAAGTGCTTTAGAAATGATATTCGTAACTAATTATCATTCTGTGCATGGAATGCCAATTAACAATGGTTTTGGTATATATCAACTTATGGTAAGGGAAGGAATCCAGCTACAAAAGATTGCATAGCTTTGATTTATATGATATTTTAGGTTAAAAAAACAGTTAAAGTATAGTTATGGGCAGCCTTCCTCCAGGCTGCACCAAAATCCCTGCCACTCATTGGATGCCGGCCCACCAAGACTCATTCTGTTGCTCAATCCCAGGCACCTGAACATCTTTTCTGTGGTTAGCCCTCCCCTGCAACAACACAGACCACACTAGTTGGAGAAACATGCACAGGCATTAGCCACACTGGTTGGAAAAAAATGAGTAAATGCTAGTGTTAGAATACAGTCAACAATTGAAAGAGCAATATTGCACCACCAGAACCCGGTGATTTGACAACAGCAAGACCTGAAGATTCCAATGCAGCCAAAACACAAAAAAAAAAACCTTAAAAATTACTTTATGGAGATGATAGACGTTATTAAAGAGGAAATGAAAAAAAATCTCTTAAAGAAGGTAGGGAAAAAACAAACAAAAATTGAAAGAAATCAATAAATCCCTAAATGAAAGCCAAGAAAAGAAATCAAACAGGTGACAGAAATGGTTCAAGACTTGAAAAATGAAATAGAAACAATAAAGAAAACACAAACCAAAGGAATTCTGGGAATGGAGAATGTGAGAAAGTGAACAGAAACAGATGTAAGTATCATCAACAGAATACAAGAGATAAAAGTGAGAATCTCTGGTGTTGAACATATAATAAAGGAAATAGATTCATCAGTCAAAGAAAATGTTAAATCCAATAAATTCTTAATACAAAATATCTAGGAAATATGGAACACCATGAGAATATCAAACCTAGGAATAATAGGGATAGAAAAAGGAGAAGAATCCCAGCTCAAAGGCATAGAAAACATATCCATCAAACTCATAGGTGAAAACTTTCCCAGCCTAAAGAAGGACATACCTATGAAGTACAAAAAGTTTACAGAACACCGAATAAACTAGGCAAAAAAAAGGTCCCCTCACCATATAATTGAAACACTAAACATACAGAACTAAAGAAAGAATTTTAAATGCTGCAAAGAAAAAAATCCAAGTATCATATAAAGGCAGACCTTTCAGAATCACCCCTGACTTTTCAATGGAGACTCTGAAAGCAAGAAGGTCCTAGACAGACATTTTGCAGACACTAAGGGACCGTGGATACTAGCCCAGAATATTATACTTAGAAAAACTTTCAATTAACATAGATGGAGAAAACAAGAAATTTTACGACAAAACTAGATTTAAACAATGCCTATGCACAAATCTAGTACTACAGAAAGTACTAGAAGGAAAACTCCAACTACCTCAGTTACATCCACAAAAACTCAAACAATATATAATCTCACACTAGCAAAACTCAAAGAAGGGAAACACACACACTGTTATCACCACCACCCAAAACAAAAATTAACAGGAATTAATAATCATTGGTTAATAACATCTCTTAACATCAATGGACTCAGTTTACCTATAAAAAGACACAAGCCAATAGAATGGAAACAAAACCAAGATCAATGCTTCTGCTGCACACAAGAAACACACCTCAACTTCAAAGACAGGCATTACCTAGGAGTAAAGGGTTGGGAAAAGATTTTTCAATCAAATGATCTTAAGAAGCAAGCCAGTGTAGTTATCCTAATATTTAACAAAATAGACTTCAAACTAATATTAATCAAAAAAGGATGGAGAAGGACATTTCATATTCATCAGTGGAACCTGATGAACATCCATCAAAATGAAGTCTCAATTATGAACATCTATGCCCTAAATACAAGGTCACCCACATTTGTAAATAAAACATTATTAAATCTTAAATCACATATAAAACCCCACACATTAATAGTGGGAGACTTCAACACCCTACTCTCATCAATGGACAGATCTACCAGACAGAAACATAACAGAGAAATAAGGGAACTAACAGATATTATGACTCAAATGGACCTAAAAAGACATCTACAGAACATTTTACCCAAACACAAAAGAATATGCCTCTTCTCAGCACCTCATGGAATATTATCCAAAACTGACCACATACTAGGTGACAAAGAAAGTCTCAACAGACAAAAAAAAGAACAACCCCTTGTATCTTGTTGGATCACCATGGGCTAAAGCTAGAGCTCAACAGCAACACACAGCACAGAAAGCCTGCAAACTCATGCAAACTGAACAACTCAACTGAAGCAACAACTCTCGACTGAAATATCCGTGGTCAAGGTATTCTTTATTTCTGTAAAGAAACTAAAGACTTCCTAGAATTGAATAAAAATGAATGCACAACATACCCAAACTTATGGGACACTAGGAAAGAAGTGCTAAAAGAAAAGTTCATAGCACTAATGTCCACATAAAGAACCTGGAGAAATCTCACACATGCAACTTAGCAGCACACCTAAAAGTTTTCAAACAAAAAGAAGCAAACTCACTCAGGAAGTGTAGATGGCAGGAAATAATAAAACTCAGGGTTGAAATTGATAAAATTTAAACAAAAAGAGCAATACAAAGCATCAATAAAACAAAGAGGTGGTTCTTTGAGGAAATCAACAATCCTTATCAAAAGTAATTAGAAGGCATAGAGAGAACATCCAAATTAACAAAATCAGAAATGAAAAGGAAGGGCATAACAACAAACTCTGAGGAAATCCAGAGAACCATTAGGTCATACTACAAAAATCTATACTTCACAAAATTGGGACATCGAAAAGAAATAAACAACTTTCTTGATAGGTACCACATGTAAAAATCAGGACTCGGGAGGTAGAGGCAGGCAGATCTCTGAGTTCGAGGCCAGCCTGGTCTACAAGAGCTAGTTCCAGGACAGGCTCTAGAAACTACAGGGAAACCCTGTCTCGAAAAACCAAAAAAAAAAAAAAATCAAATCAGGACTAGATAAACAATTTAAACAGACCTGTAACCTTTGAGGAAATAGAAACAGTCATTAAAAGTCCCATCAAAAATAAATTCAGGGCCATTTGGTTTCAGTGCAAAAGTCTATCAGAATTTCAAAGAAGAGCAAATACTAGTACTCCTCAAATTTTTCTATAAAATAGAAACAAGAGGAATACTGCCAAATTCTTTCTGTGGGGCTACAGTTATCCTGATACTGATACCAAACAAAGATTCAAGAAAAAAAGAGAGAATTACAGACCAATATCTCATGAACATTAATTCAAAAATACTCAGCAAAATACTGACAAACGGAATCCAAGAACACATCAAAGAAACTATCTACCATGGTCAAGTAGGCTCCATCTCAGAGATGCAGGGATAGTTCAACATATGAAAATCTGTCAATGTTATTTACCATATAAACAAACTAAAAAAAAATCACATGATCATCTCATTAGAGGCTGAAAAAGTCTTTGACAAAATCTAGTACCCCTTCATGATAAAGTTTCTGGAAAGAAAAGCGATACAAGGAACATAGCTAAACATAATAAATGTAATAAACAGCAAGCATAATAAATTTAATAAACAGCAAGCCAATGGCTAACATCAAATTAAATGGAGAGAAACTCAGAGCAAATGCACTAAAATCAGGAAGATAAAGCTATCCACTCTCTCCATATCTATTCAATACTGTTCTTGAGGTTTTAGCTAGAGCAATAATGCAACAAAAGGAGATCAAGGGGATACAAATTGGAAAGGAAAAAGTTAAACTTTCACTATTTTCAGATGAGATGATAGTATATGTAAATGACCCAAAATCCTACTAGGGAACTCCTACAGCTTATAAACACCTTCAGTAATGGCTGCATACAAGATTAGCTAAAAAAAAAATCAGTAGCCCACCTGTATACAAAAGATAAATGGGCCAAGAAAGAAATAAGAGGGAAAAACACTCTTTACAATAGCTACAAATAACATAAAATATCCTGGGGTAACTAAAACCAAACAAGTGAAAGACCTATATATTAAGAATTTTAAGTCTTTAAAGAAATAAATTGAAGACACAAGAAAATAGAAAGATCTCCCATGCTTTTGGATCAGTAGGATTAACATACTGAAAATGTCAATCTTACCACAAGCAATCTACAGATTCAATTCAATCCCAATCAAAATCCCAATACAATTCTTCACAGACCTTGAAAAAACAATATTCAACTTCATATGGAAAAACAAAAAAACCCAGGAAAGCTTAAACAATCCTGTACAATAAAAGAGCTTCTGGAGGTACCATCATCCCTGACATCAAGCACTGCTCCAGAGCTATAGTAATAAAAACAGTTTGGTATTGGCATAAAAACAGACAAGTGAATCAATAGAGTTGAATTGAAGACCCTGACATAAACCCACACACCTATGAACACTGGATTTTTGACAAAGAAGCCAAAAAAATATACAAGGGAAGAAAAGACAGCATCTTTAACAAATGGTGCTAGCATAACAGGATAGCGATATGTAGAAGAGTGCAAATAGATCATATCTATCACCATGCAGAAAATCCAAACCCAAGTGGATTAAAGACCTCAACATAAATTCAGCTCCGCTGAATCTGATAGAAGAGAAAGTGAGACATAACCTTGAAGGCATTTGCACCGGGGACTACTTCCAGAATATAACATCAGTAGCACAGACACTGAAACTGATAATTAATAAATGGGACCTCTGCAACTGAAAAGCTTCTGTACATTTTCAATAAGACAAAACGGCAACCCCAGATTGGGGAAAGTTCTTCACCAGCCCCTCATCTGACAGAGGACTGATATCCTGTAAAACAACTGCTTCAACAAGTATACCACTTACCAGGGTAAGGGCATAGGGATTAGAAAAATAAATAAAGAGGATGAAGATGTGAGTGGAAATAATAAAATAGAAATATAGGATAGTACTCAGAAGGAGTTCTAGTGAATACTGAAATTCCCATGTTTAATTTTCCATATATTTTTACACCCAATACAACAGGGATGAGAAAGCAAAAGAAGACTGCTATAACATGATATAAAGGACAACTAAAATAGTTACTTGCCCCAATACTTGAGACATCAAGCCATTAATTCTTGAGAAAAGCATTCTGTTGTTTAGGCAGTGAACCTACCCTAGACCAAGTATCCTGAAGGCAGCCACTCCCTTGGCCAAACCTCGTAATTCAAAAGAAGGAGCAAAAGTATGCTTTAATTCTTTGATCTTTGGTCAGGATAAAGTGGATCTACTTATTTGGGCCAACATAAAGCAACCATACCCTAGGTTAGGGTGTGTAGCCACACTTGGTATAAACAACTTTGAACAAGCTAAAACTCTCTGATCTTCAGACAAGGTGGAAATAGACTAACAGTTTTGAGCCTACACAATATCCAAAATATATAAAGAACTCAAGAGACTAGACATCAAAATACCAAGTAATCTCATTTAAAAATGGGGTACAGACTTAAACAGAGAATTCTCAAAAGAAGAAATCTTAAGTGACTGAGATTCACTTAAAGAAGTGTTCAACATCCTTAGCTATCAGGGAAATGCAACTCAAAATATCTCTGAGACACCCTTGGTGTGGGAGGTCCTTCTATGTGTTGCTTTCATTGGTTAATAAAGAAAGAAACTGCCTTGGCCTGTTGATAGGGCAGAACTTAGGTAGGTGGGGAAAACTAAATGGCATGCTGGGAGAAAAGAGGCAAAATTAAGAAGCTGCCATGGAGCCAGAGTAAGACATGCTGAATCTTTGCTGGTAAGCCATTGCCACGTGGTGATATACAGATTAACAGAAATCGGTTAAACTAAGATGTAAGAGTTAGCCAATAAGAAGTTAGAGCTAATGGGCCAACCAACAATTTAATTAATACAGTTCCTGTGTGATTATTTTGGTTCTGGGTGGCCAGGATGAGCAAGCAGCTCCTTCTTTGCAACACACCATCTTACACCTGCTAAATGGCCAAGATCAAATGCTAATGACAGCCTATGTTAGAGAGAATGATGTGGGAGCCCCTTCGTGTGTTGTGATTACCATCAATAAATAAAGAAAATGCTTTGGACCTATAGCAAGGCAGAACTTAGATAGGCATGGAAAGATAGGCTGAATGCTGGGAGGAAGGAGGGCAGGGTCAGGGGGATGCCATGGAGCTGCTGCCAGAGATAGACATGCTATAACTTTTCTGGTAGTCCATGGCCTCATGGTGATGCACAGATTAATGGAGATGGGTTAAATTAAGTAAGAATTAGCCAATAAGAAGCTGGAGCTAATGGACCAAGCAATGATTTAATTAATATAGTTTCTGTGTGATTATTTCAGCTCTAAGCTAGCAGGGCAGCCAGGACGAACAAGTGGGCCCTCTCCCTACAAGAGAATATGGAATAAGGGGGACCGTCCTCCACTGCTGGTAGGAGTGCAAACTTGTACAGTCACTATGGGAATCAGTATGGAGGTTTTTCAGAAAATTGGGAATCAATCTACCTCAAGACCCAGTGATACCATTCTTTAGCATAATACTCAAAGGAAACCCAATCATGCCACAAACACACTTATTCAACTATATTCATAGTATTGACACAACAGCCAGAACCTGAAAACAACCTCAATGCCCTTCAACTAAAGAATGGATAAAGAAAATATGGTACATCTACACAAATGAATGTTACTCAGTGGGAAAAAACAGTGGCATAATGAAATTTGGAGGCAAATAGATGGAAGTAAAAAAAAATCACCCTGAGTGAGGTAACCCAGACCCAGAAAGCAAACATGGTATGTACTCACTCATAAGTGGATATTAGATGCAAAGCAAAGGATAATCAGGCTACAGTTCTCAACCCCAGAGAAGCTAGGTAACAAGGCTAGGTAACAGGGAGGACCCTAAGAGTGATGCATGGATCTCACTGGGAAAAGGATATATGTGAGATATACTCAATAAACTGGGGGCAGGGGGAGTAGAGGGAAGGGAAACTCCCAGAAATTCACAAGGAAGCTAAGACTCCTAGCAATAGTGGAGAGGATGCCTGAACTCTAGTCAGATTGGTGACTACCCTAATTGTCTCCATGGAACCTTCATCCAGTACCTGGTGGAAGTAGATGCAGAGATCCAAAGCAAACACTTGGCCAATCTCTGAGTTTCTGGGAATTTCCCTAGCTCCAGGTTTCTTCCTAACCCCATAATGACTCTCTCTATCCTGATATCTCTTCCATTGCTCTCTCCCTCTGTGCCTCCCCAAACTCAGCCTTCTCATCCCATCCCTTCTACTCTCCCTCCCAGTTTATCTAGGAGGAGATCTCTCTAATCTTTTAATGTAGGCCCTTTGTGCTATAAACTTTCATTTTAGCCCAGATTTCATTGTGTCCCATAAGTATGGGTATGATGTGTACTCATTTGCATTCAATTCTGGGAATGTTTTGATTTCTAGCTTTATTTCTGTCTTGACCCGTTTTTCATCCAGTAGAGAGCTATTCAGTTTCTATGAGCTTGTAGACTTCCTGCTGTTTTGTTGTTGATATCCAACTTTAATTTGTGGTGTTCTCAGGAGGCAAATAATTATTTTAAATTTCTTCTGTATGTTGAGACTGGCTTTGTGTCTGAGTATGGGTCATTTTTGGAGAAATTTCCATGAGGTACTGAGAAGAACATGGATTAGTTTGTGTTTGGGTGAAATGTTCTCAGTGTCTGAGATTCTTCTTCTACTGCTTGTATTCTCTTGGTGAAACTTGCCTCTGTGGTGCTGTTTACGTTCCCAAATTTTTATTTCCAAAGTTCCCTCAGTTTTGTGCCACATTCATCACAGCACATCTTTCAGACAGACAAATTGTGAGTCAACGGTTTTGTGGCTGGTTCGGTGTTCCAGTCCCTCTACTGGAAGTCTTGCCTACAAAAGGTTACAGAAGGCAGCAGGTTCAGTCTCCATCTCTTCCATTACTAGGAGTCTTCACTAGGGTTGCCCTCATGGACTCCTAGGAGTTTTCATTGCACTAGATTTCTACACCACCTGTGAAATGCCCCCAATTCCAGTTATCTCTCCCAGTGCTCTATTTCCCCACACCCCACTTGATCCCTCCTGTTCCCGTTCCCACTTACCCCTAGTCCACTCATAAAGTCTGTTCTATTTTCCCTTCCCATGGACGTCCATGTGTTCTCTCTTGATCCCTCCTTGCTACTTAGTCTCTTTAGGTCTGTAGATTGTAGATGATTATCCTTTATTTTTGCATCTAATCTCCACTTTAAGTAAATACATACCATGTTTGTCTTTCTGGGTCTGGGCTACCTCATTCAGGATTACTTTTTTCTAGTTCCATCCATTTGCCTACAAATTTCATGGTGTCATTACAAAAATATGTACCTCATTTTTTTATCCATTCTTTGGTTGAGGGACATCTAGGTTAGAGCTTGTGTGAATGGCCAACCAATGACTGGTCCAACATAAGAGCCATGCCATGAGAGTGAGCCCATGACTGGCACTTCCTGGATGGCCAGGAATCAGTGGCCAGGTAGCCCAGAGACCTAGGATAGAACCAAACACAAACTGACAAAAAGTCAATAAAACAATTTTTGATTTCTCCTGTAGCTTGGTGTTCTTATGGGGCACCTAACAGTGGGTGCAGGGACTGTCTCTGATTCTGGCCTGTGTTTGGGATCCTTTTTCTTCTATGGTGTTGCTTCTTCTAGCTGTAATATGAGGGAGGGGATTTGCCTAGTTTTATTGTAACATGATATGCCATGTTTGGCTGATATCCCTGAGAGGCCTGACCTTTTCTAAAGGGAAGTAGAGGGGGAATCGATCTGGGGAAGAGGGGAGGTAGGAGGAAGGGACTGGGAGGAGAGGAGGGAGTGGAAACTGTAGTTGATATGTGATATATGGGAGAAGAATAAATTAAAAAAGAAAAGAGAATTCCCTCAGTTTGCGTTGTCTTTATTGTCTCTTTCTACTTTCAGGTCTTGGACTGATCTATTCCTTTTCTTCTAACTTTGTTTTTTTTTTTTTTCTCTTCCTCTAATTTTTGTGTTTTCTTGGGTTTTTAAAAGAGGTTGCTTTATATTCTTCAATTTTTTGTTTGTGTTTCCCTGGATTTCATTAAGGTATTTACTTCCTCCTTAAGGACCACTATCGTCATCATATCTTTTCCTTGTGCTTCAGTTATGCTGGAATATTCATGGCCTGCTGTAGTGGGATAGCTTGGTTCCAGTAGAGACATACTGCCCTGTCTGTCATTGATTGCTTTTACGCTAGCAACCAGGAATCTGGGCTTAGGATAACTATAGGTCTAGGTTTGATTTCTGGATTTGTTTTTGTTGAGTGTGTGTTTTGTTTCTTGTTTTCTGTTTCTTCTCTAGAGTTTTGGAGAGTGTGATGGCTATGTGCTGCCTGTTCTACTCATCTGCTCAGCTGCTGTGATGGCTGGGATACAGGGACTAGTAGGTAAGGGAGGTTAGAAGGGGGTGGCCACCTAAATGCCCCTCAACTGAAGAATGGATAATGAAAATATGATACATTCATACAATGGACTACTACACAGCAGAAAAAAATAACGACATCTTGAATTTTGCAGGATAATGGATGGAGCTAGAAAATATTATGATTGAAGTAACCCAGACACAGAAAGACAGTTATCACATGTACTCACTCATAAGTGGTTTTTAAACATAAAGCAAAAAAACCCCACCAGCCTACAAACCACAATCCCAGAGAACTTAGACAACAATGAGGACACTAAGAGAGACTTCCATAGATCTAATCTACATGGAAAGTAGAAAAAGACAAGATCTCCTGAGTAAATTGGGAGCATGAGGACTTTGGGAGAAGGTTGAAGAGGGGAGGGAAGAAGCAGGGAGAGGAGCAGAGAAAAATCTAGAGCTCAATAAAAATCAGTAAAAAAAGAAGGGGTGGCCTGTGGTATCCACAGAGATGTGGGCATGAGGGAATAGAGGCTGACTGGGTTTGGAGGAACAGAGAAAGAAGACAAGGTCTGTGGGTAGCCTACCTGGTTTCCTGGTAGGCATGTCCTAACAGTGTGTACCTACTAGAGTTGGTGGCTGGGACACAGCAATGAGGGAGGGAGATTAGGAGAAGGTGGCCCCTGGGGCTCTCAAGAGATGTGGGAGAGGGAAGGGAGGCTGCATCTGGGAATCTGTTGCAACACTATGGCTGAGACTGAGAGATTGGGTCTAGAGCATTGACTCTTAATCTTCCTAATACTGTAACCCTTCAATATTGCTCCACATGTTGTGGTAATCCCCAAATATAAAATTACATTCATTTATACTTCATAAGGTTAAATTTGCTGCTGTAATCTGAGGTAATCTGCGTGAAAGGGTCATTCAGCCTCTAAGGGGTTGTGACTTACAGTGTTGGACTAGAAGTCCAAACATCAGGGAGGAGTTGCTCCAGACACCACAAACACAACCTCAATTGGTGCAAAAGCAAGAGGATTTTTATTCTGTCATGACAGGGCCCTTCAGGTTCAGGATATGAAGGACATCCGATAGCTGTTACAGTACATCTTTTAAAGCGAAAAACCACAGACACAAGGGGGGTACCTGAAGGTTGTTTTCCAATTTATTGGATTGGCTTATTCAAAGGGTTACTAGCAGTGATTGGTCTATTCCAGGGCAGGAGAATAGCTGTGTGGTCAGGTGAGATAAGGGAAGCATCTGTGGGCCATCCTGACCTTGGTCCAGTGATTAAATCAATACATCAGGAACTGAGTCAACATCTGTGGGTTGTCTTTGCCTCAACTGCCAGAATGGAGTTATGTTTAAAGATTATTCACAAGGACACAGGAGAATGACCAGTCCAGCATGTGTGTGTGTGTGTGTGTGTAGGTGACTGTCCTGTTTCCAAGAGAGAGTGAGTGTAAGGTTTTAGAAGAATGTCTTAGGGTTGAAGGGGCTTACAAATGCATTTAGAGTCTTTCAAGAGGTTTAGAACCTTTGGTCTAGAGGATAGAGAAAGAGGAGAAAGTGGATAGAGAGCTGTGTTTTTATTAATCAATATATTAAACTAAAAATGATGTGGTGATGTGTGTTGAAGTTTTATACTTGTGCTGATATGGCATGACAGAAAGACAACAGAAATTAGATTCCATAGAGATGCACTTGATTGACTTAGATAAGTAATAAAATAACATTGGTTAAGCATTTAAAATAAAATTATGATTATTCAATTATACCAACACTTATGTGGCTGGAATGAGAAAAACTGATTAGCAGCACAGCTGGATTGCAAGATAGCATATTTACTAAGAGCAAGCAGAGCAGGGTTCTTCTTCATATTCTTAGCTTGATAATCATGACTCTGCGATGCAGAGAACTTTGAGTCTGGAAACAACATTCTGAGGGACTCTGGGATTCAGAGAATATATACATCAATGCTGAACAAATGTGGAACTAACATGCAGATAGAACTAACATGCATTCTGAGGGACTCTGGGATTCAGAGAATGTATACATCAATGATGAACAAATCTGAAACTAACATGCAGATAGAACAGTAGGTGTGGAGCTGGGCTCAGTGCATGACCTTCATTTTTGGTCATCATTTCTCTCTGCCCTTTAAGATCTCATGACACAAGAATACACTTTGGTCAAAAACGGCATCTTCTCTGTTATTTCTGTACTGTGTTATTTCTGTAATTTAATTCCTACAAATTCACCAAGTCTGGGCCTCTTCTTAAGCGATCTTTTATGAAGAAGAGGACAATCTACTTACCAAATTTATAAAGATCTATTTATATGAATGACTAAACTATGAATAAGTTCAACAAATAATATTATAGAGTACACTGTTTATTATGATACGTTGATATGTTACTCTTTTGTTATTATTATCTGAAGTGATTAATTGTATATTGTAGAATTCATTCTCTCTTGATTGATGGAGGCATTGATCAATGACTTCCCAAATGTCCTCTTGCTTGCCCTTTATAAGGATCATGACTTATGACTAGATTTACATGGGTATAAATGACTGAAAAAATGAAGGTAAAAAATAAGAAAAAAATGAGAAAATCATTATAACTTTGGAATTTTTTTTCATATGGGGTAATAGTAAAAGTGTTTTTCTTTGAATTTTTTAAAAATTTGGATGCATTTTGGGATAAATAAAAGTAAATACTATTTGTTCATTTCATGGAAATCATGAGATGCCTACACTGGCCATGAAAAGATGTCATGGGGTAGCAATCAAGTTCTGGAACTCCCCTACCTGCTTTCTTAGTAGTGCCATCAGCATTATCTTATTTTTTAAAGATCTAAGTTGCTAAGAGTGGTTTAGTTGCCCTAGAGGGATCTCTGATTTGGAAGCCCAGGGGATCTTCAAGAATCTCCATGACACAGTAAAGGGAAGACTGTTGGTGTTTGCCAGTACATAAAAATCCTAATGGTGTCATGGCAAGTTTTGCCAGGTGAACCTCCACTGTGCTATTTAACATCTTTATCTAGTTAGGGTTTACTCAAGAGTCAGGTAAGTGTGAGAGAAAAACAAGAAGATAAATCTGGTCATGGGAAGAAGATTTAAGACAGCTCTACAGAAGCATCCTTGAGAGTCCCCTTTATCTTTCTCTCTTAGCTTTGATTTCTCAACGAGAACAGCCCGTACCTTGTGCATTCTCTTTCCTATTCACATCTGCTAGTTCTCTTTCTCACTCACATCTGCATTCAGGGAAAGGTGAAACTGACCTTCTGTAATGTAGTGATATAGGTGGGGGATACAGACCATCTTCCAGAGTGAACACACTGACTTTGAAGCAATGGATTTCAGCCATGCAGTTAATGTTGGCAGAAGATAAGTGTCACCTATGGATTATGTTGTGTTTATTTTTATATTTGGAAATTTCTATTCTTGTGCTGGGCATTCACAGTTTTATCAAGTGAGGGTGGCTAAATTAATCTATGGGAGAGGGTTTTATTTTATTCTTATTTCTTCTGTCTTATCTGCCCTTTATACATCTAGAAAAATGAAGGATAAATTTCTCCTTTTAATTTTAATCCTCACCATAGTCTATTTTCAAACAATACCCAGGAATGCCTAGAATCCCAGAAGTTACTTACTACTTTATAGAAAATTAAAGTTCATTTTTGTGGCTTCTCTGCTAACACAGGGCATTCCATCTGCTTCTCCGATCTATGTGCAGATGAGGCTGAAGGACTAGTGGAGCCTAAGGTGCCGGTGCAGAATGTTTACATGGCCTGGTGCCTCTTCCACCAAACCACCCTTGACAAAGCTATGGGTCCAACAGTACAATCTTCAGAGCACACAGCTGCATTCCATCTGTTTTCTAAATCTTATGTAATTTAGGTAAATAGCAAGTCTTGAAGATTTTTGTCAAAAGAGTACCTGCCAAAAATTCCAGTGACTGTGGCTTTTCTGAGTCTGTGATTCCTCCGGGCCCTTAACTGTAATTCTCAACAAGGCTTTGGAGATCCTTATCTCTTAGTCTTATGGAAGTTTTGCTCCTAAATGAATGAAAGAATGATATCAATTAATAAACTACTAAGTGCATCACTTTCTGTCTCTACTGTTCTTGTAATTTCTGTTTTCTTTCCCCTCCCTTTCTTTGCCCTGCTTACCGCACTTTTTTTTTGCTGCCTCTTAAAGCTCCTTTTATCATCACTCTGTATCACAGGCACTTTGTCTGATAACAATTTTCACTCTCATAAGGTACTCAGGCTCCTCTGGCTGAGAAGCATACCATGACTTTTTCAATATATATTATATATATATTATATTACATATAATATGTATATGTAATATAGGTAATATAAACCTAAACTACAGATTTCCATTAAGGTGACTGTGCCTGTCCCCCATTCAGGGTGTGTTATTTGATAAACATGCCTTAGAAATAGGAAACTGTAATAGGATAGGACCTTTAGGGGAGACCCACTGTACTCTGCATTGATAGCTTACTGTGGAAAGGACTTTGCTGTTGCGTCCACAATCATGGTTTACTCTGCCTTTTGTTAATATCTCAACAATTTAGAAGAGACAAATATGTTCATTTTAATGTTTCATGTGGCTAAAGTATTTGGATTCAGGACAAATCTGTGCTTATATCCAGACTCTGAAGAACGAAGAAACATGCTTTGAGTAGAAATATACAAATATAAACTAGGTGCTTTAAGAGCCCTAAGCCCAAGGAGGGGGGCTGGTGGGAGTGGCAATCATTGTGACAAATTGGAATTTCATAGTTTATACTGCCATCATTAGAATTGTCCTCTGTAATTATCCTTGATCAGTCGCAGGCACTGAATAGCACCAGGTGTGATTCACATAGAGATTGCACAGGGGGATCTGGGGTCTGATTATGTGTGTTTCTCAGCTCCTTAGTAAACTTGAATCTAATCAGTTAATAAAGAAAACTGTGTCTTAAGGTTGAAAGATGGCCTACCTCCTCAGATGCTGATTAGTGGACATAAACAATATTAATGAGGAAGAAATGATAGGAAAGGGGAAATTCTTTCTTTATAGATTAGTAGTATACTGTGTTCTTAAGCTAACCGTGGCTGATGTATTCCTGAGTGAGTTATTTTTCCATGGACCATTAGAAATGTCTTCAAACAGTATCTTCCTTAGAGCGGTAATTTCCAGTTCTCCACACTCACACTCATGAGGAAATAAAAAGGCTGCACTCCTAGGGAGGTCAGATTGTAACACACCAATAAACCCCACCATTTATTTTTAGGAAACAGCTTCTCAGTATTCTCAAAGTTCCTCTCCATACCTGTATGTTGGCTTCATGGCAGACCATAACCACTCCCAATTCCAGCACCCTTACTTTGTCTTAACTGGAATCCCCGGACTTGAGCAGAAGTACTACTGGATGGCATTCCCACTGGGTGCAATATATGTCACTGCTCTCTTTGGCAATGGTATTATCATCTCTACAATCAAATCTGAGTCATCTCTGCACATTCCTATGTACTACTTTTTGTGTATGCTGGCGTTTGCGGATATGGGGCTCACCCTCTGTACTCTGCCCTCTGTGCTCGGCATATTCTGGTTTAACTACAAATTCATCACTTTTGATGGTTGTCTTACTCAGATGTACTTCATTCACACCTTCTCAGCCATCGAGTCAGGAGTGCTAGTCGCAATGGCCATTGATCGTCTTATAGCCATCTGGAGTCCTCTCAGATACGGCACCATTTTAACCAGTGGTGTGGTCTGTAAAATAGGGATACTCATCTTGTCAAGAGCAGTCTGCGTGGTCTTCCCTGTGCCTTTTCTCATCAAGAGGCTTCCGTTTTATCGCTCCAACATCCTTTCTCACTCCTTCTGCCTCCATCAAGACGTCATGCGCCTTGCCTGCGCCAGCACGCGTGTCAACAGTCTCTATGGCCTCATAGCTGTCATCTTTACCAAGGGTTCTGACTCCCTCTCCATCCTCTTCTCCTACGTGTTCATACTCCGCACGGTGATGGCCATAGCCTCCGGGGAGGGCCGGCTGAAGGCTCTCAACACTTGTGTTTCCCATATCTGTGCTGTACTTATTTTCTATGTGCCATTGATTGGAGTATCGGTCATCCATCGCTTTGGGAAGCACTTGTCACCACTGACTCATGCCCTTATGGCCAATGCCTACCTTCTTGTCCCCCCTGTGCTAAACCCCATAGTTTATACTGTCAAGACCAAGGAGATACGAAAAAAGATTATCCAGATATTTGTTAGAACCAAAATTACTTCAGAGGGTTAACACTTAACAGTTTGAGAGAGAAATATTTCTGTAAAAACTTAAATCTAACTATGAAAATAAAGGATGTTTATTTTTTAAAGTTTTCTGTGTGAGTTAAATTGTGAAAAGACATACTTTCCTGCTCAGAAGATAGATACTTTATTTTGCTGTGCCAAATTGTCTTTTACTTAATACAGAAAAGATAACATACATATGATCTGTATTTCTCCGTAAACATTCAGTTAAGACTTGCTATACACTAGGTGAAAGCAGGGATTATTACCAATTATATTTTGAAAATAATTTATTGGTCAAAAATAAGACAAGGGTTGTTGCCTTTTAAGCTATAGTTACTGTAATGAATTTTATCTAACATAGTAATGTAAGGTATTTCTGTTACGGATTACTTACATGAATGAAGTAGATGAGAAAAAATATTAAATAATATGAGAAAAGGAAGAACACTATTAAATTAATTTTGAAATAGAAAATGGCCAATTTTTATAATTAAGAATATAAATGTAAATTAAAGTACAGTTCTATTGTACAACGTTTGATAACCATTTGAGGGTGTCTTTTCCTAGCTGTCTTGGCTGAGCTGGATAACACCAGATCTTATGTTAATTTTCTTTGGGTATAGTTTTGGGTATTAAATATAGAAACAATATTTCTTGGTATCTACAGTAATTGTGAACTAAACTGAACAAGAAATTTAATAAGAAGCCATTATTAGTGCTATTTGTGAGCTACAAAGTACTATGTAAAAATAAGATTTCAAGAACATTGAGCACCATGGAAGATAAGAACCTTCAGAGACTACTAAGTAAAAGGCACAGTGCTAGATAATTTTGCATGTTAGCTCATCTGAGGATCATGACATGTCTCTCAAGCAGGCATTAATTCCAAGATAAAAAAAACAAGTCACAAGGTGATTTTTTTTGTAGGCCGTGCAGACTTCTCCAAGAATATTGAGAGTCATGGTAGACAGAGAGATATCATTTGAAGGTTAGCTGAGATGTAATTTTTGAATATGTATATTTTGTATAATATGAATATTTTGAGTATTTTAAATAAAGACTTCATTGTACATGTTGAGTAATAAGCAAGTTCAGGGTTGTTTTGAGTGAACAGTGTTTGGAAGGCTGTAAATTGAATGAAAAAGAAGTCATTAAAAAGAAGCTAGTTCCTTGGGCAGCTGAGGAGAGGGAGTCCGAAAAGGCCAGTTCCTATAGCCATACTGATGAATTTCTTTTTTTTTTTCCAGTTTAATTATTTTTTATTAAAAGTTGCCATCTCCTCCCCTCCTCCTCCCCCTTCCCTCCCCTCCCCTCCACCCACACCCCCACTCCCTCCCTCTTGAGGCCAAACAGCCATCAGGGTTCTCTACACTATGTTGAGTCCAAGGTCCTCCCAACTCCCCCCAGGTCCAGGAAGGTGAGCAACCGAACTGACAAGGCTCACACAGAGCCCGTCCATGTCGTAGAGACAAAGCCCATCGCCATTGACCTTGGCTCCTCGGTCAGCCTCCACCATCAGCCACCCTCAGAGAGTCCGATTTGGTCGCATGTTCCATCAGTCCCATTCCAAGTGGACTTGGTGGTCTCCCATTAGTTCTGTCCTGCCGTCTCAGTGGGTGAACGCGTCCCTCATGGTTCTGACTTTCTTTCTCATGATCTCTCTCCATCCGCTCCTCATCAGAACTTTGGGAGCTCAGTCCGGTGCTCCAATGTGGGGCTCTGTCTCTATCTCCATCCATCGCCAGGTGAAGGTTAAGGCTCACAGCCCGTCCATGCTGTAGAGTTCACATTCATTGCAGTTGTCCTTGGTTTCTCAGTCCTCCTCCACCGTCAGCCACATTCAGAGAGCCCGGTTTGGTCCCCTGTTCCATCAGTTCCATTCCAATTGGACTTGGTGGTCTCCCCTTAGATCTGTCCCACCGTCTCAATGGGTAAACGCACTCCTCACGGTCCTGACTTCCTTGCTCATGATCTCCCTCCTTTTGCTCCTCATCAGGACCTTGAGAGCTCAGTCCGGTGCTCCTATGTGGGGCTCTGTCATTTTCTCCATCCAATGCCAGGTGAAGGTTCTATGGTGATATGCAGGATATTCATGAGTATGGCAATAGGATCTGGACATTTCTGGCACCCTCTCCTCAGCTGCCCAAGGACCTAGCTGGGGGCGTCTTCCTGGACACCTGGGAACCCCTCTAGAGTCAAGCCTCTGCCAACCCTAGAATGGCTCCCTTAAGTAAGATATATAATTCCTTGTTCCCATATCCACCCTTCCTATATCCCAACCATCCTATTCCCCCAAGCTCTTCCCATCCTACACTTCACACTTTTCTCGCCCCATCCCCCCTCCCCCCATCCCACCCCACCCCTATGTTCCCATTTTTTGTCCGGCAATCTTGTATACTTCCAGTATCCAGGAGGATAACTATATGTTTTTCTTTGGGTTCACTTTCTTATATAGCTTCTCTAGGATTTTTACGAATTATAGGCTCGATGTCCTTTATTTATGGCTAGAACCCAATTATGAGTGAGTACATCCCATGTTCATCTTTTTGGGCCTGGATTACCTCACTCAGGATGGTGTTTTCTATTTCCTTCCATTTGCATGCAAAATTCAAGATGTCATTGTTTTTTACCACTGAGTAGTATTCTAGCATGTATATATTCCACACTTTCTTCAACCATTCTTCCACTGAAGGGCATCTAGGTTGTTTCCAGGTTCTGGCTATTACAAATAATGCTGCTATAAACATAGTTGAACAGATGCTTTTGTAATATGATTGGGCATCTCTTGGGTAAATTCCCAAGAGTGGGATTGCTGGGTCCTGGGGTAGGTGGATCCCAAATTTCCTGAGAAACCTCCACACTGCTTTCCAAAGCGGTTGCACAAGTTTGCATTCCCACCAGCAATGGATGAGTGTACCCCTTACTCCACATCCTCTCCAGCAAAGGCTATCATTGGTGTTTTTGATTTTAGCCATTCTGACAGGTGTAAGATGGTATCTTAACGTTGTTTTGATTTGCATTTCCCTGATTTCTAAGGAGGTTGAGCATGCCCTTAAGTGTCTTTTGGCCATTCGAACTTCTTCTGTTGAGAATTCTCTGTTCAGTTCAGTGCCCCATTTTTTAATTGGGTTCATTAGCATTTTAAAGTCTAGTCTCTTGAGTTCCTTATATATTTTGGAGATCAGACCTTTGTCTGTTATGGGGTTGGTGAAGATCTTTTCCCAGTCAGTAGGCTGCCTTTTTGTCTTAGTGACAGTGTCCTTTGCGTTACAGAAGCTGCTCAGCTTCAGGAGGTCCCATTTATTCAATGTTGCCCTTAATGTCTGTGCTGCTGGGGCTATACGTAGGAAGCGGTCTCCTGTGCCCAAATGTTGTAGAGTACTTCCCACTTTCTCCTCTAACAGTTTCAGTGTGTTCAGATTGATATTGAGGTCTTTAATCCATTTGGACTTGAGTTTTGTGCATGGTGATAGACACAGATCTACTTTCATTCTTCTACAGGTTGACATCCAGTTATGCCAGCACCATTTGTTGAAGATGCTTTCTTTCTTCCATTGTGTGCTTTTAGCTCCTTTATCAAAAATCAGGTGTTCATAAGTTTGTGGGTTAAGATCTGGGTCTTCTATTCGATTCCATTGGTCGACTTCTCTATTTTTATGCCATTACCAAGCTGTTTTCAATAATGTCGCTCTGTAATAGAGTTTGAAGTCAGGGATGGTAAGGCCTCCAGAAGTTCCTTTATTGTATAAGATTGTTTTGGCTATCCTGGGTTTCTTGTTCTTCCATATAAAGTTGATTATTGTCCTCTCAAGATCTGTGAAGAATTTTGATGGGATCTTTAAGGGGATTGCATTAAATCTATAGATTGCTTTGGTAGAATTGCCATTTTTACTATGTTGATCCTCCCAATCCAAGAGCAAGGGACATCCTTCCATTTTCTGGTATCCTCTTCAATTTCTTTCTTCAAAGACTTAAAGTTCTTGTCAAATAGGTCTTTCACTTCCTTGGTTAGAGTTACCCCAAGATATTTTATGCTATTTGTGGCTATCGTGAAAGGTGAAGCTTCTCTGATTTCTTTCTCTGCTTCCTTATCCTTTGTATATAGGAGGGCAACTGATATTTTGGAGTTGATCTTGTAACCTGCCACGACACTAAAGGAGTTTATCAGCTGTAGGAGTTCTTTGGTGGAGTTTTTGGGGTCGCTTATGTACACTATCATATCATCTGCAAATAATGAAAGTTTAACTTCTTCCTTTCCAATTCGAATCCCCTTGATCCCCTTGTTTTGTCTTATTGCTATTGCTAGAACTTCAAGTACTATATTGAAGAGATAAGGAGAGAGTGGACAGCCTTGTCGCATTCCTGAATTTAGTGGGATGGCCTTGAGTTTCTCTCCATTTAATTTGATGGTAGCTGTCGGCTTGCTGTAAATAGCCTTTATTATATTTAGGAATGACACCTGTATCCCTAATCTCTCCAATACCTTTATCATAAAGGGGTGCTGAATTTTGTCAAATGCTTTTTCTGCATCTAATGAGATGATCATATGGTTTTTATCCTTCAGTTTATTTATATGGTGGATTACATTGATAGATTTTCGTATGTTGAACCAGCCCTGCATCTCTGGGATGAAGCCTACTTGATCATAGTGGATAATTTTTCTAATGTGTTCTTGGATTCTGTTTGCCAGTATTTTATTGAGAATTTTTGCATCGATGTTAATGAGTGAGATTGGCCTGTAATTCTCTTTCTTGGTTAAGTCTTTGTGTGGTTTAGGTATCAGGGTAATTGTAGCTTCATAAAAGGAATTTGGCAATGACTATTCTGTTTCTATATTATGAAATACCTTAAGGAGTATAGGTATTAGGTCTTCTTGGAAGTTCTGGTAGAATTCTGCATTGAACCCATCAGGTCCTGGGCTCTTTTTGGTAGGGAGGTTTCTGATAACAGTTTCCAATTCTTCGCGACTAACAGGACGATTTAGAGCATTTACCTGGTCCTGGTTTAACTTTGGTACATGGTACTTATCTAAAAAAGTGTCCATTTCTTTTACATTTTCCAATTTTGTGGCATACAGGCTGTTGTAGTAAGATCTAATGATTCTTTGGATTTACTCTGTGTCTGTGGTTATGTCCCCCTTTTCATTTCTGATCTTATTAATTTGTGTGTTCTCTCTCTGCCGTTTGATTAGTTTGGCTAGGGGTTTGTCAATCTTGTTGATTTTCTCCAAGAACCAGCTTTTTGTTTCATTGATTCTTTGGATTGTTTTCTGTGTTTCTATTTTGTTGATTTCTGCCCTCAGTTTGATAATTTCCAGTCTTCTACTCCTCCTAGGTGAGTCTGCTTCTTTCTTTTCTAAAGCTTTCAGGTGTGCTGTTAAGTCTCCAATGTGTGCTTTCTCCGTTTTTTTTTTAAGTGGGCACTTAGTGCTATGAATTTTCCTCTTAGCACTGCTTTCATAGTGTCCCATAAGTTTGAGTATGTTGTGTCTTTATTTTCGTTAAATTCAAGAAAGACTTTAATTTCTTTCTTATTTCTTCCTTGACCCAGCTGTGGCTCAGTAGTTGACTGTTCAGTTTCCATGAGTTTGTAGGCTTTCTGGGGGTAGCACTGTTGTTGAATTCTAATTTTAATCCATGGTGATCTGATAAGATGCAGGTGGTTACTAATATGTTTTTGTAACTGTGGAAGTTTGCTTTGTTACCGAGTATGTGGTCAATTTTCGAAAAGGTTCCATGAGCCGCAGAGAAGAAGGTATATTCTTTCCTGTTTGGGTGGAACGTTCTATAGATGTCTGTTAAGTCCATTTGGTTCATTACCTCTATTAAGTCTCTTAATTCTCTGTTAGGTTTCTGTCGAATTGACCTGTCCATTGGTGAAAGAGGAGTGTTGAAGTCTCCCACTATCAGTGTGTTTGGTTTGATGGCTGCCTTGAGTTCTAGTAATGTTTCTTTTATATAAGTGGGTGCTTTTGTATTAGGAGCATAGATATTCAGGATTGAGACTTCATTCTGATAGATTTTTCCTGTAATGAGTATAAAGTGTCCCTTTCCATCTCTTCTGATTGATTTTAGTTTGAAGTCAACTTTGTTAGAAATTAGTATGGCCACACCAGCTTGTTTCTTAGGTCCATTTGCTTGATAAACCTTTTCCCAACCCTTTACTCTGAGTAGATGTCTGTCTTTGTGGTTGAGGTGTGTTTCTTGTAAACAGCAGAATGTTGGATCCTGTTTTCATATCCAATCTCTTAGCCTGTGCCTTTTTATAGGTGAATTGAGTCCATTGATATTAAGTGATATTAATGACCAGTGGATGTTAACTCCAGTTGTCATTTTTTATTTGGTAGTAGAGATTGTGTGTTTCCTTTCTTTGCGATGTGCTGGTGAAGGGTCGCTAGATGTCTGAGTTATTTTGGGCAATGCTGGACTCCTTTGTTTGTGAATTTCCTTCTATTACTTTCTGTAAGGCTGGATTTGTGGCTATGTATTGTTTAAATTTGTTTTTATCCTGGAATATTTTGTTTTCTCCATTTATAGTGAATGAAAGCTTGGCTGGGTATAGTAATCTGGGCTTGCATCCATGGTCTCTTAGTTTCTGCAAAACATCTATCCAGGACCTTCTGGCTTTCATGGTTTCCATAGAGAAGTCAGGTGTTAGTCTGATAGGTTTACCTTTATATGTTACTTGACCTTTTTCCTTTACAGCTCTTAATATTCTTTCTTTATTCTGTATGTTTTGTGTTTTGATTATAATATGGCGAGGGGATTTTTTTTTTTGATCCAGTCTATTTGGTGTTCTGTAAGCTTCTTGAACCTTAATAGGAATATCTTTTTTTTAGGCTTGGGAAGTTTTCGTCTATAATTTTATTAAATATATTTTCTGAACCATTGAGCTGTATTTCTTCTCTTCTTCTACGCCTATTATTCTTAGGTTTGGTCTTTTTATTGTGTCCCAGATTTCCTGAATGTTTTGTGATGAGGATTTGTTGGATTTGCCGTTTTCTTTGATCAGTGCATTTATTTTCTCTATGATATCTTCAGAATCTGAGATTCTTTCTTCTATCTCTTGTATTCTGTTGGTTATGCTTGTTTCTGTAGTCTCTGTTCGTTTACATAGATTTTCCAAATCCAGTTGGCCCTCGGGTTGTGTTTTCTTCCTTGCCTCCATTTCAGTTTTCAAGTCTTGCACTGTTTCCATTATCTGTTTGATTTTTTTTTTTTCTTGGTTTCCTAGGATATCGTTTACAGATTTACTCAATTCTTCAAACTTTTTGTTATTCTTCTCATCCATTTCCTTAAGGGAGTTTTTCACCTCCTGTTTAAGGGACTCTATTACTTTCATAAAGTCAATTTTTTCTACTTCTTCTTGATTAGTGTGTTCAAGTCCTCCTGTTATAAGTTCGCTGGGTTCTGGTGCTTTCATGTTGTTTTTCAAATTGTTGGAGGAATTCTTGCATTGGCGCCTGCCCATTTGTTCCTCTGAATAATCCTCTTTGGGTCTTCTTTTAGAAGTTCAATTCACCCCAATGAATTAAATTCACTCACCCCAATGAATGATGGGTCCTCTGGCAGACTGTCAGGTCTCCTTGCAGGCCAAACAGCTCACTGAGAAAGGGCCTATCTTGCTGCAGGCAGTCTAATGAAGGAGGGGACCTCCCACTGGCCTGGGTGCACTCAATTCCAGGTCCCCAGCGCCCAAACAGGCTGAGCTGTGGGATTTTGTGGCCCCAAAGAAGGGAGGATGAGGCAGGGGGAGGGGGGGAAGGATTCTGGGTGCAAGCTGGGAAGGGACAGGAAGAGAGAGGCAGTATCCGGGGAGAATAACCCCTGCAGGAAGAGCAGGAAGTGTGCGGGTGATAGGGGGAGTTGTAGAATGTCGGTGGTCCCTCTTCGGGCAGCTGCCGCAGTTCGGGCACTCACTCCTCACTCACCCCAATGAATAATGGATCCTCTGGCAGACTGTCAGGTCCCCTTGCAGGCCAAGCAGCTCTCAGACCACTGATGAATTTCTTGCATATCACCATAGAACCTCCACCTGGCAATAGATGAAGAAAATGACTGAGCCCCTCATTGGAGCACCGGACTGAGCTCCCAAGGTCCTGATGAGGAGCAGAAGGAGGGAGAACATGGGAAAGAAAGTCAGGACTGTGAGGGGTGCGTTCACCCATGGAGACTAGGGGACAGAACTAACGGGAGATCTCCAACTCCAGTTGGAATGGGACTGATGGAACATGCCACCAAACCGGACTCTCTGAATGTGGCCGACTGTGGGGGCTGACTGAGAAGCCAAGGACAATGGTGCTGGGCTTTGATTCTTCTATATGGATGGGCTCTGTGGGAGCCTTCTCAGCTTGGTTGATCACCTTCCTGGACCTGGGGGGAGTTGGGAGGACCTTGGTCTTAACATAGAGTAGGGAACCCTGATGGCTCCTTGGCCTGGGGAGGGAGGGAGGGGGAAAGGGTGGAGGGAGGGGAGGGAAAGGAGAGGAGGGGAGGAGATGGAAACTTTTAAATATAAAAAAATAAACCATGAAGAAAAAAAAGGAAAAAAAAAAGAAGCTTGGGACCTTGATGCGGGGAGGATGGGGAGAGCTTGGGGGAATGGGATGCTTGGGATATAGGAAGGGTGGATATGGGAGCAGGGAAGCATATATCTTAATTAAGGGAGCCATCTTAGGGTTGTCAAGAGACTTGACTCTAGAGGGGTTCCCAGGTATCCAGGGAGATGCCCCCAGCTAGTTCCTTGGGCAGCTGAGGAAAGGGAGCCGGAAAAGGCCAGATCCTATGGCCATACTGATGAATATCTTGCATATCACCATAGAACCTTCATCTGGCGGTGGATGGAGATGGAGACAGAGCCCCACATTGGAGAACCGGACTGAACTCCCAAGGTCCTGATGAGGAGCAGAAGGAGGGAGAACATGAGAAAGAAAGTCAGGACTGTGAGGGGTGCATTCACCCACTGAGACAATGGAACAGAACTAACGGGAGATCACCAAGTCCAGTTGGAATGGGACTGATGGAACATGTGACCAAACCGGACCCTCTGAATGTGGCTGACGGTGAAGGCTAACTGAGAAGCCAAGGACAATGGAGATGGGCTTGGATTCTTCTACATGGACGGGTTCTGTGTGAGCCTTGTCAGTTTGGTTGCTTACCTTCCTGGACCTGGGGCGGGGGAGTTGGGAGGACCTTGGACTTAACATAGTGTAGGGAACCCTGATGGCTCTTTGGCCTGGAGAGGGAGGGAGTGGGGGTATGGGTGGAGGGGAGGGGAGGCGAGGGGGAGGAGGAGGGGAGGAAATGGAAATTTTTAATAAAAAAAATGAGAAAAAAAGAAGCTTGGCTATCAGTCAAGGTATCTAGTTTCCTAAGTTCTTTAAATACTTTAAATATTAGTTCTCTGTCGATTATAAAGTTTCTAAAAACCTTTTCCCATTTTCTAGGTTACTGCATTGTCGAAACGATGATGCCTTTTGCTTTGCTGATACTTTTCAGTTTCCTTAGGTCCCATTATTATTTGCTTATCTTAGCGCCTGTGCTAACAGTGTTCTCCTAAGCCAATGAGTCCAAGAATATTCCCCACTTTCTCTTCTATCAGGCTCAGCATATCTGCTTTATGCTGAGGTAATTGATCCATTTGGCAATGAGTTTTGCACAGGATGATAAGTATGGCTCTATTTGCATTCTTCTACATGCAGTGATCTAGTTTGACTAGCACCGTTTGTTGAAGATGATTTTTCCCCAGTGTTTATTCATGGCTACTTTATCAAAAGTCAGGTGACCATAGGTATGGGTCTTCAACTCAGTTTCATCAATAGGTGTGTTTGTTTTTGTACCACTATCATGCTGGTTTTATTATTACAACTTTGGAGTATAACTTGAAATAAGGTGAGACCACCAGCAGTACTTTTGTTGTCCAGGATTGTTTCAGCTATCTTTGCTGTTCTGTTTTTCCATATGAAGCTAAGAATTGATCTCCCAAGATCTGTGAAAAATTGTGTTGGAATTTTGATGGGGGTTTCATTGAATTTGTAGATTGCTTTTGGTAGGTTGTCCATTTTTACTATATTTATCCTATCCATCCATGAGCATGGAAGATCTTTCCATCTCCTGATATCCTCTTCAACTTTTTTCTTCAATGACTTGAAGTTTTTTAATCACATAACTCTTCCACTTACTTGCTTGGTTAAAATTACCCCAAGATATTTCATGCTATTGTGAAAGGTGTGTTGTCTTGGTGATTTCTTTATCAGTCCATTTGCCATTTGTATGTAAGAGAGATACTGATTTTTGTAAGTTACTTTTGTATTCGGCTACTTTGCTGGAAGTATTTATCAGCTGTAGGAGTTCCCTAGTGGAATTTGTAGGGTCACTTATGCATTCTATCATAACATCTGAAAACAAATACATGTCTGCTTCCTTCTTTCCAATTTACTTTTGATCTCCTTCAATTGTCTTATGCTGAGACTTCAAGAGCTGTAATAAATAGGTATGGAGAGCGTGAGCAACCTTGTCTTATCCTTAATTTTAGTGGAATTGCTTTGAGTTTATCTCTATTTAATTTGATGTTTCTGTGGGCTTGCTGTAATGTATGTCCCTTGTATCCTTAATCACTCCAGGACTTTTATCATAACTAGGTGTTGGATTTTGTCAAGGCCTACTACTACTCTAATGATACGATCATGTGTCTTTTTTCCAAGTTTGTTTGTATGTTGGATTACATTGATTGATTTATGTGTATTGAACCTGCAACTGTGGAATGAAGCCTACTTGTCTGTGATAGACAATCTTTTTTTGATGTATCCTTGGAACCAGTTTGCAAGTATGTTATTGAGAATTTTTTCAACTATGATCATAAGGGAAATGGGTTTATTATATCTGTTCTTTGCTGTGTATTTTTGTTATTTGAGTATCAGGATAATGTTCCTTAAGTTTCTATTTTGTGGAATGATTTGAGGAATATAATATTGTCATTAACACTTCTTTGAATGTCTGGTAGAATTATGGGTTAAAACTATCTGGACTTGGGCTTTTTTTGTTTGGGAGACTTTTTCTGACTACTTTTATTTCACTAGGGTTTTTAGGTCTGTTTAAATTTCTTATCTGGTCTTGATTTAACTTTGGTAAGTGATATTCATCATGAAAATTGCACATTTATTTTAGATTTTCTAGTTTGGTGGAGTACAGGTTTTTAAAGTATGTCTTTATGATTACCTGAATTTCTTCAGTCTGTTGTTTTTTCCCCCTTTCATTTCAAATTTTTAAAATTTGGATATTCTCTCTCCACATTTTAGTTAATTTAGGCTGGGGTTTGTCAATCTTATTGATTTTCTCAAATAATCAACTTGTTTCATTGACTCTTTGTATTCTTATTTCTTTCTATTTTATTAATTTCAGTACTGAGTTTGATTATTTCTTACTATTTACTCTTTTTGAATATGATTTACACTTTGAGTCCCATAATTTTGGTTACATTGTATATTTATTTTCATTCAATTCTAGAAAGTCTTTTATTTCTGTCTTGACTCATTTTTCACACAATATTGGTATGTGAAGGTCAATATGCGATTTAAGCTGTAGTAGTGTTTCTTTTACAAACATGGGTACCCTTGTGTTGGAGGCATGGATAATAAAAATTGTAATGTCCTCATTATAGATTTTCCTTTGATGAGTATTTAGTGTACTTGCTCATCTCTTCTGAATGGTTTTGGTTTGATAGTAAAACAGTTGCTTCTTAGGCCCATTTTCTTGGAATATCTTTCTTCATCCTTTAACCTCAAGGTGATGTCTATCATTAATGTTTAGGTGTGTTTCTGGTTGCATTCATTCTGTTAGTCTGTGTCTTTTTATTGGGGAATACATACTACTGATATTAAAAGATGCTGCTGAACAGTGATTGCTTGTTCCTGTTACTTTGTTTTTGTTGTTGCTGTTGATGATGATGTATTGTGCACGCGTGTACGTGTGTGTGTGTGTGTGTGTGTGTGTGTGTAGTGTTTTGTTTTGATTTGCTGGTCTGGAATTATTTATTCACTGTTTACTTGGTTGTACTTAACTTCTTTAGGTTAGAATTTTCCTTTCAATGCCTTCTGTATGGATACATTTGTAGATATTACTTTGTTGCAAAGAGAGGCCTGCTTGTTTGTCCCAGTCACTGGGATAGCTTACACTGAAAATAACCACACAGAAACTGTATTAATTAAATCACTTCTTGGCCCATTAGCTCTAGCTTCTTATTGGCTAACTCTTATATTATGTTAACCCATTTCTGTTAATCTTGTATTGTCATGTGGCAGTGACTCATCAGGTAAAATTCCCAATGTCTGTCTCTGGTGGATCCATGGCGTCTCTCTACTCTCCTTTCTTCCTCCCAGAATTCAGTTCTGTCTTCTCTACCTAAGTTTTGCCCTATCAGGCCAAGGTAGTTTCTTTATTAACCAATGAAAGCAACACAAAAACAAAAGAACCTTCTACATCATTACTTAAATTTGGTTTTGTTATAAGATGTCTTATTTTCTCATCTTATTGTCATAGAATGTTTTATTGGGTTTAGTATTCTGGATTGATATCTGTGGTCTCTTAAAACATGTAGACTCTATCTGCCCAGATCCTTCTGGTTGTTAGAGTGTCCATTGAGAAGTTAAATGTAATTCTAATAGATTTTCCTTTAACCATTACTTGGTCTTTCCCTCCTTGCTTTTGATGTCCTTTCTTTGTTTTTTGTTTTGATTATGTGGTGAGGGGACTTTTTTTATTAGTTCAGTCTATTTTTTATTTTGTATGCTTCTTGTACTTAGATAAACATCTTCTTCTTTATGTTAGGAATATTTTTTATGAGTTCATTGAAAATATTTTCTGTCCCTTTGACCTGGGTTTCTTCTTCTTCCTCTATTTCCATTATTTTTAGATTTGGTCTTTTCATAGTGTCACAGATTTCCTGGATGTTTTGTGCCAGGTGTATTTTAGATTTAACATTTCCTTTGACTAATGTATCCATTTCTTCTATCATGTCTTCAATGCCATTTCCATTATTCTGTTAAGGCTTGCCTCTGTGATTTCTGTTCAGTTCCTAAATTTTTTATTTTTAGATTTTCCTCAGTTGGATTTTTTATTGACTCTATTTACATTTCAGGTCTTAAACTGTTTTATTCATGTCCTTCCAGTGTTTGCATTCTTTAAGGGTTTATTCATTTCCTTTTTAAGAATCTCTATCATATTCATCAAGACTCTTTGAAGGTCTTTTTTGTGACTAAGCTATGTTAGAATACTTGTCTTGCTGTGGTAGGATTGTTTGTCTCATGGAGACATATTGTCCCAACTGTTATTGATTGTGTTTTTTTTTATTGATTATGTTTTTATGCTAGTGTCTAGGCATCTGGAATTTGGAAGATTGTAAATGTAGGTGTTGATATCTGGTCTTGTCTTTGCTGGCTGGGTGGGGCTTTTGTTTTTGGTTTCAGTTTCCTCTGTGGTTCTCAAGAGTGTGGTGACTGTGTGTTGTTGGTAGGAAATTATTCTGGGATCTTGATTGGTATGTCTACTAGGGATTTGAGCTGAAAAAAATTTTTTTCTAGATTTGAGAGTTTAGGAATGGAGTTTCTGAATTTAAGAATGTGGTCGAACTGGTGGTATGCTGAGCTTATTTATGCACAGCAGAGAGCAAAGCAGGGCACTACACTAGGGTCTACTTATTCCCCTGGTAATGGAACACTGAGTGAGGAGAGGCCACAGAAGAATGTCTTCTATAGAGCTCAGAATAAGACTGTGAGATTGGACTTTGAGGGATGCAGGGAGAGGTGAAGATTTTCAGTTTGCCTACCTACTTCTTAGCTGGAGTAGCCTGTGGGATCCAAGGGAGTATCTTCTGGAGTTACTGGGGCTGGAGGTTAGAAGAGGGAGCCCTGAGGGATCCATTGGAAATGGGGCATGGGGAGAAGGTGACCACTGTTTGTTGTCTGCTGAAGAGATAGGGATGAGAGCAGGGCATTAGATTTGGAGCAGCTGAGAGAAAATTAAAGAATCCACAGTTAGCTTAACTGTTTCCCTGGTCAAAGTCAGAAATCTGTAATAATTACTGAGAGAGAGAGAGAGAGAGAGAGAGAGAGAGAGAGAGAGAGAGAGAGAGAGAGAGAGAGGAAGAGAGAGAGGAGAAGGGGGAGATTCAGTTTCTCTGGGGAGTACTGGGAGATACACTCACACTCACTAGCCTATGGCTATAAAGATAAAAACGTAGTTGACACTTTAGTACTATGTTCATTTATCAGAATAACAGTATTAGGCTCTCACCTGGAGCCTATGTTGAAACAACCTCAGCCTTAGGTGTCTTTTTTTGTTTTGTTTTTTTTTTTTGTTTTGTTTTTTTCCAGATATATAGGTTTTATCTTGTGGAGTGGGCTTTATATCCAGCAAGATTGGTTATTCCCCTAACACTAATGCCACCACTGTGGCCTGACACGACAGAAAGATTTAAACCTCTGCTTGGTAGAGTAGTATATGGATTAAAACTCATAGTGAATGGATTAATTTTTATTTAATGATCTGACATATCCAAAGAAGAAAATTCAACACTATTTCAATGCTCTTCTAAGTGCCCCAGTCTCACAAGAGAGAAAGAAATGCTAATATCAGGAAATATGAAGTATTGATAGATTCTGTTAAAATAAAGAGTGACTTGGTCCAGGACAATAACACTGGAATTAAGATTTAAAGACCATAATTAGCTTTATTATCTCTTACTGATTTTATATGGTATATATCATTCTCAAAACATACTGCTAAATTCATTTTTTATCCTTTATTTTCTCGTACATTTCATAGGGACCAAAGTTTTCACTCCCTCCACTCCTCCTTGTCCTTTTCAGTCCTCTCTTTTCCTTCAGATCAACTCTTCCTCTTTTTCCCTTACAAAAAAAAGGAGCAAGCAGGCCTCCCACGGATATTCACCAAACATGGTCTAACATGATACAATAAGAAAAAGAGTTCCACACACAGGCAAAATAGTCAGGGACACCCCACTCCCACTGTTGAGAAGCCCATAAGAACATCAAACCATACAACCTATACAAAATAATGAGCCTTCTCTTGAGGTACTTCTGGCTCTGCCTAGGGTTTGGCTGTGGGTCTCTGCATCTTCAACCATCAATTTATGGTTTTATGGAGTGTTAATTTAATTAAAATTTTAGAAAGACAAGGAAGGAGACAAATGCAGATGTAGTGAAAGAAAGGGGAAACGTTAGCATGGGACATGGAGACATAGACTCATCACATGCTGGAAAAGGAATAGAGTGTAGAAAATGAAAAGGAGTCTGAAATTACTAAACAAGACTAAATGGAATTGTAGATACTTAAATTTTACCCAAAGAAATCAAGTTCAAAGGGAGTTCAGAAGAAATAGTTGACTTGTTACATGGAAGGAGATATGAACTGTGAAGACATTAATGGGGGCAAAGCTGAGCCTAGAGAAGGACCATGTGATGTGGATGCTTGTGTGGTGAGCTACAGAGAACACATACAGAAGCTTGCAGAAAATTTTGAGATTTGATTTTATTTCCTCACAGTCCCATTGAAGAATAAAAGGGCAGACAAAATAGAAAGGGCACCATAAACCCCTGTTTTCACAGAGTCTGAACACTACAAATGTATTTCCTGAGCAACTGTTGCTTGCCCTCACCTTAGATGCAATGTAATTGTTTTATGGTTGTTAAACTACTAAAGTTGGTATTGAATAAAACAAGTACGTCTCTAAATACAATTATATTCTATAGCTAATCACTAAAAATTATATACAAGCAGTATTATAACAATGTATATCATACATGGCAACATAAAAACAGAAGTTTTGAAAGATGAGATAAGTAAATGCAAGTAAAGTTCTATTATTTTTTTCTCTTAGATCAATAGAGTATAATGATTCCTGACATTCTCTTTGAGGCTTATTTCCCATTTATATTGCATCAATATTGAGTCCTTGCTTAATGTATAATAATGCTTAATAACCTCCAAACATATACAATTAAAATATTTATGAATCAGGAATGATTAGATAAATTTGGTGCCATCATAAACTCAATCTTTCAGTATTACCCTTAAGCGACTCTGTCTAGTTTATCTTGTTGAGGTGAAGCTCTTGCTCAAAGCTTTAGCAGTGTGACTGCTCTTGCTTCTCTGCCATCTATCATATAGGGCCAGAAAGTCCTTTTTCTCTTTGGAATATGCTTGTGAGTCCTGGAAACCCTGAGGCATGGGCCAAATCTCAGTTCACAGGTTTCAGGGAAGTGGCTCGGCATTTGAATCCAGCTATGCCACTTAGAAGTGGAATGACCTTGACAAGTTACTGCTCTGGATCCCAATTTTTTTCTGTAGAAAATGCTTGTCACAACTCTTTCAACGATTGTTGAAGAATTCAGTGAGATAACAGGTAAGTGATGTAGCTGGATTAGTTAACTACACATTAAATGCAGAATTCTAATATGATCTTGTTTGCACTGGAATCGTCTGAGTGCACTTGTTTACAAAGAAACATTACAGAATTGAGCAGAGAATCGGGTATGATTCTTTGTATCCTTGGGGTCCAGCATAATTACTGGCATTTCTTAGTGTTAAATACATATTAATTTATGGTTAAATGGCCTAACAAATTAGTTGCCTGATACTGAAGTACTGTTAAAGCAGATATTATCATAAACACAAGAACATGCAACATATTCTTCTGAAAATATTGAACACTGCATTTCAAATCCTTCACTTATGTTCAGTTTTTCCACTAGACTTACTCAAACCCTGAAGTGGCTTTATTCTGTCAACTTTTATCAAAACCTCAGTATGCAGTCATATTGTCAACAGTCTTACTAGGTTGACAGAATTCTGTATGATTGTATTAAACATGTAAAGGAAAACTATATATTTTTAAAGAAAAAGTACCTACTAGGAATAATGTGTCTGATTTAATTTTATCACAGAACCCTTTGAAAGCGTAAATACCTAGACATAAAGGTAATTGAATTGTTGTTTTACAATATTATAGCAGTTTTTCTCTACTCAAACATAATATTTCATAACAGTTTTTCATAGCATTGTGGGAATTATTAAATCATTCTTGTTGCAACTATTGCTTAACTAATACATCAAATATTACTTAACATTGAAAGAATAAATGCTCAAAAACCCAACAGAAAGGACAAAGAAAACACTCATCAGGGTTATCTGTAAACAATAATTATTGGTGCTTATCCCCACTTTTGTAGATAAAAGTAAAATATCACCAAATTAAATTTAATTTATGATGGCAGATATATAAATACATGCTTTCTAAGTTGAATACAACCCTGACAAAAATGATGTGTTTTATCTTTGTCTATAGCCTTGTTCACTCCTACACTATATTCTAATCAGATTTTAAAATTTGATTGTATCATAGCTGCTGAAAGTGGAAATATGAATTACTCCAGTGTTAACTTAATTTTTATTTTACTTATGATTCCATTTGACTAGGCTCTGCTCTTTCTCCCCTGGAACATTCTCATGACCCGACCTCTTATCTGCTTGTCCTTCACACTGTAGACAATGGGGTTTAGCACAGGGGGAGAAGGTAGATTTTGGCCATGAGCATGTGCACAACTGATGGTAAATGTTTCCCAAATCTGTAGATCATGGTGGCACTGATGAGAGGAATATAAAAAAGAAGCTCAGCACAGATGCTAGAGAGATGGGTGTTGAGGGCTTTGAGCCTCTGGGCTTTGAGGCAATGCCCAGCAATGTCTTCAGGATGAGCATGTAGGAGAGGAGAATGATGGGAACATCGAGCCCTCATGTGAGGATAACCACGATGAGGCCGTAGAGGCTGTGGACACGGTGCTGGCACAGGCTAGGCACATCATATCTTGGTGAAGACAGTATGAATAATAAAACATTGGAATGCCAGAATGATAGCCTCTTTGTAAGAAAAGGCACAGGGAAGACCACACAGACTGCCTGGGCAAAGACAACTAGTCCAGTCTTACTAATAAGGCCACCAGTGAGGATGGATGCATAATGCAGAGGTTCTCAGATGGCCACAGATCTGCCGAAGGCCGTGAACACTAGGACTCCAGATTCTACTACTCCAAATCCATGAATGAAGAACATCTGTGTTACACATGCATCAAAGGGAATCTCAGCGGCATTGAAGCAGAAGATGCTGAGGATGGATGGCAGAGTAGACATGGAGAGACTAACATCAGTCAGAGCCGAGATGCAGAGGAAGTACTACATAGGCTCATGGAGGCTCTGCTCCACCTTGACAACTGCTAGGATGGTGCCATTTCTCAGGACAGTAATTATGTAGAGAAATCCCAGGGAAGGCCACCCATGGGTTCTTGTCTGGCATTCCTGGGATGACTGTCAGAATGAAAACCGAGCGACTGGCATGTGATCCAAATTTTTCATAGTGTTCTCATCACTAAGTAAGCTAACTCTCTCACTAGTTCACATTCCAGAATTGAAATATAGTCTCATATGAATCAAATAGCTTTATGATTGCATAAATAAAAGAATAGATGGAAGAATATAACTAAAAATTGTTTGCACATCTTTTATGTTACATGACCTTTATCTTCCCTCCGAAGTTTATATGTGGTGAGATGCCTGTTCTTGGGCTTATTTGTTTACCTAGAAAATGAAAATGAGACTAAATATTCCATATTTACACATTAAAAAACTTTAATATCTCTTCTTTTGACAATTTCAAGGTTTAAAAGAAAAGCAAACATAAAACTTCTTGTTAACCTAGAGAAGTGAGCTAAAAATAATTTTAAAACTACTAAACATCCCATTCCCCCAAGCTCTCCCCATCCTCCCCTTCACACTTTTCTCTCCCCATCCTGGGATATGGGAAGGGTGGATGTGGGAACAGGGAAATATATATATCTTAATTAAGGGAGCCATTCTAGGGTTGGCAGAGACTTGACTCTAGAGGGGTTCCCAGGTGTCCAGGAAGATGCCCCCAGCTAGTTCCTTGGACAGCTGAGGAGAGGGAGCCAGAAATGGCCAGATCCTATAGCCATACTGATGAATATCTTGCATATCACCATAGAACCTTCATCTGGTGATGGATAGAGATGGGGACAGAGCCCCACATTGGAGCACCGGACTGAGCTCCCAAGGTCCAAATGAGGAGCAAAAGGAGGGAGATCATGAGCAAGGAAGTCAGGACCACAAGGGGTGCACCCACCCACAGAGATAATGGGGCTGGTCTAATGGGACCTCACCAAGGCCAGCTGGACTGGGACTGAAAAAACACGGGATAAAAGCGGACTCCCTGAACATGGCGGACATTGAGGGCAGCTGAGAAGCCAAGGACAATGGCACTGGATTTTGATCCTACTACATATACTGGCTTTGGGGAGGCCTAGCCTGTTTGGATGCTCACTTTCCTAGACCTGGATGGAGGTGGGAGAACCTTGGACTTCCCACAGGGTTGAGGTGGCACTTGTGACAGCCCGATAAACCGGCGCTGCACCCAAAGGTGCTTCAACTTTCCCTCAGAGCACTGTTAGTTCAGTGGGTGAGGAGCACAGGCACCAGGCTGATCACTTTCAAGTTGATCCCAAGACTGATAAGACATTATCCTAAGCCGAAACGTTGCTTTGAAACCCTTGCGGAAGGGAATTTTTCTCTACTATGCCAGCAGCAACTTCATCAAAGACACAAAGTTTGGAGGGAAAGCACGGACTTCTTATTTTTCTTCATCTTATCTCTGATGACACAGAAGTAGAAATATACATTTTGTAATTTGTCTTGCCACAGACGGCTAACCTGGAGGTGCTCAAATAGCCATGTCTTGAAACAGCAAGCATAGAGTATGTGGAGACAGGGAAGACTGTATCTTAGAAGTGACTGCAAGCGACAAAAGTTCTTCTGTGACGGGACTGCTTTGATGAACATTAGACTTAGCACAGCGAGAAAGCGCTCCTGCTGCTCAAGCTTGACAACCTGAGTGGAGAGCCACGGCAGCCATGTGAAAGCCATGTGTCCATATGTGGAGGATTGAAGGGTCGTCCTGGAAGCCAGCCTAGCAAAATCGTGAGCTATGGATTCAGTGATAATAATTCAATAGAGAATGACTGAGGTGGACACCTGGCACTTTTTCCTGGATTCTGTAGGAGCTCAGGGGCACACACACACACACACACACACACACACACACACACACACACACTTAACTGGTCTTACTGACCCTTTGGCTATTATTAAACATTCACTATGATACTTTAAAAAAACTACTAAACACTTAGTTCCACACTGACATTTAATTTCACAAGCCCACATCCATACAAACTCATACACACATATTCATATATATGTGCATATGCGTATATACATACAAACAATCCAAGCATATATTCATATGTATGCCTATATAAGTATATACATACAAACAGTCCAAGCATATATTCATATTTGATCTGCCTCACATTGACTCCAGTGTATTCACAATGAACTCTGTGGACAATGACATTTTGTTGGATAAAAAAATTTCAAATTAACATTTTCTGTCACAAATTTAAAAAGTAGATGGAAGTTTCCTTCACCTTATTTTAATATAGCAAAGTGCATAGCATAAAATTTACCAGCCCATATACAACCACATGTAAAACATACAGGAATATACCACCTGCATTTTATTTAACACCATAATATAGGTACCATTCTTGAAACCTAAAATGAACCTATTTGCAAAAAATTTTATAGAACATATGATCATTGCAAACTTCTGTCTTTCTGAGGACTAGGCAGCAGAGTGGAATTTTTCTTTAGGGTTTTCTTACTGATCACTTATATCCACTAAGGTTTTCCTCAAGAGAGTTCTCTATTCTGCAGTTAATATTAATGTTTTTATAAGTGAGTTATATATATTCCTTATAAATAGAAATTTCATTAAAGTTATCCCAGAGTCTTAGACCATCTTTTCTTTCAAGGTAGAATCATTCAACTATTACACACTTTGCTGGCATAAATACCACCATTTTTTCTCCCCTTTGGTATCTTTGATTCATACAAATTTGCAAGTATGTTATCTCAATATCTATGCTATGAAAATAGGAAACTAGTAGTTATTATTTGCAATGTTTCTTCTGAAAGAAAAGTTGAAAGAAATTATTAGGTAAAATCTGGTGGGTTTTTTTGGGTCAATATATCTATTTCTGATTTGGTTCAAATTGTCATATTAAGAATTTAATCTTTCTGTCTTTTTGTTCCACAATGATTTAGCTATATTATTTATTCACTCATTCCAAGATTTTATCGTTGATAGAATGGTTGTTTTCTAGGGCCCTTTAAGAAGAGTATCTCTGATAACCATAGAATGAAGCAGAGGGCAATAGTGCCTATAAGTATGGAAATGTGCCTGTAGGGGTAGTAGGCACTGGCTGATAATAATACGTGGGCTGAAATTGAAAAGTGCCAACATTTTGATTTCTCAGAAAATTAGGAAACAACCTTTTTCAAGACCTAGTAATACCACTTTTGGGTATATAGCCAAAGGATACTCAATCATGCCACAAAGACATGTGTTCAACTATGTTCATAGTAGCATTGTTTGTCATAGCCAGAAACTAGAAACAACCTACATGCCCTTCAACTGAAGAATGGATAAGGAAAATGTAGTACATTTACACAATGGAGTACTACACAGCAGAAAAAAACAATGACATCTTGAATTTTGCAGGAAAATGGATGGAATCAGAAAACATCATTTTGAGTGAGGTAACCCAGAAAGACAATTATCACATGTACTCACTCATAGGTGGTTTTTAAACTTAAAGCAAAAAAAAAAAAAAACAACCTAAGAACCACAATCCCAGAGAACTTGGACAATAATGAGGACCCTAAGAGAGACATACATAGATCTAATCTACATGGGGAGTATAAAAAGATAAGATCTCCTGAGTAAATTGGGAGCATGGGGACCTTGGGAGAGAGCTGAAGGGAAGGGAAAAGGTAGGGAGGGGAGTGGAGAAAAATATAGAGTTCAATAAAAATAATAATAATAAAAAGAAAAGTGCAAAAATTTAAACCATGCTACTCATAACAAATTTAGTCATAAAGACCTATACAAATATTATACATAACTATTCATAAGTTTATGCAAAATAAAGACCATTGCATTTTAATTGCAAACTTTGTCTTATGAATAAAGCAATCAATATTAAGAAATTTATGAGTGATGTGGCTATTGTAGTAGCTTTAAGGGAGAAACATGACACAATTGTGCAGATATATTCTGTATAATATTAAGAATAACAAAAAGAAGACTTTCTAATTTTTTGTTTCTCTTTGCAGTATGAAGTTACTTCAATCAATAAAGTATTACATTTTGGAAATGTATAAAATTATATATCTCAAGACATGAGGATTTCCAAAATATAGTAAAAAATATTATGTTATTAACTTATCAGTTGAGAAAAGAATCTATTATGTCTAAGTAGATGTGTATTAATTTAATTATTTTTACTTTCTTTTCCACTATCTTCTTTCTCCTTCCTCCCTCCCTCCCTCCCTCCGTCCCTCCCTCCCTCCCTCCCTCCGTCCCTCCGTCCCTCCCTCCTTTCCTTCCTTCCTTCCTGCCTGTCTGCCTGCCTTGTTTCCTCTAGCTGGCCACTGAATGCAAGGCATTATACATCTGAAGAACATGTTTTACTAATGACCTATACCCCAGGTACACTGACAATTTTTAAAAACATAAAATGTCACTACTTCATAAATCTTTACATTTGGTTGCTATATTAAGGGCAAATATGCCTTTTAATAATACTACAGAAGTAAATGGAACATATTTATGGTGTTCTTAGGATTAACTTAAAACTGCTGTATAAAATATCTATAAAAATCTAAATGCTACAGTAAAAGTTTTTAGAAAAACGAAATCAGAGGTAAAAAAGCAAAAAAATCCCAAGGACAGCACAATCAGGCAATTATATAATGGAATGAGCTCCAAAATTTCAGAGCTTAGACTTTGTTTGCTTTGAAACATATTCATGAACTAGATATATAGAGCACTCATGTTCTTTGACTATATATATATATATATATATATATATATAGTATTCTAAGTACTTAAATATTTAAAATACGCAATTAGTATTTGTGAATCACATCAACATTAGCATCACCTGGGCAGCCATTAAAACATGGAACCTAAATCCCTCCCTAATATGTTAAAATAAATCCAATATTTAGAAAAGGTGCCTATGCAAATGCTTAATCTACATGGGTCTCTTTTACTTTTGGTAATTGTTTGTGATTTGTTTGATATTGAAGGTATTAGAGACAGGAAGAAACAGCACTGGATATAGATTTCTGTTTCTGGAAGTGTTAGCCAAGGAGAAAACACATGACTGAAGAACTCAGAGCCTAATGTGATGCAGCCAGAGCTTGCATCTCTGTCTACGAGCTCACCACCTGTTAACCCCACAATTTAAAAACATCTCTGTTGTGCCCATTTTAAATTGTTCTGTGATGGTTTAAAATAGTACGACTGATTTTATATGCTGCAAAGTAGGCACAGTCCTTTTAGCAGTGGGAAGGGAGTGCAGAGCATGAGGTCTCTACAAAAAGGTAGAACTGGGGCCAAATTAAATTTTTTTTAAATCTCCTTCAAAAATACTCATAGAAGTATTTATATAAACCCTCTCCCAAGGTCCCAATGCTCCCAATTTACTCAGGAGAGCTTGTCTTTTTCTACTTCCCAATGTAGATTAGATCTATGTATGTCTCTCTTAGGGTCCTCATTGTTATCTAGGTTCTCTGGGATTGTGACTTGTGGGTTGGTTTTCTTTGCTTTGTGTTTAAAAACCACTTATGGGTGAGTACATGTAATAATTGAAGGGGAAGGGAGAGATAGGGAGGGGAGAAGAGAAAAATGTAGCGCTCAATAAAAATAATTAAAAAAGAAAAAAGGAAGATATGAAGGTAAAGAAAATTTTAAGGGATTTGGGATGTAAATGATGAAGATACAGTGTATATGAAATCTTCAAAGAATAAATAAAAATATCCTTTTAAAATAAAAAGGGAGTATTTATATCAGCCAAATTTAAACACAGTGTGAGGAAATAAAGTATACAGTGTCTCTGTGTGGCCCACACAGGAACTCTACCCCATATCTCATTTAGCTCCCATGATCATTAACTTGTGTTTCTTACTCCAAACCCATCATCTAAACATTTCTGATCTTTGATTTGCATTCCTTTACTACAACATACCTGCCTCCCCACTCCTTTTTGTGTTCCCTGTTCTTTCTCTTCCTTACATCTCACTTTTCAACAATCTCTCCCCAATGTGCTTGGTCTACCTGGCCCTCGCATCTTACCTGGCTCTGACCTCTGTTTGATCATTGTCCAGTCAAGTATATGTGCACGTGTCTCCTGCTTGTCTATAGGAACTAAGAACACAGGGAACACTGCCACTAGGTGCCCTTGGTATGGTAAGCTAGGTATGGCAATTAGGCGTTCCCAGGAGGCGCCATACACGATTCTGAAGAAAGTCAAAATAATAGATTAACATTTCCAATTTAGTTACCTTTTCTTTATAACAGTTTTCAGAATCTTCATTGGCAAACTAATGGGATTTAATGGGCTACTTCAACACATGCTGATTAGTGTATGCTGATTAGGTAAGGGCTGGATGCAACAATTGTAGTTTGCATATAAAAAGCTGCTATTTATTAAGACAGATGAGACCTATTTTTCTATATATTTCCTTTCTTTTCTGGAATCAATATTTTGTCTTGTTTGAAATCTCAGCATTTGTGGGGAATCATGGATTTGCACACAAATCAGGACTTTTCCTAATGTGTAATATGTGAAATTATTCATCTCTTGGTACTTATGGTACTTATTGTGATACAACTTTTTATTGTGTATTCATCATGCAAGAAACTATGAAAATGTTTAAAAGAAGAAAAATCTAGGGAAAATTAGTTATTGTAAAGATTATTAATTTATTGCCAGCTATAGAAAGTTGAATTCTAGTCAAAATAAGGCTTAAATTGAATGTGTTCTTACAACTGGAATAAGGAGATCTAAAGAATGGGTTAATTGAGAATGAAGCATTGAAACCTTATTTGATGTGTATAAAACAGTTTACTGAAGGGGGTGTCAAAGCTGACTGATTAATCTCCAGAACCTTGCAATAAGTTATGCACTTAAATTCCTGCTCTGTAATGTGCTAGCTTTTACATAAAGTTCCTCAAACCCTCTGTGGTCTTTAATTCCCTCAGATGTGACAAAATGAAAAATACCTCTTAACCCACTAGGTTGATGACAAATGCATATAACAATGTATATAAAAGTATAGTATAGTTTCTGTACTCATCAAATATTAAGTTGCTTATACTTACAAGCTTAGTAGAAAGTGGGCATGAGTGGAGTATTATGGATTCTCAGGAAGCGTTCCAGTATTAGAGGAAGGACCAGCGAATTGTTGGTGAGGCATTAGAACCTGTTAGACAAAAGGTGTATTAGCATCATAGAAGAGAGGGATTGCTTTTTCAACCATGTCCTAATTACTCTCTGACATTTAGGGACTTCTTTGGGTAGCCCAGAGCTGGGTGAAGAGAAATAGATATAGTTATCTGACACAGGCAGGCTGTTTCTGAAGACACTTATTACAGTCAGCCTCCAGGGCTAGGCATTTGCTCTCAGCTTTGATAGATGGGGTTTATTTGAGCCTGAAAGCCATGTGTTAAGTTATTGAGTGCTTTGGGGGGAACATTTCATATTGATCTCATCACTCTTGCTTTCATCTAGTGTACTTCAGTAATCAAGATTACTGCTGTCTGGTGACTCTGTGAGACTCCCTATATAGTCTCCTTTTTGGGAACTGGTTTATCTCTGCTATGTGAAGAGACTCAAGAGATGTGATCAGGTAAGTGGAGTGTGCATATGGGGAAGGACTGAAGGGAAAAAAATGAAAGAGTTAGAGATGGGAGGAGGGAGATCAAAGAAAACTCAAGAAAATCTTGGAAGATGGAAAATATGGTTGAAGAATCAGAGGGATATTGTTAAATGCTCATAGAAACTGAGACAGAGACAGAGTATAGGGAGACAATAAGGAAAGAGAAAAGGAGCTGGAAGCCAGAACTCTTTATTGTGATCATAATTATTATTTGGTATTATTAATCAAAGCTTTCTGTTGTTCCAGATTGTGTATCACTAGCTAGCACTGAAAGATGTAAGACACACATGCCATAAGTATCAAGAAATTCACACTCCAGATTGAAAGAATGGTACTTGCTTATACCAATTTTCAGTTTCATTTCTGCCTTATAATTAAAAGTTTAATTCAATGCTCAAGTATTGTGGTACAGTTTTTAGTAGCAAAGGAGAATTTTCAGTTTAGCATACTCTGGTGCTGTCTAAGTATTTTGTAGATTGTGAAATAAATATAGAGTATTGACAAATGAAATTTTATGTAGTGTCTGAGAACCACGGAGGTTGGGGTCTGTCGCTGTTGGTGCTGGAGGCAGTGATTTAAGCCTTTGGATTACTAAAGAATAGAGTAGAGTGGATCATAACCAAGTCATTGTTTCCTGTCTTGTGTATGGGCCAATGTTACCTCCGGTATGATTGGTTAGATAGAGACTTGTGCATGCAATTAGAAAGCACTAATCTTTTTTATTCTGGTTAGTTGTCTATGTAGGGAAAATGAGAATGCTTCTAGAATAATGTTCAAGTCTTGACAGGGCTCTTTAAAACAGTATACTTGCACTAAGTGAGTTTAAAGTCACATGCTGGATCTCAAAAGAAAGACATAGAAACAACAGTGCAAAGATGTACTAAGGAGGAGAGAAAAGAAGCTGGGTGGTTTAGTGGGGCTGGAAAGTCACACAGAGAAACAGAAGCAGAGAGCAGTGAGGACAGCTTACAAATACAAGAGGTGGGCAAAAGAATTCTTTCAGTTGTAGGAAATAAAACAAAGAATCGATGATACTAATAATAGACTAGGAGAGTAGGGGAAATGGTGACCAATGGTTCAGGTATAAGGATTCAGCTGCACAGCAACATCTCAAAACATACACTAACAGGGGTATCACGCTGTGTGCATCATAGCAGTGTGGCACTGAGGTGCTTCACTCATATTCGAGTGCTATTTCTAGAAAGCCTCAGCAGCGGCTTAACAACTCAACACAAAGTCCTATAAGGTTACAATTATGGGTATTGCGATTTCATAGTCTACATTTACATGATAGATATCTATAAGATTTTATTTCAAGGTAGGAGTAATCTTGAAAATAAGATGAGAATGAACCTAAGATAAATAATTTATACATGGGAAAGACTCATTTAGTCTTATGACGCCATCTATGATACTTGACTTGGTTGCTTATATCTGTGGCAAGGCAGTACACCATGTTAAAAGCTCAAGATGAAGAAAAATGGCTCATTTGATGGCAACCATCTGATGGAACAGAGAAAGGGAGGAAGAGGCAGGGATCAAGCTGCATCCCTCCATGGCATATCCTCAGTGACTAACTTCCTTCAAGTAGATCTTATTACCTAAATTTTCCTAAACTTCTTTATATCTTATTAATCTAAGTGGATTAATACACTCATGATTTCAGAGATTTTATGATTCAATCAATTTTCAAAAGCTCAACTATAAACAGTGTGTCCTTGGGACCAAGAATTCAACACACGAGCTTTTGAAGATATTTGGAGTCTAAAATTCGAGAGACAGTTATATCTAGAGGGAGCAGAGGCAAGAAAATAGAGCCAGACTCTAACAAGAATGGTCCAAGGTACTGTAGAAATTAGATTAGAGGTTTTATTCATATTATGGAGATTTGGGAGTTCTAAATGCAGAATATAGTTGTGTAATTTGAGAAAGATGTATAAATGCTTGGGGGATTGCAGAAAGGGTCTGATGACACATAGTAGTATTACTTTTTTTTTCAGAGTATATTTCAACTCGCCATGTTGATCTTCAATAACACTACATCCTCCTCTTCCAGTTTTCTTCTTACTGCCTTTCCTGGACTGGAACTTGCTCATGTCTGGATCTCCATTCCTGTTTGTGGTCTCTACACCATTGCACTCTTGGGAAACAGTATTATCTTGTTTGCTATTATCATTGAACAGAGTCTTCACAAGCCCATGTACTATTTTCTCTCCATGCTCTCTGTTGTTGACCTGGGTCTGACCATCACAACGCTTCCCACTGTCCTTGGCGTTCTTTGGTTTCATGCCCGGGAGATCAGCATTAAAACTTGCCTCATTCAAATGTTCTTTGTGCATAGCTTCTCATTCCTGGAGTCGTCAGTGTTGGTGGCTATGGCCTTTGACCGCTACCTAGCCATCTGTAGCCCTCTGAAGTATGCTACCTTCCTCACAGACATGATGAGCTTGGTGATTGGACTGATCATCTGTATAAGACAAGTGGTTTTCATGTTTCCCTCAATTATAGTTGTGAACAGTGTGTCCTTCCAGGGAGGCCAAGAGCTTTCCCACCCATTTTGTTTTCATCCAGATGTGATCAAATTCACATACACCAACCCCTGGATCAGCAGTTTTTGGGGAATGTTTCTTCAGCTCTACCTGAATGGTACTGATTTATTGTTCATTCTTTTCTCCTACATCTTGATCCTTCGTACTGTTCTGAGCATTGTGGCCCCCAAAAAGCAACAGAAAGCTCTCAGCACATGTGTCTGCCACATCTGTGCTGTGACCATTTTCTATGTGCCAATGATCACACTGTCTTTGGCACACCGTCTCTTCAGTTCTACCCCCAGGGTGATCTGTAGTGTTTTGGCCAATATGTATCTACTCTTGCCTCCTGTACTGAACCCAATCATTTACAGCTTGAAGACCAAGGTTATTCGACGGGCCATATACCGGCTACTCCGAATCAAGAGTTCAAGGGACTATAGTGTGAGGAGCCTCAGAGAAAGGTGGGAAAGAAGGAGACAGTTTTCTAGTACATGAATTAATGTTAAAAGGGAAGATGATTGGTTAGTGTTATCTCCAGGTATTATGATTAATAAGCAAATCCCAACTGAGTTACAGGAAAAATACTATATAATCTTGAGTTTATGAGAGTTTTAAAAAACACATTTCAAAGTCAATTTGTGAGCAAATGTGTAAAATGAGGATGTTTGAAACACTTATGTGGACTCCCATGTGCAGAATGATATTTTCCTAACCCGTGAGGTGGCACCATGAGTAGACATACCTGCTGTTAAGTCTGAAGACCTGGACTTGATCCCCTGGACCAATCCTGGGAAGGAGAGAACTGACTCCCGTAAATTGCTCTCTTACCTGGGTCAACACCATGGCACATATGCAAGTGCGTGCGCGCGTACACACACACACACACACACACACACACACGCACACAAACAATGTGAATAAAAACCTTTTGGTAGAATTGCTATCTCACTCTAAAGCAGGAATAGTTAGAGCAGAATAAATGACAATGTTTATATTTTTGTGTTATACTAAGTAAGCTCTTCTTTTTCCTCACTAAGGTTCACAATCTCCAGGGAGTGAGCAAGAAGTTTTTTTCCCCCACTCCTGCTGGTGAGAGGAAAAGTCACTCATATGTACAAAGACACAGACATAGATACACGTAATTAAAAAGTCGAGAAAAGGCTTGAATGCTGTTTTCAGTTCAAATCAGAGTCCTGTTTCCTTACACGGGCACTCTTTTTTGTTAACCTATTATTATTTTTTTTTTTACCAAAGATGATGCCTTTCCTATTTAAATTGCTTATATATTTCCCTTTAGTACAATGCATCAAATTACATACTGCCTTTTATTGCTGCTGCATGGCCTAGACATGTCAGGATGGTTCTTACTCTCTAGCTCTTCTTCAGTGCAGACTCTGCTTCAAGACACTAGCCTTTGTTTGAAAGTGTTTGCTGCCTTCCACCTGGCTGTTTCTGTCCCCCACTGCTCTAGACATGGCAGTGTTACACAGTGACTGCAGTCTTGCTTAATTCTGGCATCTTGAGATCACCTTAATTAAGGATATTTGTTTTGTAGCAAAATAGCCTTTGGTGTGGTGTTTGGAGGACATTAGAATTTTCTAAAATCTTCCACTTATGGAATTACGAAACTTTATTTCCACCTAGAATAATCCATGTCTGAACACAGGAAAACAAGAGATAGTCTGATCTGAGCCACCCGATTCTTTGAAAAGTAAAGAACACCAGCCCTGAACTCTAGTGTCTGTTTGAGTTTTCTGGAGCCCTCCACAGCGCTGCAGAAACACTGGTGGAGAGGGACTCTGGTTTGCTTAGCTCACTGTATCTATCTTTTCAGATAACCACTGCCAAGCAATAGTCCCATTACTCATGGTTAAAATTATTTGTATTAGTTCCCTTTAAGCAACACATTCAAGCACGTTAGCTATTTCAGCAGGTTCATGTTCCATCAGAATAAGTCATTTGTCACTCATTTATGTGTACTTAAGGTTTCCACATTCCGTCAGTAAATTTAATTATTAATTTAATGCTCTTTCCACAAGGCTGTGAGAACTTTGATATCAAGACTTTACCTTTAGGTAATCCCTAACATTTAATTTAGTGAACATCACTTAGTTAATACTGTGTGGCAAATATATAACCATAATTTATGTTACTAGTTGCTACTTTTAATTCTTCAGTAATTCTCTAAACAATTTCTCACAAACATGTATCTGATATTATCACCCATTATATTCTTAGACTCTTAGAAATTTAAATCTTAATTTTAGAAGGAAATATAATTATTGAAAGTTCAATATAGTGTGTAAAGTTGCATACTTTGGATTTATGAATTCTGGGCTTAGATTCAAAGACTAAATACTTTAGAAATATAGGTATTTGAAAAGTTTTTTAGATCAATTTTTAAAGCTGTAACTTCTTACTGTAGAACAGGAGTAATGATAAACTCCTCCTCTTTCAGATGCTCACACCGAGTCCTGGAACTCACGCTGTAGACCAGGTTGGCCTCGAACTCACAGAGATCCACCTGCTTCTGCCTCCCGAGTGCTGGGATTAAAGGCATGTGCAACCATCACCCAGCTCAGTTTATGTTCATAATCTAAATAAAATTTAGTTATCTCAACATATTTTATATCCTTGTGAGAAAATATCAAACCTACACTTACTAGCCTTAGATTGTCATTGTCTTTCCAGTGTTATTTGACTAGTCAGTCTATTTTGTATCATGTTGTGATAGTTCTCAGTGTGTTAAACTTTATAGTATTTAATAATGTTTGAAGTTTTCTGCTTGTTCTCTTCATTGATTTATTAAGGAAACACAGAAATTTTAGCTGGACTGACAGTGGGCAAACCTGCATAGGACCAAACCAGGCTCTCTGAATGTGGATGACAGATGTGTGGTTGGAGCAGACTGTGGAGCAGTGAGACCAGGATTTATCCCTAGTGCTTGAACTGGCTTTGGAACCCATTTTCTTTGGAGGGATACCTTGCCTGGCCTAAATATAGAGGGGAGGGCCTTGGTCTTGCCTCAAAGTGATGTGCTAGACTTTGTTGACTCCCCATGGAAAGCCTTACCCTCTCTGAGGAGTGGATGGGGTGGAGTGGGGTAGGGAAGGTGGGAGAAATGGGAGGAGAAAAGGGAGTGGGACTGGGATAGCATAGTATGTAAAATGAGAAAATATTGTTTAAAAATAAATTAATTAATAATAAAAAATAAATGAATGTTATCACATAAAGCCAGCATCTGTTTGTTATTATTGTTTATTCACTGATATACTTCCATAAATTCAGTTTTAGAATTCCTTGGGCAAATTCTAAAAGAATTAATATTGTAAGCTTGATAGGAAATGTATGGAATCTATAAAAAGACTGAGAGGAAAATATTTTTTAAGTCTATTTACTCTTTTAGTGAAAAAATAGTCTACTTGATAAGGATTTGAATTTCTGAACTCAGATAAAAGATTAAGAGAGACATAAACATTCTTTCTTGATTCTTTCATGGCAATATGATTTCTCTATAGTATAATAGAACATGAATTATTTTTAGGAGCAAATTCATTGAGTTTGAGATTAATAATTGTTGACAATTATTTTCTTCTAATTTATATATAATTTTTCAAAGTATTGAATTATCTTAGAAATTTTTAACTTCGTATAGCAGTGAATAATCATAAATAAAGGTAGAATGGGAAACAAAATTATTTGAGAGACCCAATCATCTTTAGTTAGCTTATCTTGTTCAAATATGGAACCATGCATATGTGTATCTCACACAGACACACACATGAACTTTTGCTACTAACATATGAATACTGTTGATTATTTGAAAACTACTTCTAGCTCATTAGGTGCACTTGACTATATCGTAACTTGAAATACAAAATATTAAAAACCCACAAAACCTTTTAGTTTATAACAGGAATTTTGGGTCAGTTAATGAAAATTCCAGGTATTTTAAAAATGCCATATTCTTTACATCTTTTCTAACTCTTACCAATAATGTAGTCCTTTTTCTTTATCCTACAAATCACAATCCCAGAGAACCTATACAACAATGAGGACCCTAAGAGAGACCTACATGGATCTAATCTACATGGGAAGTAGAAAAAAACAAGATCTTCTGAGTAAATTGGGAGCATGGGGACCATGGGAGAGGGTAGAAGGGGAGGAGAAAGGAAGGGAGAGGAGAAGAGAAAAATATATAGTTCAATAAAATCAATAAAAAAGAAAAAAATCTGAAATATTGAAGGAGCATAAAAGAGGCAGCTGAAGTTGGCACACGCCTATAATCCATACACTCAGCAACCAAAGCAGGAAGGTAAGGAGTACAAGGCCAACCTGGGTGCAGAGTGAGACCCTGCCCAGAGGGAAGGAGGGAGGGAGGGAGGGAGGAAGAGGGAGGAAGAGGGAGAGAGAATGAAAGGGCAAAACAACTAAAGACAAGAGAGTAAAAATGATAAATGATGCATCTCATCATTAATACCAACATGCTCAAAAAGAGGTTATAAAACTAAAGTTATTTAAAAAGTTATCATTTTATAGTATTTCAAGATATCAGCAAATCAATATGTATCATTACTATGCAGCAGTTACTTTGGAATTTACAAGAAAAATCACCAAAATGTAGATGAGGGTATGGTTCAGCCAATGCTTTCACGTTAAAAAATAAATAAAAAGAATATGTGGTACATATGTAAAATAGATTATTACTCAACTCTGAAAAAAGATGAAGCCACATAATTTATAGGAAAACTATGAACTTAGGATCTATATTAAGTGAGGTCACACAATCTCAGAAAGAAGAAAACCCCATATTCTCCCTCATATATGGATCCTGCTCTATAGTGTGTGTGTGTGTGTGTGTGTGTGTTTATGACAGAGAGAGAAAGAGATATGTTGTATACATTTAAGCAAATGCACATGTAGGTGCACTCTGACATAAAGAAAGGAGAACAAGAAAGAATACATATTAGGTGACAAGGGAGCACCTAATTTTTGAATAATAATGAATAAGCACATAAGTTATGGAAGAAGCTATAAAGCTAATTGTTTTCCTGGTTTTAGTTCTGTCATGGATTTTTCATTTTTTAGGTGGTGGATAAGTGCATAAAATATCTTTAGTAGTGCAAGTATAAAATCTGAGATAATGATCCCCTTCAGAATGTTCTAACAAGTTCATTGAAATAGATAAAGTTTGGATCTGGTTAATTTTCATGTATGATTTTATTTGTAAATTATTTATAATAAAATTTTAATGAATATTTAAAAAGAAATAGCCCAAACTTAAATGTCTATAGGCAATTAAGCATTTCTAGGGAAAATGGGCTCAGGAGATCCATTCATCTTCGAGATCTGTAGACAGGTGGCAGGCACTGGGGAAGGAAGAGATATTTTGTTCAAAGACATAGCCACTTATAAGTTGCCTATATGCGTTTAAATAAATCCTTACCCTTGCTCCTGGGAGCAACTTTAATTCAGGCCATTGGGCTGTTTAAAATAAAACGACATGAAGGTAGAAGTGTTAAGAAGAGGAAGGAGATTAGTGGAAATAAAAGGTCTCCAAAGGAAGTATCAGGTGCAGGTGACTAGGCTAAAAGTACTTTATATACAAGGATGAAATGTCATAATGAAGCTCATTATTATGTATTATTAATATACTTAGAAAACAAAGTATTCCAACATGATTACTGAAATTCGCTATGATGGTGCCTACAGCAATTTTCTCTCTTTGTCCTTTTAATTTATATATAAACATTATCATCATCTTCATGCTGCTTCATAGTTCTCAGTGACTTTTCTTTTCTCAGCATAAACTCTTACAGTCTTGATAAAAGCATTAGAAACTATGATGGAAGCCCAAAGTGCCCATCAAATAGAATATAAGAAATATAGTAAGCAGTACAAGAGGGTTGCAGTTCTGAGATGTCTGTGTACACATGGCAAATCAAGTGTGCCTCGCTGTTTGCCAATAGCTCTGTGAATTATTGGAAAAGCATTGCGTGCTTGTAAAGTGGTTTGCAGTATTCAATCCTTGTGTATCACTTCTTATTTTTTTGGATGATGGAATCAATCTGAAGGAAAGTCCAGTGGTCTGGCTTGGAATTAGAGTTAGAATATTTGATTAAACAAAGTCCACTATTTTAACTATATTTCCAGACCTATGTGAATGTCATTTTAATTCCCACTGCTTACCTTTCACGTATGTAACCATCCAGTTGTTAACCTGTCTTAGTTCCTCCTGAGACCTGGAAACCCAGGAGTTAACCTGCAACCCACCATGTTCTTCATAAGTGCACTGGCAGGTTCCCCCAGGACTTCCCGTGCTCCCAGTGGCCTGAACTCCAGACCAAACAGGAGAGACTGATCTAGATAAGGCCAAGGACAAAGCAGAGGCTCTTGCTCTCACATTGCAGAGAAGGGAGCTTCTGGTTCTGGTAAGGACAAGGAGCCAATTATTCCATTGAAAACTAAAAATTAAGGCTTTCTTTAGCACCTTATATCTGAATAAATAATTATGGAAGGAAGAGGAAGCAACTTTGGCCTATGTCTGTGTGAGGATATTTGTGTGAATAAGTGTATTGTATGATTTGTGAGTTTATATATGTGTACACATGTGTTTGTGTGTATTGGTGTGCATGTATGCATGTGAGTGTGTGTGTGTGTGTGTGTGTGTGTGTTGGATGGTCTGATGGTCAAGTAGCGAGGTTAATTACCAGGCTATTTATCAATATTCTGACACTCATAATATCTCATTTACTTGAAAAAAATTTTAAATAAAAGTAACCCTTATGGTCAATGAAAACTACAGCATCTGATCGGTCAAATGTGTGATGTCATAAAGAAAGGCTAGTCTTTTTTTTTGGAATGTTTGTGAAAATAACTGCTATTGCTGATTATCTGCATTGTGTTAAAGACCACATCACACTGCTAAAATACTTCTGAGTAGAAATTCTTGTGTACAATATTTAAGGTACAGGATAATACATTGGGTGTCTTAGATTTATAGAGTTAAGTTGACTGGCTGAGCTTTATGTCCAGATATTCATGCAAATCATCTGAGCTCTTGTTTCTTAACTAAACTATAGACATTCTAAGTACTCTGGGAAATGCTTGATTCTATATTATCCTTCTCAAACCATCCATCTTCCTGGGACCCTACAACATTCATTAAACTAATCTTCTTCCAACTCTCTGTTTCTAATACAGGACACTCTCAAAAATCTTGTAGCTCCTAAGGTTCTGTGAGATTCAAATTTTTATTTTGTGCATTTTTTCCATCTTTGATGATCTCATTTGTTCTCACAGTCCCAGATACCAATGCCTCTTAATCTAGTGTTTGGGGGCTGTAAAATTATTTTATAGCAGTCCTGAAGTATAAGGATTTATTAAATGAAGGTTAATTAACATGTCTTTGTTGCTCTGGCATTTCCTTGGTTCTTCCTCACTATATATATATGAAACCAGTGTGTAAACAATGTTAATATTTAAAAAGAGTTGTAATGTTATAAATTTAGATGTGCCTTTGATTCTTCACAAATATCTATAACACAAAAATCAACAGAGATTGGATAAAATTTACTGATATAAAATGAGGCTCAGATCAGTCAGATAGAATAAATAAATTAATACCAATTAAAGCTGTGGTAATTATGCTTGAGCCACTTTCTTATTTTCATTCTTATAAAATTCCTAATGTATTTATTCATGTATATTATATGCATAATGAAAACTTACCTCTTAAGAGTAAGACATTAATTACTTAAACTTGCTTTCTAGCAGTTATTGCTTTCCAAACTATTTTCAGTGATCAATGAGCATTTTAGTAGACTATTGTTTCAGACTTTCTTTTGTGAAATTCAGGGATTTGTTGTAAAGCTAACATGGAAATTATTTAAGGTTGTGTGGGGAAAGCAGTGCAAAGGATTCTGAAATTTTTTAAACTGATATAACAAAACAGTTGAATTGCCAGCAATTTAGAAGAGTTGTGATTTTGTTGCACTGGAAGATATAAACATGAAGGACTTACAGTAACTTTGGAAGAATGCTCTAGCTGCATATGCTAAATATGCATATGCTTTAATGCAACGTATAGAACTCATTTCTGTAAAACTAAAAGAATGATTGCTTTTTTCTCACATGGTTTCAGATATAGGTAAGGAGCTTCTAGTCCCCCATATCCACATGTCTGTTCTTAACAACTCTGAAGGCAAGCATTTTCTTCTGATTGGGACCCCAGGACTGGAATATGCGCATACATGGATCTCCATCCCCATCTCCCTCACGTATCTCATTGCCATCCCGGGTAACTGCATTATCCTTTCTGTCATCAAGACAGAGTCCTCCCTTCATGAGCCCATGGGTTATTTTCTTACCATGTTGGCTGTCTCTGATATGGCCTTGTCCTTCTCTTCCCTTCCTACCATGTTTAGAATCTTTGTTCTCAGTGCTATGGGAATCTCACCCAATGCCTGCTTTGCTCAAGAGTTCTTTATCCATGGGTTCACTGTCATGGAATCCTCTGTGCTTTTAATTATGTCTTTGGACCGCTTTCTTGCCATTCACAATCCCTTAAGATACAGTTCTATCCTCACCGGAAGCAGCGTTGCTAAGATGGGACTAATGTTAGCCTTCAGGAGCACAGCTTTAGAGCTTCTGTTTCCTTTCACTCTAAGGCGATTGAAATACTGTCAGAAGAATCTCCTCTCTCATTCATACTACCTTCATCAGGATGTCATGAAACTGGCCTGCTCTGATAACAATTTTATCTATGGCTTCTTTGTGGCTCTCTGTACCATGCTAGACTTTGCCTTGATTCTTATATCTTACCTGCTGATCTTGAAGACAGTACTCAGCATTGCATCTCTGGCAGAAAGACTCAAAGCCCTAAATACCTGCGTCTCCCACATCTGTGCTGTGCTCATCTTCTATGTGCCCATCATCACTATGGCTGCCATCCATCGCTTTGCCAAGCACAAAAGCCCCCTAACTGTAATACTTACTGCAGATATGTTCTTGTTGGTGCCACCCCTGATGAGGTTCATCATTGTGTACTGCATAAAGACTCGGCAAATCAGGGAGAAGGTTTTGGGAAAGATGGTTAACTTATGTATGAGATAGAACTTGATGATATAAGTAATACATTATCTGCCAGTAGGTACTTACTGGTACTCAGTGTCATAGTGGTTATAATCTAGTTAGGGATTCGAGCAGGACACTGAAGTTCTGTGAAGTATAGAATCTGGAGTTGTGAACATTCTGAATAAGGGTAGAAGAAACCATGGAGAGATATAGTATGATTTAGAGAGGCTTAACTAGCATTTGAAAAGGAGTTTAAATAAAAATATTTATGTGATTGAACTGTTAAATCAGTCTTTGAAGACTTTTAAAGATCTGAGTAGACATGTTATGATTCAATTAATATTTATAAAATATTTCTGTAGTACATAATATTTGTACCATAAAGGAAAGCAAATTAGCAGAGCACAAAGTAGTAATTTGGCAAACATTGAGTGAGTTTTGGGTGAAATAACAGATAGGAGTTTAGGAGTATCTAAAAAGAGTTGAACCTAGATACATTTGCAAGTCTTTTGGGTTGAAGGACAGCAAGGTGTCTGAGCCATATTCAAGATAAATTGAATCTGGGAGAGACAAGGAGATTACGCAACACTAACTATGAAGTGTTAGTTCCAGGATGGCAGAGGGAGCAGAAGGATGTAGGTTTTGCTGCTGTTGGTTTGTTCTCATTTTTGTTGTTATAAAATAAACATATAGCTTATATAAAATTGACACATTCCAGAACGTGCCTAAGAAATCATTTTTAACCCTGTGCTGTTACTGTTTAGTCTTTTATGTCACAGTATTTGTGCCTTTCACATAAAATGTAATTCTTAAAACTAGATTTCTACAGGTCACAGAATTTGGTACCAATATACTTCTTCATCAAAACTTATTTATTAACTTTTTCATGAAAATAAGAACTACTTTAAGGAACGATTACAAGGTTGATTCTGTACTTGAAAGTTCAGTTGAAAGGAAAACTAGGTGTTAAGCTTGTCATGAAATTCTATTTTGTTATGAACTCAAACTTTTGAAAGATGCTAGAAGTTTAGATGATGGGTCTAATTTCTTTTTGAAAATTTGTCTTGGGTGACTGAATATTAAATATAGTATCTGAGAGAAATCTTGAAACATGAGGCTGGCATGCTGCTTACCAGTTACTGATGAAAATTAGTATGAGTCCCTTTTGGGAGACAACAACAACACTTGTGTGTAGATGTGGAGTAAGCTTGTATACACGGTTCAGTCGTCAAACTATGAAGACCCTCCTTTACTGAGGGGCATCTCTAATGTGCTTTTTCACTCATTGATGCCCGTTGCTATGTTCTTAGTTCATACTCAAAATTAGTCTTCATTTTAAATCTTAAAATAGTTCTCAGTAATTTATACCACAATGGCAGGTCTCCACACAGCCATTCATATCATTTATGGATGTTCTTCTCTTCTCTATGCTAACACTGTCTGCCTTGCTCTTCTGCACAGCAGCATAAATGCACCTCACATCTAGTTCATTTACACCTTAGCCTTTCCTTGTAGTAAACTCTGCCATGCTATATTTGTTGTCTCTTACTGCATAACAAAACATCATACATTAAACAATTAAGTACAATAGACATGCTTTCATCCTTTCGTCACTTAGTTCAAAATACTCGCAGGAGTCTTACAACGTTAAAATCAAAAATAGACAAGCCCATAGTTCTTTCTGAGCTCACTGAAAATAGTATCTTTCCTCACCTTTCCCAGCTTCTAGAAATCACCTGCATTTTAGGGTTCACGGACCCTTCCTCCCTCCTTGAAACAAACAGCATTGCATCTCAACATACACTCAACACAGTCCATAGCCATGTTTCCAAAACTGGCCACTGTCAGAAAACATTCTAAGGACTTGTGTTCATCAAAATAATATCCTACTCTCAATAGCTATAGCTGTAATTATATCTGCAGAGCACCAACATACTCACCATTCCAGGAGCTAAAGTGCTGAACGCATCGGAGAGTGTGCTTTTCTGCTTACTATAAGCATATTTCCTTGACTTATTTTTCTCTCTTTCATTCTATAAAAGGGAATCATGGGATGATTATTGAAAATTGAAACTTACACTAAAATGGATTAGTGAATTTGTGAAAATCATGATAATGGTAATAAATTCATATTAACACACATGGCACCTTTCAGAAAGATGGCACAACAAAATGAAACTAAAATAATTTATTGGAAAGGGGCTATTGAATATTTTTTAACAAATTACACTAATTTTCCAATTCAGTAGAAGAAAGACGGAAGAAAGGTCAAGTATTACACATGTCTTTAATCTATTGCAATAGTACATGTCCTATATCATTTGGAAAAACCCTAAGTGTGAGTGTGACTGATTGCAAAAGAAACTTTAAATAAATCCAAGTCATCTTAATACTGTTACAGAAATAACTGTAATTTCAGGAACTGCCAGAAATTGTCTAGAAACTACCCAGGAATACCATAAAACACTTTCATCATCTAAGTGAATTTAAAGCTTATGAAGGAAACGAAAGAGTGATGGCATATGAACAAGAGAGACTTTGGCCTCCTTTCTTAAGCCAGTCCACACCCTTCTATCAGGGTAGAGAACTGTCCGTCCACCCAGTCATGTGTTTACGGCAGGTCTGGTTTGGAAGCTGAACTGAATAGGGGCTGTCAAGGTGATTCTGAGTCACAGGCAGGACTAAGGCACGCACCTTTACAGAACATGTTTTCACCTGCATGTAATGTCACAAGTTGAATGGGCCCTCCCTTTCCTCCCAGACAGGTGAGAAAGACTTCTTTCAATTGCTTAGATATATTTTCCAAGACATGGTTATTACAAAACAGTTAGTTATATACAAACTAGGAATGAATTCCATGTTGAATTAAAGGAATAATGTAGGGGCTTAGGCTATTCTCCATTCCTTCTATCCTCTCTGCTTCCTTCACCTTCAGTTTTCCTTCTAGGAGCCATAGAGATCCTGGTACATGGCTTGATAAAGAACAATATTCCTCCATAATGACGTGCAAACTTCTTAATGTCAACTTTTCAACTAAATTTATCATGTTTACTTGGAACATATAATCATTACCTATGCTTCTTTATTACCCTTTGCTCCAAAACCAGAACTCTCTATTTCTTGGATTGTTACAATAACCTCCCGTTTCCTCCTAAGGCAATTCTTTATGTATCATATCCATGACAGCAATTTTCAGTGACTTCCCATCTCATTATGATTGAAATTCAAAACCTGTCAATAACTTATTTGCATCATAAAGCAACAGTACCTCTTTTCCTTTCTTGCTATGCTCTTCCTTGTAATGGTTCTATATGCAGTGGTATTCTTGACACAAACCCATTCAAACTTTATATTTTCCGCATACTCTTCTAGCCATCTGGAACCCTCTCTGCTCCATCAATAGCCTCATGCCACATATTTCTGAAATATTCCCTTCTCAGTGAAACTTTCCTTGCCCCCTTATAAAACTGCAACCTTCCAGCACCTATCTTACCCTTCTCTTCCATATAAGATTTTCTATCTCTATAGATATTGTCTCTATCATAGTATGATCTTTCTTCATTTTCATGTTTGCTGATGGCCTAACCCTACCAGAAGTTTACAAGGGCAGAGTTTTGTCTGCTTTGTCCACTGTTCTGTTCCTAAATCCAGGGAAACAGGTTGGTGGGAGTAGCCACTCAATATATACCAAACCTATGCTCCTGCAAGTACTGATCCATGAGTTCCTGGCTGTAGCTCAAGGTGTCCTTCCCATGTCACCCCATCACTTTTCCTTATTTTGTCTTTTGCAGTATTAGGGATCACCCAGGGCCTCACAAGAACTAAGGAAGGACTGCCAGTGAGTTAGAACCCCAGCCTTGAACAGTTCTTAGCAAAAATTACAATAGTACCATTTGCTGCATTTTGGCCTTTTTTGGGGGGGGGATTTCTTGCTTTTTTTTTTCCATTTTACCTGGATCATATCAACATGATGTACAAGACTCAAGCTAGAGGGCATTCTAAATTATAAAATGTGCCAGATCCACTCATTATAAATGCCACCCTGGAGATTCAACTCTGGCCCTTTTTCTTAGGGTTATTTCTGGCCTGTTTTACTTGTTTAACATAAATTTTCTATGTTATGTTTGACTTTATGCTTCTGTAACTAGTATGTATTTAATAAATAAAAGAAACTGAAGTTTGTTGTAAGTCAAAAAAATTTGCTGAGAATTTCCTTTAACTTTCTTGCTAAATTAAACTAGCATGCATTATCTTGTCTATGTTTTGTAGAAAACACTTAAGATCTATTTTTAGAAATTTGATCTGTAAATGATGGAAACAGTTTTGCAAGGTGGAAATTGTTAGCTATGATTTAATAGAAAATTGAACTCAAACCATCTCACCACTATTTTGTCAAATACGTTACTGCAATTTACCCAAGTTACGTAGAAGCTAAAGTCTTCTAAACATAACTGCAACTTATCCGTGTAACTCTTTACTTCATTAGAAGGTATCAGAGACCAGGACTGTCTGTACTCATGGTACTGGAATTACAAGCCCACACCACAAACATGGAGTTCAATGGTAGAATTACACACAAACCTGTTCCTGTTCCTGTGAAGTTCGTGTGCTTACAGACACCTATGATCTAAACCATTTTGAATGTTCCATCTCATAGTTTTCTCTGCACTGATAATCTTAAGTTCCACACATGATGATTCTTAAAGTACACCCATAGGCACCCTTGTAGAGTCGTTTTTTCATGCCAGAAAAGATGAGACACTGGTGGTGAATGGTGTGGGTATGGTGACAAGTGTGAGAGACCAATCATGAGTGAGATGTGGTTCCACATAAACGTGTTTAGCCAGTCTTTGTTTTGAAATCTGTATTATGGACTACTGTGCAAGGGCATGCCATCCCTGTGCTCCCTCTGTGCTCTAAAATCCCCTCCACAGCACCTTATTCAGGCCCCTTTGCTCCATAAATAACTCCAGTCAAGTGTTCCATTAATATGTATTTCTCAGAAAGTTACTTTTAATATCCAGCAATGTTTTGGTATAATCATGATGCACATATGAGAGGGTTTAGAAATACTTTTGATTGGTTCATTTCTTTATGACTTTTATGATGTTATCTATGATTAGCCACTTTCCACTTCCCTATCCTTGTCCTCAGACTTCCTGGATATACAAGGTAATAGCAACAGCAGCAACAACATTAACAAAAATGACTGGAGAAATGGTTCAGTGGTAAACAGCACTTAACTACTTAATTATGAGAACTTGAATTTGGATCTCAACACGTAAGTAACAAGATGGGTATCCCATAAATACCCTAAATGTCAGCTCTGAGGGATCTGATGTCCTTTTTATACATAGGAATGAGTGTGTATGTGTGCACATTTACAGTCTCACTAATTCTCAAACACAGGTAAATAAATAAAAATTAAAAATAAAAATCAATTCAGTTAATTCTCTGAATACACTGTTTCCTGTTCATCTCTACTCAGCTTTGGACATGCTTCCAGCAGCTTGAGAGATATTAGCCCCTCCCTCTACAATCGTCAATGATCCAGCTCCCATATGTCTTCTAAGGCTGAGTGCTGTCACTCCAAAGAAAGATTTCTTTATCCTCTCTTTCCTGAAACATCATCTGATTGAAGATCATGTCCCATTTCTGTTGCTATTCAATCACACTTTACTTTGAGCAACAAAATTAAAAACTGATCCAAAATTTAGTCTCTTAAAAATTCTTTTCTTTACTAATATGTATTAGGATTGGGATCACAGTAGAACTGATTCTGTCACTGATTGCCCACTGGAAAGGCTAGACAGATAAGGGCTGGGATAATCTGAATTATTTCCACTCACTGGTGTTGACACTGACTTAACTAATGCTCTTATATAAGCTTTGTAGGTGGAACATCTTCATGTGATCAGCCCATGGGACTTGGTCTTCTTAGTGTGGTATTTGCGTTCCACAAGAAGGCTCCAAGCAGAACGTTTACAAATAAAGGTATAAATAAATGAATGGGGGAGAGAATAGTAGCTTTCATCTCTTAATGTTAAGAATTTCCTTTTCTTGTGTGGAAAGTAGGATTAGCCATATTTCTGCTGACATAATGGGGCAATATGATTTACCACACAATTATGAATTATACTAATCAACATCCACCTGAAAAAGATAATTATGCGAGAGATGTGATTTATTCAGTCTTCTATATTTCTTGATTAAACAAAAATTTATCTTTTCTATTTCAAGCCTTGGCAGAAATAGCATATTATGAACTGATCTAGTTACAAAAGGCATGAGTTACCCTATCACGTATCTGTTTGGTCTTGACACTGTAAACAATGGGGTTCATCACAGGAGGGATGAGAAGATACACAAAGCCCATGACCACTTGCACCAGATGGGGTGCCTGCTTTCCAAAGCGGTGGATTACAGACAAGCCAATCATGGGAGTATAGAACAGAAGTACAGCACAGATGTGAGAAACACATGTGTTGAGAGCTTTGAGTCTCTCAGCCTGGGAGGCAATGGACAACACAGTGCGCAGGATGAGTGCATAGGAGAAAAGGATGAGCAGGGAGTCCACCCCCACTGTAGAAACAATGACAAACATGCCGTAGATGCTGTTGGCCTTGATGTCAGCACAGGCCAATTTCATCACCTCTTGGTGGAGACAGTAGGAATGTGAGAGGACTAGAGAGCCACAATAAGGAAATCGCTTGAGCATAAAGGGCAAGGGGAAAATGAGTGCAAAGCTGCGGCCCAGAGAGGCCAGCCCTATTCGGCCAATCACCGTGTGCGTGAGAATGGAAGCATAGTGCAAAGGGCGGCAGATGGCCACAAAGCGATCAAAAGCCATAGAGAGAAGCACAGAGGATTCCAAGAAAGACAAGCAGTGGATGAAAAAGAGCTGGGCAAAGCAAGCATCATGACCAATGTCTCGTGCCCCCACCCAAAAGATGCCGAGCACTGTAGGAAGGGTGCAAAGAGACAGACCCAGGTCAGTCAGAGCCAGCATGGAAAGGAAGAGGTACATAGGCTCGTGGAGGGAGGGCTCTGTCTTGATGATAAAAAGAATTGTGCAGTTGCCCAGAATGGAAACCAGATACAGGAAGCACAGTGGGAGGGAGATCCAGATGTGCATGTGTTCCAGCCCGGGGATGCCACTCAGCAAGAAAGTAGAGGACATGCTGCCATTTCCTAGGGTTCCTGGTGTCATTGCGAATGGAGAAAATGGGTCAGTTGGAATCTGTCAAAAATCCTGAAATGAATTGTAGAAATGTTAGTGATGGATTGAAACTGGCAAAATCGAAATTCAGAACAAAAAAGATTAGAACCAAATAATTCTAGAACTGTATAGCTCCCTTAAGGGATTATTTCAATTTTTTTTTTTTTTTTTTTTTTTTTTGGTTTCTTCTTTTGATTAAGACAGGGTCTCATGTGTACCAGGCTGGCCTCAATCTCGCTGTGTAGCTGATGATGACACTGACTCCTCATCTTCCTGCCCTACCACTCCAGTGCTGAAATTATGGGCATGAGCCACCCTCCTTAGTTTACCAACATCTATCTGAAGAAAACAGTTTTCAGTCTCACAGTTTCGATGAGTAACAAAGACACTGTAGTAAGGAGATTTATTAGCCCGTGCAACTCCTAAGAGCTGGAGTAGAGAGGCTTTTGTGTTGATGAAACTCCTCTCCCCTTTCATTCACTCCGCTCTGGCTTTCAGATCAGCCCTCTTAACCCATGGATTTTTACTTTTTGAATTATGACACTGTTATGTCCCAGACTATCTGGTATTGTCTCTTGAGCTGAGGTGATCTTGAGTATCTGGCCGTTCAGGACTGTGCCACTGTGCCTGTGGAATTTTTCTTATGCGTGGGGAACTGGAAGCGCCTAGGGGAAAGGGTTATGAAGCAGGGAAAAGTCAGTTCCTTCCCTTCATGTTGTGGTATTTTACCATGAAGACCATGGATTTTTTTGGGGGGGGGGGGGTGGTTACAGCGGCCCACCTCCTTGGTTCTAGGAATGTCTTTGCTCTTCCAGAATAAGTGGTAAGTTTCCTTTTCCACACTTCTGTTGAGCCTGCACCCTCTGAACGCACTGTCAGTCAAGCCCTCCCATACCTTTTCTGTCAGGTCTTTTACTAAGGTTCCCACTTTTCTTTGGTCTTCTGTTTCCTTCACTTGCATTACTATGCTTTCTTTCCTGTATTTTGATGGTTTTACTTCCTGTCTCTTCTCTGTTGCAGTTTCAGCCATTGTACAGAGGTTATGGTAAGTACGTACTTGCTTCTGCTCTCTGTTTCTGCTAACATGGAAGTCTCATCAGTTCTAGCTCATAAATCCTGCTCCAGTCACAGGACTCTAGATAGACCTGGAGGGTGTGTGGCAGGGTTTGCCAGACTATGCCTGACTTCTACAGTGTGAAACCAGAGTCCTTCACTCACTCAGCGGCTGGATTCATTATAAATCCAGGAATTTGAGTGATGTGGACCTAGGCGTTAGGATACGACTTTATCCCTTCTTGCACACCGAGTGTTTGAAAGTCTATAGAATAAAATCCAATGATCCTGGTAGACAGAAAATAACCACATAGGAGTTCAGCCATTGAGCACAGGTCTATTTCCAGTTTGTTCCTTGACTTCTACTGTAGTGATACCCTATTCCTAATGACGATAAAATAGAAGCTTAGGCAGAGTGGGGCTTTGTTTTATTCACCTCTGTGAAATATGACAGGTGATCAATATACTTTCCTTTCTGATTGAAAGTTAACTTTTTTAAGTTAATGATTAGTAACTTAGAGAAAGTTACAACTGTTTCAGGGATTTTAGAGAAGAATGGGATGGAGCAACATTTTCTTTTAGTGTTCTGTATAGCTGCCATGCTTTTTGTTACAGAATGACAAGTGAGAGACAAACAGCAGCAGTTAGCATAAAGCAAAGGGTCCTACAGACCTTTACAAATACTGGTTCTTTAAAAAATTTAAGAAACTGATTCTGGAGGTATCAGCTTTGGAACCCTGTGCTGTGTCTCCAGACTTTCCTGCTCCATAATTAGTTCATGTTATTTATTAAAGTGAACTCAGAAGAGTTGCAATAGAAGCTTCCTTGTCATCGACAGTAAACCTTTGACACTCAAAGCTTATCAGGTGAGGACAGTTGAGGTAGGGAGAGTGGGTTTTCTTCAGGGAAATGACTACTGGTAGGTGGCCCATTCTCCAGCAGATGGCCCTTCATCCTTGTATACAAAGACAGCATCGATTAGACTCAATGGACTATGGTTTTTTTTTTTAAAAAAAAAAAAAAAACAAGTGGTTGGGAGAAGGATGTGGCCATGGCAGTTGGAGCTGAAGGAGGAGTATGTTTTGAACTAAAACCTTGCAGCCTATTTCTACTTTTTCAAATTAAGGCAATAACACCAATTTACAAAACTTTCTAAGATTCCATGGAGATTATTTGTTGACTGCTCTTGGCAAAAATTAGATGTTCATCAGGGATTATATTTTTTCTTCTTCATTCTGTGCCATTTTAACATCAAAAATACACTGTTTGGTTTCCTTTTCTTAGTTGCAAGTTTTCTTCATTTAGAATTCTTAAGCCATTAATTTTTGGAAAATTATGTACATGTGTATAAGGTATTATTATCTTATCAAACCCTATATCACATATCTGCCCAGAAAAGCAATGGAACTCAAATCTCCATAACTAAAATGTTCGTGGTGAAAGCTGAAAAAATAGGTCAGTGAACATTTCCAGGTAGATGCTTAGCAGCCTGGAGTGAGTAGATGTTAAATAACAGAGGACAAACAGATATATCAAAACTTTCCCATTCTTACCTTCTATAGAAATTGTTCTTTTAATTGTAAGTGGGTAGCACTGAATAGAAATCAGCAAACATGATAAGGGTAGGTTGGAGCAGGGGGAATATAAATAAAATAAAATCCAGAAAATGAAGCTAAGATACATTAACTTCAGAGTGAACATCTTTTGGCTGACTTGGGGTTTGGCAGAGACTGAGACTTAGTAAAGTAACTATTAAGAGCTCAAGGAACGACTGTCAGAGTATACACTTTCCATTAGAGGGAGGGTTTGTTGTTCTCTATCATTACCAAAACAGTTGCTATAGGCAAGATTGGGAGTGGGAATAGATTTAACCTATGATCTTTTCTATAGTTTTTCTGCTTGGACATCTCTTTCTGAATGAAATTTAGCAACTTTGATGATGTCTATTAATGCTACTCTGTAGTGGCTCAGAGAGTAATCACTTCATGTCACAGAAAGATTTTCTTCCTCGAGGTCAGGCAGCTTCCTGGACACCTGTACTTCTCTTTCTTAGACAGTCCCCTCAGATGCGTTAACCTTGTTTGTAGATGAAGTGGTAGATGCTGAACTCAGAATAGCGAGTCCATCTCATCTCAGTTTTACTGTCTCAACTTGTCTCTCCTTTCTCATCACTATTTCTGCTGTTACCATATGAAAGGCAACTTCCTGGGCGGGAAGCTGGGGAGTGGAGAAAGCTGCTGTTTGCTTTCTGAGAATGCTTTGATATCAGACCTGCGATTCCACACAGTCAGGAAGACTGGTTGTTGCAACTGTCATGTTCAGGAGACATCCTTGTCTGTGTTTTGTGGTCAAAATCAAGGCCAGAGTGAGTCTTCCAGGGTTTCTTGGTGCCGCAGCTGAATGCTAAACACCTGTCTACTGAACTGAGTCGTCACAATGCCAAGCTTCAGTCCAGAGGCTGCAGAGCTCACACCAAGGAAGAAGGAAGCTGAAGCTAGAAGCCATGAACTTAGAGAGAGACTGGAGAATGGATACAGAAATCTCCAATTTTTAGTAACTGAGGTGCCACTGAGACATTTCAATTGCTTCTAATCCGCTCCCTACTGAGACTGGGCTCTTGGGCCTTATTATCTCAGACTCTGGGAGGAAAAGGAAAGACAGTAGTGAGCTCTTGTGAGATAAGCATCTCAGTGTGTCCCAGGCACTTGGACCCAACCCTACAGGATATGGAGAAGTTTTACACATTCTCCACTACTCCAGCAAAGCAGAGTAGGTGCTGCTGGGAATATTTGGTGTATGATAGGGCACGGTTCAATTTGAATACATTAAACATGGTGTGTACTAAGGATAGATAAGCACATGTAATATTTATAAATAAAAGTTTTGCTATAAAGGGGCAAAATAGGAGAGGGACTTAACTGAAGAATGGTAAAGAGTAACAGAGAAGGAGAGTGAGGTAGGAGGGATAAATAGCATCAAGGATCTTTGAAAAGGAGGAAACATCATTTTATAAGCTTGTTTAAAATCACGTTATACGTATAAAATGGAGTTACTCCACACAGGTGATAATGTCCCACCCAAGAGCCATAAACTGACAGATACGCAGTGCCAAAAAGGGACACCTCCCTTCAGCAGTTGACCAGAGGAACCCCAAACAATATTGCCTCCTAGAATGTGACTGTAAGTCTCTGTTGCTGAAGACACCACAAATATTGGACGTAACTTGGAGGAATTGAATTTGCAGACTCTTCCTTGAGGGCTAGCTCTCATGTATAAGAAGATGCTATATAAGTTGTCAAAGGAAAAGAGTAATCAGTAGTCTTGTCCGGCGGTAAAGTTTATAAAGCATAACAATGACCACCCCAGAAGATCCTCACAATGGTTCAATAGTGATCCTTACATCGTGGGATTAACCAATAGCTCTCTCATTGGACTAGCAGTCTTAACAGTACCACAATACTCACGCCTGGAACTGTAAAGCTAGCCAGCTACCCATGTCTGGAGAGGTCATAGACCCTAGAGAAGAACCTACTGCTGCTGTTTTCCTAAATAAATGCAGTTCTCACTCTATTCTAAATGTATCCTTATACCTGCATGTAAGCATGGCTATCACCTCTTAACAGAGGAGCTGCTTTTGAAGCAGCTGGAGGCTGCTACATAGATCTATAACTGGAAAAATGCATAGAATAAGTGTGAGGTGTCTAGCCCCAACTGATAACATAACCCCTACACCCAAGGTGCAGAAGACATTGTGGAAGACAGGGATAGAAAGATTCTAAGAAGCAAAGGTTGTTTTTTTTTTTTTTTTTTTTTTTTTTTTTTTTTTTTTTTTTTTTGGTAGATTGTGTCTTCTAGGCCTATCATGGATGCAGAACCCATGAAACATTGATGATATGGTTGCCTAAAAAAAAAGAGCTGACGAGTGACCACACAAATGGCCATGCCAATGTGTTTGGGAACAGCCCACAAAGTCCTATCCTCAGGAGAACTACAGAATTTTTTTTGGGGGGGGGGGGAGAGGAGAGAGTTTTCTCCATGTATGATCAATCTGATAAATTATCTAGCTGCAAGCCCTAAACACATGGACATATGAAAAAACACTGAATTGACATAGTAGGGTGTGTACTTGTGTGTGTGTGTGTGTGTGTGTGTGTGTGTGGTAAAGTGATATAATAAATAATTTTATAAAATCAACAATATAGTCAGAAAATGAGGTCACGAATTTGAGACGTAGTGAGGGTTATAAGGGTGCACTTGGAGGTAGGATGACATAACGAAGTACTGCAGATCAGGGAGCTCTCCAGCAGCAGGTTTCCCCCACAGTCTGGAAGGTGTCAACATCCAAGAATAGGGTATATACAGCTCTGATCTTCCCCTCTGGGATTGCATGGGTCATCTTCCAACAATGGTCCCTACATTTCATCCTGTGCACATACAACCCTGTCTTCTCCTTAAGTGTTCACATCACTTCTTACAGTACATTATTTATCAGATGTTGGCCCTACTTTATTGATTCCATTTTGTCTCATGACCTTGTGTCTAAATATAGTTCCATATTCAATTCTTGCAAGTTAGAAATGATTCACCTACAACACTTACTTATCCTCTATTCTGCCAACTATTTATTTATATATTTAACACATTTTATAGCAAAAATGTTTTATAATACATTTTATTCTCCACTTCCTGTGATGATACTTCTTTATCAGCTCTAAACCTGAGCTCTTGAATAATAAAATTAGTCTTAAAAATATTTTGTCTAAGTTTGAATGCCACATTATAAAGTGGGAGGAGAAAAAAATGGAGATAAAGAGACAGAAAGAAAAAAAGAAGTGTGATTAATCTTTGATTCACTTTTAACAATCTTAATCAGAAAGAACATAGAGAATAATTTATATTAAAGACAAACTTATTCTGTCAACTTTAAGTCTCCATGAAGGTTTTGTAAGTTAAAAATAGAATATGATGTGGAGAAACTAGAGTTCACTAAACCTAAAGTGCCCAGTTATAAGGAGTACAGCTTTTTAAATAAGGCAGATTTTGGTGTGGTTCTAAGCACACCAAAGATATATGTAATATTTATTATATTTTATCAGATATATGTAATATTTATTATAATAGTTGGTCTCACTGTTTCTTGTCTCTAAAAGGCTTATGCAATAATTGGAAGGGAAATAATCCTTTTCATGGTTGTAGATGTTGTCAAATAATAATTTGAGAAAATTACAATAAAAATTATTGGGTTTTGACATTTTATTATATGAACATTATGACCATTTTAAGATTACAAGCATATCTTTTAGTTAGAATTCAGATTAATAACTTCCACTAAAAAATTAAAAAATCAGAGCCATTCAAAACAAGACATGGTGAAAATAATAATAAATTAATTAATTTGAGGAGTAAGAGTCTCCACAAGACATTTTCAGTTGCTTCTAATCTGCTCCCAAGAGCAGTGTAGAAGGATTACATATGAAGTTCAGTGCCAGAGGCCCCAATATGCACAAAGACCTGAGTTCTATCTCCAGAATTATTAAAAAGAAGAAAAAGAAGTGGCTACTAGGCACTGCCATGCAGGCCACTCTGTGTAAGAATGAAGGCGAGAGAATTGGGGTAGCAAACATACCAAACATGCAGCAATGTTGTAAGACCTTTTTTGGAGTTGACAGCTGTGTCAGAGCTAAGCTCATGTGAAACTGCTGTAGGCAGAGGGCTTGGTGTTTGCTTGTTGGTCAGGGAGGAGTAATACAAACTTCTGATTCAAAGCTGTTCTATCTATGGAATTCTGATAATTATGAGCATGCAATATATCTCAAATGATGGGAAGTGATCACTTGATGGTCTTAGGCCTTCATGACAACTGAGCAGACAGTATAAATAAGGAAAAGCTGAATTCACCAGGCATTTGCAGTAATTAAATGATGACTGACTAGAAAGCAGTTGGGCCACATGAAGGGTGAAATCCATTAGGATGTGTGTTCATAGGAATCTATATTTTTAAGTTTGTAGGCTCTACATTTGTTTGTGTTATCACATGTGCTTATGTATACCATGCAAGCATAACTACTTTCATAGTTTTATATTCTGTTGCCTTCCCTACAACAGAGGACCAGAACCTAAAACTGATCATGTTTTAAATGCAGTAAACCTTCTTATAGTGTTGCTAGTTTTATTTACTTTCTCTTCATAATGAAATGTTACATCTTTTTGTTTCTGTTACAATAGCTTTATTTATTGTATCTGGAATTAAGACACTGGACAAAAAGAGATTGTTGAACCAAACCTTTATAGTTCTTATGACTCTAAGTGAAGTTTATGAAGATGATACTTTGTTCTGTGTCAGAATATGAAATACCATAGTTTGTTACTTATTTATCTAGACACATGTGATAATAAACAAACTGACACAAAATGGACAGTAACAACATACACACCAAATACAAATAAGCAAGGCACAGAAAACATACAGACATAGAAACAATATGAACAACAGCAGTGTGAGTGTGCATGCATACACGTGTGTGCTTGTGCATATAAGAAAACACAAACATAGAAACAATATGAACAACAGCAGTGTGAGTGTGCATTCACACATGTGTGCCTGTGCATATAAGAAAACATACAAACATAGAAACAATATGAACAACAGTAGTGTGAATGTTGTGTGAATGTGCATGCACACACATGTGTACCTGTGCACATTATATACATGTGTATAAGAGGGTGGCATCATGAAAAGTCACTACTGTGGATATGGGTCAGATATGTGCAAATGAATAAAAATTGTTATGATAATAAGTCAGTAAAATGCATCAAAATGTAAATTAAAAAGAACCACTAGTTAAATTCCATAGACCAGTGAGGACTGAAGGAGGAAACACATGCCAGTTTGCACTTTCTCACATTGTGAACATCGGTAAACATGGAGAATTATATATTTACCAGGTACTGTTAGAGATTTCTATGAATTGCCTCATTAAACCTTTGCAGCATCCACATGGGAAAGGAAGGGATATTTATTTCTATGTTCTTTCAATTGTGAAAACTAAAGAGACAGAGAGGTAGGTAACTCCCTCAATGCCACACAGACTGTCAATTGCACACCTACTATTTTTTATTGTTGTTAATAAGTGAGATTAGAGTATTTTCCCACAACATAGCTGAACCTATTTTAAAAAGTGCCCAAACTTTTTATATATGGCCAAACTTTTTCTTCAATTTAACCTAATTCTACTGAAAACACCTAGGTGATTTTACAAACTCAAATTTCTTGATAATACGGTGGCGTATTTGCTTGGTCTTGATGCTGTAGACAATGGGATTCATGAGGGGTGGTACCAACAGATACACATAAGACATCAGAAGGTGTACAATGCGGGGAAGATGCTCACCAAAACGATGAACAAGGGATAAGCCGATCATGGGGATGTAGAACAGCAGCACTGCGCAGATATGAGAGATGCAGGTGTTGAGGGCACGGAGGCGCTCCTGGCGGGAGGCTTTGCCTAGTACAGCGTGAAGGATGAGTGTATATGAGAGGAAGATGAGCAGGGAGTCCACACCCACAGTGCAGGCCACAACAAAGAGTCCGTAGATGTGGTTGACAATGATGCTGGAGCAGGCCAGTTTCATGATCTCCAGATGCAGACAGTAGGCATGGGCGAGCACATGAGAGCGGCAATAATGAAAGCGCTTAAGCAGAAATGGTAAAGGGAGAATGAGGAGTGCACTTCGCAGCACTGAGCTCAGTCCCATCTTCACAATCCTTCTGGGTGTCAGGATTGTGGAATAGCGCAGTGGGTTGCAGATTGCCACGTAGCGGTCAAAGGACATAGAGAGCAGAACAGACGACTCCACTAAAGACAAGCTGTGAATGAAGAAGAGCTGGGTAAAGCAAGCAGGGATGCCGATCTCTCTGGCATCAAACCAAAAGATTCCCAGCACGGTGGGCAGTGTGGAGAGGCAGAGCCCCAAGTCTGTGAGGGCTAGCATGGCCAAGAAATAGTACATGGGCTCATGGAGGGTGGCATCAGTCCGGATGATGTGGAGAATGGTAAGATTCCCTAAAATCACTGTCAAGTAGATGGAGCAGAAGGGAATGGAGATCCAGCCATGGAGCTCTTCCAAACCTTGAAAGCCTGTCAGAAAGAAAGTGGCCTTTTGGAGACTGCTGTTGTAAAAGATGACCATGGCTTTATAATCTCACATCCGCCAACCTAGGGCATAAAATATAGTCCACATAAATGAGTGACAGTGCTGAATCCCTTATCATCTAAATGTTCAGGGCTAGGGAGTCAGGACAAACATGCAGGTGGGGGACTTCATCTATCCTACCCTTTCTACAGTGGCAGAGTGGGTGATCATAGTGGATCTCTATAGCCTATAGATTTTATGAAACAGCCTCCAGTGTTGATCTCTCTAATATTCAATGAAATAGCCTCATATAATACTTTGTGGTGTATTTATCCTTTAGAAATATTTTCTATTTAATAACTGCAGCAATCATAATCACCTCATATGCATGATAAACTCAAACTAAAAAGTACCATGCAGAATTACCTACTAGAAATGGAGCAGAAAATGTGAGCCTCAACCCTGCACAACGAACACAGGAAGGGAGCCTTAAATCTATTGCCTAGACTCTACTGCCTAGAACTCAGCTCAGAGTGAGTCATGTGTCTTGGCTAGGACTGATATGACATCTTGGCATAGTTGCCTATAATGGCTGAACAGGGTTGTTTTGCTATTCCTTCAGAACCAAGTCATTGAAAAGCAGTTGTGTCCTATGCACAACGTACAGGGACTAGTTACTATCCATCACAGCCTAGAAAGTTTGAAGTGGTGATTGCCTTGTTGTTAAACTAGATGCACACCATTCGATGATGACACTAATTCTGCCACAGAAGTTCTATTCTTAGGAGCCAAATGCCAATGAGGAAACAGTGACAAAAAGGTCAAATGATCTGGTTAAGTTTCCTGGCCAAACAAGAGCTGAACATGAAATCCAAACCATGATTCCATCCAGAGTCAACGCTGTCGTTTCTCTGCACTGATGTTGCTGTTGCACAGAAAAGTAGCTGTACAAGAACCAAGCAGATCAAAGTAAATTTAGTGCACAGTGAATTCCCTATTTTGGTGTGTCTGCATGGCAATTGGCAATTTATACCACAATAGTAAATGAACTGAGACATAAAGTAATAGTGAGGAAACACATTTGCTAGATGCAGTTAAGTTTGGGGCATATTGAATGCAAGATTGAAAAGGGATTCTAGAATTTCTAGAAGCATTAATGTGGGTATCTAGAATGTGTGTGTGTGTGTGTGTGTGTGTGTGTGTATGCTTGGTTTGAGTGAGAATCTATACTATATGGCAGCTGCCATCTGTATGGAAAAATTGGTAGGAGATACAGCATAGAAAGCAGAGTTTGGGACTTATGTCATAGCTCTGGAAATGCTAAAATAAAAAATGGCACATAAAATTAGATTAATTTTATTAATGGATATATCAGAGAATCACAAGGAAAAATGAGACAATATAAATAAGATCTGGTTACTGCCGGTAATTGTATAAAAGATGAAGAAGGTTGTTTTAAAAATACTGTAGTGTGAAGTCCGTAGTGACTCACAGAAGGTTTTTATAAATTGGAGATATTAAAGAATTGGTTCTTGTTGGATTTTAGACATTAAGAAAAAAGTGAATATTCTTTATGATCTTTTTTTGCTGAAAGAAAATCTGTAGTTTGGTGTGATATCAGAAACATTTTAAGGAAGAAGGAGGAAGTTAATGATAGTCTTACTTTCCTTCAAAACTCTTCTTGTTTGAAATGCAGAAGGACATGGAACATAATTAAAACATATAATTCTCTCTCCATCTTTGCCACCCATAATTTAAATTAAAAGAAGCAATAATGAAAAATTTAATTTTATAATAACCACATTATTTTATATTTCTTAAAGAAAAAGTAGATCACTATAAGGAAAGGAAGATAGGGTAAATAGCATGGATGCAAGAGAGAAGTGAAGGCTTGGGGAGGGAGAAAGTGAGGAGCAGAGAAATGAATAGGGGATTTAGAGAGCCTAGTGCCAGTAGCTGGACCATGGTGCACAATCATCCTGAGAATGAGAATGTCGATCAGGAGAGAAAATGGCAGAATGGAAATATGCCACCAGTTAGAAAGATGTACAGATTCCCAGTGAAGTTTGTGCTCTTCCACCCACTCCATTCATTCCAGAGTCTGAGAAATAAGGGCTATCAAGGGCCGTCTTTATCATCCCTCCATCTTCAGACACAGAGGATATTTCACCAGGCATTTTAGTCTAATATGGCCTTGACTTCCAAACATTTTCCTTGCATCTTTTATTTTTGTTAGTAGTTATATTCATTTGTGCCAAGGGAGAGCAGGGAACAGAAAAAGGAGAGGGAATCTTGGCTCACACCAAAGGGACAGGTTGGCTTCATCCCTGGAGCTCTCAACTCTGGCACAGGCATGGAACCTAGTTACAGACTTGCTGCATAAATCTGTAAGTAAATGAGGAAGATGAGACACAGTAGAAATAAAAAGGAATAATTCTTAGTGCTGGTCACTGTCACTTCAGACCAATGCGTCAGCTGATTCCTCTAACTTACTCCTACAAAGGGATACCATCCAAGTCTGTAACAGAACCTGCCTCTCTAAACTGAATTCTTTGTATCATTATATGCAAATATATCAATTTTTAAATTAATGAAGCATTTTATCATTAATTATAGTACATATTTTTTGGCTTTTGATGTTGTTATCGATCTTTAGTGATGTCGCACAACAGATTTCTTGTTATTTTCTTTTGACTAACACAGTCCTCTCTGATTTCCAGCATTCTCATTCTCTTACCAAATGTGAAAAGAGCTGTTAACCAATGACAGGATTTCTTTCTACCTAGGGAGCTAGGCCACAGCAGGAGCAGGTGATGTGTAGAAGGCTGTCTGTGTTAGTGCTCTCTCTCTCTTCTTCATCCTTGCTCCTCTCCTATTCTGCTCTCCTCTTTCTCCCCTCATTCATTCCTTTTCATTATTTCCTCCTTAGTATATACCATTTACAACATTAAAGAACTACAAAATTTCTCCCAAGGAATACCATAACCTAATGTGGAGCTTGAATATTCCAAGATGTTGCAAAATTCACTGTAGTCATTAACTATCATAATATGAGTTTAAGTAAGAAAGGTATCAATTACACTTGAAATTTTAATGATCAAAGAACTACATTCTGACAAGAAGAGCAATGAGAGATTAAGTAGAAAAGTGAACATTCCTTTTATAAGAGCATGCATAGTAGCTAAGATAGGACTATGCCTCTAAGTTTACTGTTCCCACGTTCACCCATCAAAACCTTCTTTATGGTGTGGGGACACGGCTGGGAGGCAGAGCTCAGTATACCATCTAGGAGTGCAGTTTTCTCTTCTAACTGCTCTATGTGACTCTGCTTGTAACGTACCTGAGCAATAATAGCTGGTGAGAGAAGGGCTTAGATGACATACTTCAATTCAGACCTCGAATTCAATGGCAGATTAGCTTCACGAATAGTGAGCAGTTTCTGTTTGAAATGCCTGGTCCTTTTAAAGTGTCCAATGCTTCTTCTCAGGGGACTCAGCTGTCACTAACAAGTCCCCAAACAGTTCTCATGCTGTTAACAGAACACTCAGGGAGGGGACTAGAATCAGAATCAACAGAGGAGGCCAATGTTGAAGGGATAAGTGTATCTTGTCTTGGGACAAAGGTTAGCATCACGTTAGGACGATTTCAAGATTTGATACTGACAGTGAAAGCAAAACCGTCTGAGAACAAGAGTCTTATATTTGGAATATCACTCCTCTTTTTGCCAGTATACTTTACTTCCATCAAACTTTCTTCTATGTCCTGGCATCAACTGCCAGGATTCTAGGTGAGTGACTGTAGACCGAAGCCCACACTGCAGAGACCATGTGCTGAAGAGACACACTTGTGTCTCTCCCTTCTCATAATAGACAATCAGATTAGCGTGACTTTTGCAAAAATATTTTGCAAAATTAATGAATTTAATAGGAATAAAGGAGTCTGGAGCTGAAGCTGATGGATGAACAGATACAAAAGGCTTTAACTCTCTATGTATCAAAAGGAGTTGCTGATAAAGAACTCTATTGGGCCTTGAATGTGTGGGAATCATCCATCCCACATAATTGTTTTTCTTTCCTTTTCAAAGTGGAGGTTCATTAAGACCGCAGTTTCTTCCAACGAGACTCAACACATCATCATCAATAGCAATAACAGCAGATGCAGCAGCGACAACAACAGTTCTTTTTTAGTGACAATCACAGCAATGATAGCTGCCATTTATTGGGAGATTAAATTGCTAGGTCCAGGTGCTAGAGAGATGGCTCAGTGGTTAAGAGCACCAGCTGCTCTTCCAGAGGTCCTGATTTCAATTCCCAGCAACCACATGGTGGCTCACAACCATCTATAGTGGGATCTGATGCCCTCTTCTGGCATAAAGGTATACATGCAGATAGAGCACTCATACATAAAATAAATAAATAAATCTAAAAAAAGAAAATAGTTTTTATAAGTAAATAAATAAATAAATTGCTAGGCCCAATATATTTTAAAACAAACTATCAATTTAATTCTCATAACAACCCTGGTTATTGTTTAGTATTATTTGTATCTTAAGGAAAAAGAAACAGAAATAGAACATCAAAAGCTAGATACTTCTTGAAAGAGGCATTCCTGCCATTGGAGAGTTAGTCTGTGTTGGGTTTAGGGGGGGTCACACAAAGATGAGAACATCACCAAGTCTAATAAACCAGAAACAAACTTTATTCCAGAAACCTAGAATTCCTTGGAAAAACAGAAGCAAACTTAAAAATAAAAAATAAAAAATAAACACCACAGGGCACAGAAGCTTATCAGCTAGCTGAGACCACAGCCAGAGATAGTGTTTGTTACACTGTGGCAAAAGGTCGGCTTCTGAACCCACTTTTTATAGTAGGGGCACCACACATTAGCTCTGAACAAAGGAATTTTTATGATCTTTCCCTGACCCCATGGGTCAGTCAACATAGACCCTAAGGAGGGGAGTGAGTTTTAACATCAATGGGTAACTAGGAAGCTATCATGAAATATGTTTTAGAGTAGATTACAGTGAAAGTTACTAATTACAAGAAAACAGATGTCTTTACAATTAGTCAGAAAAGGGACTGCTAGTAATACAAGAAGGTTAGTAAATTAGAATTAATTGGTTCTTAGGCTGGGAACTTAGATGATAGCAGAAAGCTTTTCACACTATCTCAAAGTAAAACTCAGACACAGACTGCCATACTTTAAATCCTCCATTATCAGAGCTCATTAGTCAAATCTGTGTTTATACTTTGTCCAGTGTGTCTCCTGGTACCTCCAGGCAATGTATACTGAAACTCCATGCCTCCCCATTAATGGTGCCAGTTTTCCATAACAGAGACAGTGCCTAACCCCGAGGTTACATATCTCTGTCTCTTAAAGGTTAACTCAGTTCACATCTGTTGTTTATCAAGGATGGCCAGGACACTACTCTCAATTTGTAGTGAAAATCTCTAGCTTTGTAAATAAAATAGCTAGTTGTAGAAATGAAATGACCCAAGCTAATGGAGGCTTCCCAGGCATCCAAGAAAATAGCTCACTGTGAATGACTGATCCTTGATCTGCTGAGAAAGCTGCTGATAGTCTGCTTTCATTCTCCTAGACTTGTAACTTTATATTTTTTTATTTTTATTTTTGGAATTTATATTTTTATTTCCTTATTTTTGGACTCTTCAGTCTGCATGACAAATGCCTCTGCTAATTACTACAGTGACCTCTTATCTTTCTCTATGTTAGATTTCCTTTTGGAAAACTATAAATTGACCTAGTTCCAAGCTGTGGGACATGCTGTCACTTGTATTATTTTTAATAAAATGCTGATTGGCCAGTAGCCAGGTAGGAAGTAGGTAGAGGTGGGGTAACCAGGCAGGAAGTAGAGGCAGGGTGATGAGAACAGGAGAATTCTGGGAAAAGACGCAGTCTGCAGTTGTCACCCAGACAGAAAGGAAGCAAGATGAGAATGCCTTGCTAATGAAAGGTACCAAGCCACGTAGTTAACACAAGAATAATGGGTTAATGTAAGATGCAAGAATTAGTTAATAAGAAGCCTGAGCTAATAGGCCAACCAATTTATAATTAATGTAGGCCTCCATGTGTTTCTTTGGGACTGAAAGGCTGTGGGACCGGGTGGTTCAGAAACCTCTGTCAACTGTTCCATTCAGGAAAACAGATTTTAAAAAAATAATTTGGGACATAACACATGATATCTAAGGATTATTTGGGTCTTAATGATGCCATATTAGTGATGAAGGAGCACCATAAAATAAGAAAGTGGGAATGAATTAAAACCTAAGGGTCACCTGTATCCTACCAATGAATTCATTTTCTGAAACTAAGGGACCCAGGATGAAGATAACCAGGTTATTCATTGGTCAGAAACTGATCTACAGAAAGAATAGAGAAGTGAACCATTCCTTCAGTGTATAAAACCTCTCCTATTCATATAGCATGGACAGAACTGATTGAAGCTAATGAGGCCCCATGTTTATATGGGCAGTAGATGGAGTGGTCATAAAGCCAAGTAGCTGTGGATAAAAACCTTGTTCCTGATTGCTGGGTAGATGTAATGAGAAGGTTAATGAAGGTGAAACCAAAGCTGAGCTCAATGTGGCTGTTCCTTTCTGAGAATATCAGGACAGAGATTATGTGCACCTCTTACCCAAGATGTGTAAGAGGGGGACACTGGGGTATGTGAGAAATGGAGCCAATTTGTGAATCACAAAGAGACCAGCTTCCCAGGGAGTACTCCTTTGGTCTCTCTGTGAAGCACTGATTGTCTGGCTCTATACCTCACTGTGCCAAAATAAATATAATAAGATAAAACTATAACATTGAAGTTGGACAAGACAGACCAATAGAAGGAAAAGATCCCAAGAGAAGGTAGAGGAATCAGAAACTACTTGGTTTGCATGCAGACTCAGGAATCCCATAAAAACACTAACAGGAAACCTTAATATCAACTAAGAGGACCTGGGAGAGAGCTGTGCAGGTTCCATGAGTACTACTTCAGTCCCTGTGAGCTCAAATGGACTTTAGCAATGTTGATTTAGAGGGCCTTATTTATTTTTGGTGTCCTCCATCCCTTCTGGCTCTTAAATTCTTTCTGCCTCTTCTGAAGTGTTCCTGTGCTCTGAAAGGGAGACATCCCATTTAGGGTTGAGTGTTCTGAGGTCTCTTACTCTCTGTATAATGTCTGGCTGTGTGTCTCTACTTGCTCTCATCTGGTGCAGGAGGAAGCTTCTCTGATGATAGCTGAACAAGGTACCAGTCTATGAGTATAGCAGAATACCTTTAGGAGTCACTTTATCACTATATTTTTAGGCAAGTATTATTTGATTTTACCTTAGTTCTGTCTTGTCTCAGATTCTTGGCCACCCGAGCAGTGCTGAGTATGGGTTCCATCTCATAGAATGGTCCTTATGTCAAATCAGTTATTGGTTCGTTACTGCCATAAACTTTGTGCCATCATTGCCCTAGCATATCTTGCAGGTAGAACACCGTTGTAGATAAAGGGTTTGTGGTTCACTTGGTGTTTACTTTCTCTTTTGATAGTGCACAGAGTATCTTTCTATACTAAATAGGCTGGAATATAGTGGTGAAAGCACCAGCTAGACATCTCCGTGTTCAGGGAGTTGTATAGGTGCAAGTGGTGTGGCCCAAATGGCAACCATTGCTGCTTTACAAAGTTCCCGCATTTCAATATTCCAGACCACACTTTTCCAGCATCTTTTTACTTTCATTTTTAGTGGTTCTCAGTATCAATGCCCTTCCCTTTGGGGAATTTTGTGGGGGCTTTGGTAAAGGACAAAAAATGTGTACAACGTTGGCCTCCCTGCACAAAATAATTCTTTAAAAAAAAAATCTCTGCCACTGTGGAATCAGGAATTCCAATATACTCCCCTACTTACACCAAGAACAGGAAAGTTGGAGATTTAATAGACACACCTCATCCCAAGGAAGAAATGCCTACATTTCAGATCCTCAGCCTGAGCCCGCTAAGGGCAAGAGCTCGTTAATAAACACAGAGAAATCAGAATGGAATGGTATAATGGGAACTTTTGGGAGCTTTATGAGGCAAACAGGCCTGTATAGTACAGTAAGATTAAGACACTGTAGTGTAGTGTCTGCTCCTCCAGTCCTTTTCCCTTTGATTAAGGCTCTCTATTTCCTTGGGGCTTTGAGGAAAGTTCCTGCTTGATAAAACTGTCACTCTTCGTACCTCTAACAAAAGGAATTTGTGACCCTTTCATTAACATATGACTAGTGCCCATTGTCTAGGTCAAGGCTGGTTTCCTCAATCCCTGATTTCAAGCTACTCCACCCCCACAGAAGCAGGTCTTTAGCACTGGGGCCTTGCATCAGTTTGTGGAGAATGATCCACACTCTTGGCAACAGCATAGGTTGTTGTCCCAAACAACCTGTGGGGTGCCTTTGACTAGGTGTTCTGAGCAGCAACTGTCTAAGAGAGAAAATGCAAAAGGAATGTCAGAGTCAAAGTAGTAAGAGCCTGTGGAACACTGACTTCTAGGCCTGCTGTTAGTGTTGCCCTCTTGAATTCACAGCAGCTTGAATTCACACAACATATGCACAAGTGGGGCCTTCTACTTCTTACCCTGGATAGCGAAAATGCTCACGGGAGTCTACCTCTCCATGAGGATTTACAGGTGGTTATTGGTTGGTAGGATAAGGAGAGGCATTTGTGAACAACTTTTATGAAACTAATCAGGTTATGTGCGTGTGTGCACTCACACACACAATCACACACACACACACACACACACACACACACACACACACACACCACCACCACCACCACCACCACCAAATATGACATGAAAGTAAAAAAAAAAAAATCTAGTTTGGGAAAAGGAAGGGGAGTTTCAGGAATGGGAAGATAAGAGAAGATAATGAGGGTGAATGTTATCTAAACAGATCAAGTGAAATTATAAAATGTCATAATGAGACATATTACTAGATATAATAAATGCATACTAATAAAAACATTAAAAATACTGTTAGAAACAGTCTGGTACCCTTTTTCCCAAGCAAAGGACCAATTAACCTATTTAGTAAACTTGCATATGTTTTAGCCTTTGTCTCATAGTTTGAAGTTAGTAAGAAGGAAGTGTTTTGCTAGAAACAAGTGGTACATTTCAAAGATGTGTGGATAAAAGAATTTGCTTATTATAAAGCAAATTGTTCCCTGAGAAGGGCTGGGAGCTCTTTCGTAATAATTAGAAGAAAGTGAATTGTTCATATTCCATGGTCTATTCCTGTATAGGTAGGTGACCATTTTACTGTCTTGTTACTTATTAAATTACACCGTGTCTGTTCTCTTTCTTGCAATACACAGAAATACATATCACATGTTTTTATTTTGTTTCTTGAAGTTTTCTTCTCTTATCTCTGAAGTCTAGATGTGAGCAAGCCACCTTATCTCTTCAAGTAACCAGTATTAACAGGTAAGAAACTACATTTAAAATGGGACAGTGCAGGTGGGTGTCAATCTAGAAACAAATACTAATAGCTTCCTCAGGCCCTTGGCAAAGGTAGTCAATATAGCCTTTGGTTGGGAACTCTTTTAGAATTGTATTTGTATTAGGAGACTTGTAGAGTGACACATTAGTTCATGAAACTCCTCATATTAAAGTTTTTGGTTTCTCAAATAACTCAGGATCACAGATTTCTCTCTCTTTCTCTCTCTCTCTCTCTCTCTCTCTCTCTCTCTCTCTCTCTCTCTCTCTCTCTCTCTCTCTCTCTCTCTTTCTCTCTCTCTCCCTCTTTTTTCTGCAAATATTTTAATATATCTTTGAGATAGTCTGGTTTAAGGTGCCATGCATCATTTGGAATTTGGTTCATTTGATAGTTAAACCATATAAGGAAAAGTATGAGACTCTAGAACAAAGCAAGGCTACAAAAGGAAATCAAGTTTTATATAAGAAACATCTTGGAAGATTCTCTGTACGTTTGACACTAGGTGGCAAGAAAGTATCAACAATCAGTTTCATTTCCTTAAATGATGAAGCATGAGTATGCGCAGTAGAATAGGAGAGACCCTGGAAAGAGTTTGGTTGCTCTGCACACTCTACTCATAGCCTCTTACTTCCTCAATTACTGAGAGGAGAGAGATGTCTTCATAGAGAGAGCTGTTTGGAATTAGGGAGAAACCTGGTGCTAGGGACATTCTCAGGAACCCACAAGGATGACCCCAGCTAAGAAGTGAAGCAATAGTGGAAAGGGTGTCTGAACTGCCTACTGTTAAGAATATTTTCTACCAGAGTCTCTCCACTGGTGCAAAGAATTCCAATCAGACCAGATTAAGCCAAATTAAATGCCCGAGTTTAATAGACAGTAGACTTCAGGGTGGCCAAGAGCATGGCAGGGGAAAGACAGAGAGAGCACACCGGCAAAGTCAAAACTGCCAGCCCTTCTTTCTCTCGGCAGCCTCCTAAATACCCTGTGGGAGGGGTTAGCACTTGGCAGGTTGGGAGTTGGAGTCCAAGTGCTTGGCAGGCTGGGACCAACACCTTCGCCTGTAATCAGATTTTGACTACCCTAATTGTCATCATAGAGCAATCATCCAGTAACTAAAGGAACCAGATGCAGAGATCCACAGCCAAGCATCAGGTCGAGCTCTGAGAATCCGAAGAGAGGGAGGAGGGATTATCTAAGTAAGGAGGGTCAAGACCAGGATGAAGAAATCAACAGAAAACTGAACCATGCTCGTGGGAACTCACAAACTCTAGATGAACAGCTTTGAAGCCTGCATGGGACTGAACTAGACCCTCTGCATTTGGGAGACAGTTGTGTAGCTTGGTCTGTTTGAGGGATCCCTGGTAGTGGGACTAGGATATATCCCCGGTGCATAAACTGACTTTTTGGAGCCCATTTTCTATTGTGGGATGACTTGCTGAGCCTTGATTCAGGGGAGAGGGGCTTAGTCCTGCCTCAACCGAATGTACCAGGCTTTGTAGACTCACCATGGGAGGCCTTACCCTTTAGGAGGAGTGTTGGGTAGAGGTACTAGAAGAGTAACTGGGAGGGTGGGGTAGCTGGAGGAGGGATGGGAGGGAGAATTATGACTGGTATGTAAAATAAGTAAAAATAAATAAAAATGATCTTTAAAATAAGAAAATAATAAAATAAAAATGAAAGGATACTTTTGGTGATTGTCTGAAACAGACATATAAACATAGAATTATGTATTGCAAAGAGAAAATAAAAATATTAGAGTACATGAATGAGCCACAAGAAAAGTATTTGTTTTTGTTGTAAAAATGTGTATCTTTCCAATAAAATTAATGACTACTAATAATGCTTATACAGAGTATTAGAAGAGAAAATATGAAGACATATAGGGAAAAGCTAAATATTTGGAATGAGCATTTTAATGGAAGGGGAGAGAGAACTTTGGGGGATTCTGTGATGGTAGCCTAATGTTTACTAAGTTTTCACTAATTTATTTATTCAAAAGATATTTGAGTGTACACTACAGACAATTTCTGTGGTAGGAGCTCATCTGGAACTCTTATTCTGTCACTGAATAATTATTTAAAATATTATAGAAAATAAGTTAGGCCATCAGAAATGAGTGGAAAACAGGAACCAAATCCAGCAGCCGAGAAAGGACATGTGATCTTTATGTCTGCATTTATAGTACAAGAGACCACACTGAAGTGGTATGGTATCTTAAAGGCTATTGACTGAGTCCTTTCCACAACATTTCCCCCTTTTGTCTAAATAAGAGAGTTTTAAGCCTAATAAAAAACTATATATAATAAGAACAAATATCAAATATAAAAATTAGAATTACGACCAGCATAAACAATATCAAGCAAAAAATGCTAAATGTTATCCTAAGAAGTCTAAGTCCTGTATTAGAAATGGCTTGACTAAGTCATGAGAGGAAAGTAACTATGACTCTCTAATCTTTAACCCCATCGAAGACCTGAGAAGGGAGCTAATATTACATAAGTAAACAGGAAGTGCAATCAAGCAACTTCCTGAAGGCAGAAGTCACAAAATAATCCCACACTAGTTCAGAATTATGAATGAGAAAGTGTTATTTATTTAGCGGAAACTTACAGATAACTGTCCTAGATAAGAGTCCTCTGCACAAACAGGAAACAGGAACAGATTCTAGCAGTCAGAAGTGAGAGCCAGAAGCAAGAGAGTGAGCACACACTTTATAGCTGCATTTATAGTATAAAAGACCATGCCCAAATGGGCTGGTATCTTAAATGCTATTGGCTTAAGGAGTGGAATGTGCTCTCACAGCACCTCCCCCTTTTGTTTAAATAAGAGAGTTCCAAACCCAATTAAAAACTATATACACGAGGAACAAATATCAAGTATCTGATATCTGATATAGAATTAAAACCAGCTTAAACAATATTAAACAAGGAACATATGCTAAATGTTTTAATAAACATTCTATCCTAAAGAGTCTAAGTCTTGTATAGGAAATGGCTTGGCTAGATCATAAGAGGACAGTAATTATGACTATCTAATCTTTAATCCCATTGAAGGCTTGAGAAGGGAGATAATATTACTTGAGCAGGTAGGAGGTACCATCAAGCAGCTCCCAAAGCAAGCAATATATGATGAAGACAATTAGCTACCTGAGCAATCACCCAAAGTCTCATTTGCAATGCTGAAGCAACCAACAATGGCTAAGGCCTAGCATAACTGACAGGCCATTTTCAGAGGCAGGAAATTTTTTAGAACCATCTTACCCTGTTTTGGCAAGACTTGACAGTTTTTTTCCCTTGTGTTCTGCTTATCCATTTCCAGATACCATGTACTTTGTCAGTGCTTGAGGTATGGGTAGTTCCTTGGCCAAAGGTCAATTGTGCCAAGAAGAAAACAAACTCCAAGTGGAGTGTCTTCGGTGCTCAACATTCTCTTGGGAATAGATAGGTGCTGTCAGGAACAATCATGTCTCATGTCAACAGAACCCTAAGTTATTTAAATGCCATGTTCTACAGATCATTGAAGTGGTTGAAGGTTATCTATCTAGACAGAATACAATCTCTATGTATATAAAAAAACCTAATTGGTGTGACTTTATGAACAACAAACATGAATAATGATTGAGCTATAATATTTAATACTTGTATAACTTAAAGATGAAGACTTTATGAGGAAGATAATCTTTATGTATCTAAAGAACCTCATTATTCTAACTATAAGTATGACAAACATGACTATTGATCTATAATTCTTAAACCTATACAGCTTAAAGACTAAGACTTCATATTAGAATATTAAACAATCTTTAAACAACTGTACAGCAAATGAGGACAATATCCTCAAAATGTAAACAATGTTTATATGTCTTGATCACAGGTAGAAATGTATAGTGCAATATAATAAATATATCCTAAAATTTTGTAATAGTAAACAAAATGACTTAAGCAGAGGTAGAAGCATGCATGCATATAATATGATGGAATAACTTTGCATAGATATACAAATATTATAAACAGAAATACAAGCATATTCAATACAGCAAATATAATTTGAAATTGTATCAATATACAAGAATCTATACCAATGCAAATTGTCTATAAATAATAGCTCATACGTATTTACTATATTACTCACTATTATTAGTATGAGTAAGCTAACACTAATCTACCCATTGTCCTGTTCATTTTCCCTTTTGTTTTTCAAAGGAAATCCCTGAGCCTGCAAAATTTCTACTTAACCCTCAACCCCAAATCAGTTATAATCATCTCATAATTGATGTACCTAATCTTGAAAACAAACTTTTTGGGGAGAGGGGACACCGTCTTCTAGAATTACTTCTAGCTGTCATGAGGGCAATGTTCTTTCTATGTTATCCTATAAAATCTAAATTATGGTTAACTTTCCAGATTACTGTCTAGTATAATTGCAAATAGTCTGAGTATTTGGTAGGGTTTTTCTGAAGTTCTTATTTGAAGCTCTGGCCAGAACATTATAAGAAGGTGCACCATTTCAAATGACTATGTTGGAATCATTTTGAGTAGCTGATACTCAAAATCAATCTTCAGATAGTGCTCTCAGCATCATGATGTCATATCAAACAGGTGGAATTGTTGAGGGGCCCCATCTTCTTCCTGAAAACTTCAAAGATTACTGCAGGAAAATTTATTGTCCATTGTGAAAATTTTATCTTTAAAATTAAACTTAATTTTAAACTTAAATTTAACTTAAACATTACACATATAGACATAAATTTAATGAAAGGTATGATAGAGACAAAAATAGGTATGGAGAGAAGTAAAATTTTTCTTTCATTTTTCTGTCTCATACCATATGGCTCCTGACATGAGAAAGAAATTCTGAATTTTTCTGTTAACAACTCTCTTGAATTTAGAGAAGATAGCCATTGTCCAAATCCAAATCCAGCTCTTTCTTTTTTTTAAAGTAGAGATACATACATGGTTAGGTAATGAAATTTTGCCTTGCTGATGGTATACCAACCATCATAAGTCAGATTTCTCTTTGCTTGGTGATTCTTTCTGGATAGTTATCTTTTCCCTTTTAGGCATCTAGATGAGCAAGGTATCTCAATATTTTGAAGATGAGTATTTTCCTACAAAGACAAGAACAGAATCCTGCTCCAACCCTTATGAGGTTTCCTTACCACCTGTATGGTTGTCACCTCTGTAGATGAACTGTCATTTCTCTTTCTCAAGTGGTTTCTCTTTTTCAAACTGAATCTTTATTATTTTTTTATGGTATCCTTGGCTTTTCTTCTCCTGTGGAAACAAGAGTGAAAACAGTTCCCCAATATAGCACATCTAGTTTCCATTGCAAGGTGAACATATCCTTGATATGTACCAGCTGATTTAATTCAGAAATTTTTTCTATTATCTAATGTCTCTCTGCAGGCATATTTCCTTTCTCAGTAGTGTTAAGAAAATCCAAGGTTAATAAAGCATTATGCAATCCATTTCTGGGAGTATTTTCTGTCCCTTTTATTGTTTAACATATTCTTTATAGTTTAATTTGATTCGCTTGACCTATAGAATTGTTTGGTATACCTGTAATAAGATTTATATTATAATAAGAGAAATCTGTTTTATTTTCTTAGAGACATGTGCTGGACCATTATCTGTTGTTATTTGTTCAGGTATACCCATGATGACCATAACTTCTAATAAATACATGATTACAGAATCAGCCTTTTCTGAACTCAAAGCAGTTGTCCATTGAAAACCTGAGTAAGTGTTAATGGTGTGGTGTACATAGTTTAATTTTCTAAAATCTGCAAAGTAGAACACATGCATCTGCTATATCTCATTTCTTTGTATATTCTTTTGGGTTACTAACAACAGGTAACAGTGTTTGGTTATAGATAGAACAAGTAGGACAATTTTTTATAATCTCCTTAGGTTTTTCCTATGTAATTGAAAACTCATTCTTTAAACCTTTGCTACTGACATGATGTTTCTTATGAAATTCTGAAGCCTTCAGCAAATTTCCAATCAATAATAGATCAATTTCTGCATTACTTTGTGCTAAAGATGTGTCAAACCCTTAGGAAATCAGATGTGTGTTATGTGTATGGGACAAAGCCTATTCCTGATTATATCTTATACCCTAATGAATAATGAAGTCAATTCTGTATCATTTGGTATAAATTTAGTGGTTTCAATATGTAAAACAACTCTTATTGCATATTGTGAATCAGTAACTATATTGAGAAGTTCTTTAAAAATCTCTTAGTACAATGAGAATAGCATATAATTCTGTCTTTTGTACAGAATTATAATGGTTATTCTACCTTACTTAAATCTGCTGATTTGTAACTTGCCTTTCCTGATTTATGCTGCATCAGTATAGTATATATGGGCTCCAGTTATTGGTGTATCACATACAATGGAGGGAAGAATCCAAGTAGTTCTCTTTATATAGATAATTCTATTGCTTTTGAGATAATTGCTATTAATCTCTCCAAAAATTAGCACAAGCTCTTTGCCAGGCTTCATTGTCTTCCCATCATGTTTTAATTTCATCAGTAGCAAAAGGCACTACAATCTTCTTGGGTTTATTCCTGCTAGTTGACAAAGTCTTATTTTCCTTTTATAATTAATTCAGAGACTTTTTCCACATAAATTTTAAATCTTTTACTCAGTTTATGTGGTAAAAAGCTCACTTCTAAGAAAATATCTTCCTTCTGCATTAAAATTTCTGTAGGGGAAATTCTGGAGGGCAATATGATTAGAATGCAGTTAAGATTTGGATCCACCCGATCAACATGTGCTTTCTGTATTTTTTCTTCAACTAAAGTTAATACTTTCTCAGCATCAGTTGCTAATTTTCTGGGACTATTTAAGTCTTTGTCACCCTTCAAGGTTTTGTTTAAGTGAATTATTACATCAGGTGTTATTCCAACAGTGGGTCATAGATCAAAAATGTCTCCTAGCAAACTTTGAAAGTCATTACAAGTCTACCATCAGTCTCCTCTAATTTGAGCTTTTTGTGTTCTAATTTTCTGTAAACCTATTTTATAACCTAGGTAATTGATAGAATCACATCTTTGTATGTTTTCAAAAACAATTTATAATCTCCATTTAGGCAAAACTTTCTTTACTTCTTCAAACATTCTTTCTAAATTATCTGCATTTGAATCAGATATCAATATGTCATCCATGTAATAGTAAATTTTAGATTTAGAAAATTGTTTATATATTATTTTCAATGGCTGACTTACAAAGTATTTGCACAGGATGGCACTATTGAGCATTCCCTATGGGAGGACAGTCATTGATACCTCCTAGTAGGCTGAGAATTTTCTCTGTTCTTTTCTTTTAATGGTATAGTGAAGAAACAATCTTATAAATCAATGACTATAAAAGGACATTTTTTAGGTAATAAGGAAGGCAAAGGAATTCCAAATTGTAGAAGGCCCATAGGTTGAGTTACCTTGTTGACAGTTTTTAGATCTGTCACCATTCTTCATTTTCCAGAATTCTTTTTAACAACAAACACAGGAGAATGCCAAGAGTTGACTGTCTTCAATATGGTAAGCATCTAGTGCCTTCTGTATCAGCTGTTCTAAAGCCTGTATTTTGTCTTCTGTTAAAGGCCATTGTTTATAACATATTGGTTTCTCACTTAACCATTTTAAAGGTAGGGCATTGGTAATTCTGAAGGTTTGCCGGTTGTTTTGTGTTATTTTACAACCTGAATGGCTGGTGAATTTTTTTAGAACCTTATAATATTCTTCCCAGGAACATGAGCTTCTGGAACTGCAGAAATGTTAATCTTTGTATTCCATTGCTGCAGCAGGTCACAATCCCATAAATTCACTGCAATATTAGCCACATAGGGCCTCAACCTTCCTCTCTGTATTTTTGGCCCTAAGCATTAAACCCATATTGTGCTTTGCTTCACTTGAGATTGGTTTCCAGTTCCTAGAAATTGAACATTTGCCTCTTGAAGAGGTCAATTCAGATGCCAAGGCTCTGGAATAATGATAGTCACATCCACACCCATGACTAGTAATCCCTCAAGTACAATGTTATTTATACACTATCCTAACATTGATCTTTAATCATTTACAGAAGTCTGCCAAAACATATAATTCCTATTTCCTATTGGAATTTTTTATTCATTCTCTATATTTATTCCATTATCTAGAAAAATATGGTGTTTTTTGTTTTTTGTTTTTACTGCAGGCACTGGATTATTGGTTTTCTTGGTGAGAAATGTCCTCCACAATGACTGAGAATGACTGAACCACACTTGACCTGGGGGTCTGTGAGAGGACCCCCAAGGAATTTCATTATATTATCAGTTTGCCTTGTTTGTCTTTTGTTAAACTACGTCATTTGTCCAATGTCTGCCTTTGTCATATCTTCTACATAATCCAGAAGACTGAGACCTTCAATTTTTGTTATTCCCAGAGGAAACATTATTTTTAGGAATGCCTTGTTTACAATTCTTTCTCAGATGTCCAATTCTACTGCAATTAAAACATTTGGCATTTAGATGTCTCCTCATACCTTTGGAAATTGTTTCTTCTACCCAAGCCTCAGTAATATAGACAAATGTCTCCTTGTTCATTGTATGCAGGATCCATTCATCCATTGGTTCTGATCCAACCTTTAAAGGCCTAAGTGTTGAAAGGGGGCTTCTTGCTTGTTTCCTGGCTGCTCAGACTCCTGAAATAATCAAACAGAAACTGTATTAATTAAATGGCTGCTTGCCCCATTAACTTTAGCTTCTTATTGGCTAACTGTTACATATTAATTTAAACCATATTCATTAATCTGTGTATCGCCATGTAGCAGTGTCTTACTGGCAAAGTTTCGGCATGCCTGATTCTGGTGGCAGCTCAATGGCTTCTCCTTCACTCATCATGTCTTTCTTCCAGCATTCAATTTAGTTTTCCCTGCCTAGCTCTGTTTCCCTATAACTCTGATATAGGCCCAAAGAAGTTCCTTTATTAAGCAGTGATGTTCACAGCATACAGAGAAAAATCCTACATTACCTCCCCATTTCTGTTTAAATAAAAAGGATGGTTTTTAACTTTAACATAGAAAAATTACATATAACAAAGCAGGTATCAAGCAAGAATTATAGTTACTAAACTGAATGCTGGGAATACAGTTTCTATGTGATTATTTTGGAGCTGAGTATCTGGAAGCCAACAAGTGGCCTCCTATAATACCCAAGTATCTTTCACATTCTAAGATGGCATTTTCAAAAGTCAGAGATTCAATAAGTACTCATCTAACTTCTGGGTCTGTTACTTCTATTTGTACAACCTTGTAAATCTTTGTAAAAAGTTACTAAAGGGTTATCTTTGGTTTATTTAGCCATAATATATGATTCAATTCTTTTTCTTAGTTCTTGAATCCTGTCCCAAGCATTTGGTTGCTGTGTGGTGTAGGAACATAAAGAGCTTGATCCTATGGGTCAGCATAAGTGCCCTCACCAAGGCTTTGATTTTGGGAAACCTCAAATCTTTTTAGTCTTCCCCGTTGTTCTAAAACTTTGCCTCTTCTCACTAGAAGCATTTCCACAGTAGTTGTGGCTGGTCTTCCAGGACTGCTGAAACTAATTGAAGCCAATCTGTGTGGTAGCCTTATTTCTTTTAGTCCACATTTTCACCATCTTCATTACAAATGGTGAATGCAAGATATAAGATACTACTACTTACTTAATATCTTTTAGATTGTTCATACCTATAGGTTTCCATCTATATTCTTCAGATCTTTTTGAGTACTTAGTACTTTATTATTTGTCAGAGGTGATTTCAGTGTAAGGAGCTAAAATCCTTGGTAAGTCCTCTCTGACAGGAAATGGTGATACTAAATCCTGCCCTTGTACCTTCTCTCATACCACTGTCTTTTACCAAGCCTGACTCTCTTGACCTGTGAATATTCTAGTGATATAATAACCTCTTGTCCTCATTATGCACATATGATTCCAAAGTATAAATTTTTCAATTAAGGATAACTTCTCATCCTTGGATATTATTTGGCATGCAGATTGCCATTCTGAAGAAATATTCTATCTGCTAAGTTATTGTAACTTCTAAACAGATTGTGATTGTCAAATTCAACAGTATGAATTCTGTTAGATATTTTCTCAGCACCCTTTGACATGGATTGCATTTTGTCTGTCAAATTAATGTTGTCCTTTTCAATGGTATTATTTTTTCATTTAACTTTTGATTTTGATGGTATTAATTTTGTCAGCTAGCTGTTCATTATGAGTCTGTAAAAACTATATAATTTCTAAAAGTGCCTGATTCTTAGCTCTGTTATCAAACCATTTTCTAAAGGAAACCAAAGGTAAGTTCCAATATCCAATTAATTGATGTATCAGAAAAACCATATAATCTTGCAGAATATCATTCATAGTATAAGCAAAAAGGTTACTAAATTCCTGGATGGTAGTATTGTCTGTAATTATATAAATTTCAAATTTCTTGATTTATTTATTAATCAAATAAACTTTCCTTTGTTATAAGATTTCAGTAAAATTGTTTTAGATGTAATAATATTTATTGGCCATCAGGTGTCATGATTGCAGCAAAGTGGCAGAGAAATGTGGCCAACAGTGGTAGAATAGTGGTAGAAACATGCTCTTAATTTGTTATCATATTTGTCAGTATTTAAGCAGGTACCTACAGGATTGTTCAAGTAATGCCAACACCATTTCCAACAGTTAATTTTTTTCTTTTTTTCTTTCTTTCTCTTTTTCCCTAACCCTAACCATAACCCTAACACTAACCTTAACCCTAACCCTAACCCTAACACCTAACCCCTAACCCTAAACCTAACCCTAACGCTAACCCTAACCTTAACCCTTAACCCTAAACATAACCCCTAACCCTAACCCAAACTCTGACCCCTATCCCTAACTCTAACCCTAACCCTAACCCTAAACATAACCCCTAACCCTAACCCTAACCCTGACCCCTAACCCTAACCCTAACCCCAACCCTAAACTCTAACCCTAACTCTAACCCTAACCCTAACCCCAACCCTAAACTCTAACCCTAACTCTAACCATAACCATAACCCTAACCCTAAACCCTAACACTAACCCCTAACCCTAACCCTAAACCCTAACCCTAACCCTAACCCTAAACTCTAACCCTAACTCTAACCATAACCATAACCCTAAACCCTAACCCTAAACCCTAACCCTAACCCCTAACTCTAACCCTAAACCCTAACCCTAACCATAACCATAACCCTAACCCTAAACTCTAACCCTAACTCTAACCATAACCATAACCCTAACCCTAAACCCTAACCCTAACCCCTAACCCTAACCCTAAACCCTAACCCTAACCCCTAACCCTAACCCTAAACCCTAACCCTAACCCTAACCATAACCCTAACCCTAAACCCTAACCCTAAACCTAAACCCTAACCCTAAACCCTAACCCTAAACCTAACCCTAACCATAACCCTAAACCCTAACCCTAACCCTAACCAACAGTTAATTTTTAATTAAGTCAATCAGAGAAACATGGAGCCAGCTTGACAGTATGTAACTTTTCTTTCTTAAAATTTGTTTTTACAGATCTATTATATTTTATAAAGTTCCCTTCTAAGTTTCACTTTATTCTTCTCTTCTTTTTCTGGAATACTCAGAAAGTATTATGATTTAAAATAAAATTTTCTTTTATTCTTCCCTTAACAAAGCCACGTCTTTCACACCTCATACTTTTCTTCCTTTAGAAGACCTCACACTCACCTTGCATCCTTTTGCTTTACTTTAAAATGCATTTAATTACAATAGAATTACATCACTCCCACCTTTCTTTCCTCAGTCCAGAATCTCCCAGGTACCATCCCTTGAACCCCTTCTACAACTGTCACCACCTCATTTCTTTTGGACTTTGTGGCAGAGTCTCCTGTGTCTACTCATGCTGGCCTTGCACTTGCTGTGAAGACCAGGATCACCTTGAACTCCTGATTTCCTGTTTCTGCCTCCTGAGTGGGAGTATTGGGACTACAGGTGTATACCACCATACCAGGGTAACATGGGACAGGGGATCAAACTCAAGGCTTCTTATAGATTACACAAGAACAATATATGTGAGATACATGCACAGGCCCCTTATATACCTATGATATAAAGTTATCATATTACTATTTTTGCTAGTTCCATTTCTATATATTGCTTACACTTCTTAACCATCAGAGACACTCTTTTACAGAGAAACATAGGAAGAAGACAATTAGAAATGGTCATGAATCAGTTTATAATACCTTAGAAAATTCATCTGATAATTTTATAATTGATAGAGACATCTGATTCTTCTTACCATAACTTTTAAGTGATACATAGACATATTTTACCTATTTAGTTTTGTCTATCATATGAAAAATAAGCTTGCTAAAAGTACACAAAATTAAAGTAATTCACTGTGGAATATGTTCCTATCTAGACATTTAATAAACATCTGCTTATTTGATAACATAATTTGAAAGTTGTAAGACAACAATAAGCATTTGGAAACTATTTGAGTCATGCAAATTATGACACTAATTTTAGCCATGCTCTCAGGTAATTTCCTGTTATCTGCTTTTATTGTACATACATTTTAGGCAAACATTACAATCCAAAAGCAATTAAGTGCAAAGGTTTCCTTTGGGTATGAAGCTTGGGTGCCTATTTAATATTAGGCAATAGTTAGTATTAAGTAACCTCTTTGCTCCTCTTATATTCATGCATTCACTTTAGGCTGAACTGCTAGTGCTATGTACCTTAATGCCTTATTCAATTTGTATATGCCTTTACTTATGTATAAGTAAAAAGGAATAGAATTCATTTATTGTATTTGGACTAATTTTGTAATGATAGCTAGAGTTCGAAAATATTACTCATGTATAACATACATAAATTCATATATACATTTATATAGACACAGAAAGGAATTTTATAAATTTTTATCCTGAGTAAAAAATATAATAAAATACTTACTTGTTTATATAAGTATTATATCTTAAATTTACTATACTTTATACTTGAATTCAAATTGCATTTTTGAGAAAATGGGACAAAATGAGTTTACTGACTTTTAAAGGAGTAAAATACAGATTTTAAGTTTTATAAAAATGACATATAATTTTGAGACAGGGTTTTAAGTAACCTAGCCTGACTTTAAAGACACTGTAGAGACAGGATGACCATGAACTTTTGATTCTTCTCCTGAGTGCTGAGATTAGAGAGGTGTACCATCATGCTTGATTGTAATGATACTGTTTAATCAAGCTTGTGGAGAATACTTTTAAGGTTTTTGTCTCTATGCATAGTCAAAAGGAGATTTGAACAACTTTTTATGTGATGTTTGAGAAGACATCCTGTTTGATTGCTTCCAAAGCTAATATGGATAAGTACTCAGTTTCAATTAGCTGGTGTCTTTAATGATCAGATTGGCACTTTTGTTTTGGCTGTAGAGGGGCATGAGCCTCTTGTGGGTTCCAGAGAGCTTAGTGTTATAATATTCTAGTAATAACAGCTGATGGGCCAAGGTGGGGAGGAAAATGTGTCAGAGATGGACAAAGGGGAGGATGGTGTCAGATCAGGAGCAGCATGTGGAAGGACAAAGGGGAACTGAAGGAAAATTTATAGTTAAAGGAAGAAGGAAGAATAGAAAAGTGAGGAGTGTTGTAAGGATGACAGTGTAGGTAGTGGTGAGATTCCCTAAGGAGGTCACTGAAGGTTCAGATTATTCCCCACAAATGTATGAAAATGAAAAGTCAGCAGAGTTTATGGATACATTGTCAACAAAGAGCCAAGATGACGTGTAAACAGCCTATCTAGACTTTCCTTGGAAGGATCTGAGTCAACTGGAAAGAAAGGAAGATCCTTCCAAGATCCAGGGGCAACAATTCCCACCCCCATAGTCAGAGAACAGATCCCACTCAAAACCAGGATTCAGCAAGAATATCCATTACTGAGGAAGACATTCTTGCTCAAGCCAGAGTCAGAAAGGATGACTTCCAGCTTTGTATGGAGCCTCTCAAAAGGAAGCTTGTGATTTTAGCCCAACTATGAGTGCCTAGGATGTTAGTACAACTTATACACTGTACTCAAATCTAAAGAACATAAAGCTGTCATTCCTGTGATTCAACTGATTTTTCCTAAGTACAGTGGTTCAGAAATTTGACTTGTGAATGGATCTTTAGTCAAGAGTTAAAACAAAGGGTTCAAAAATGTGAATATAGAGCCATTGGTGGGTGTGGTTATCAGTCCAAATATTTAGTTGCTGAGTCGTGGCATCATAAAACTTTGTAGTATATAAGTAATTCTCTTATGTATCTAAAGAAATATAATATAAGCAGTGAAGAGATTTGGTTAAACCAACTTAAATTCTTACTAAAATTATACAATGGAAAGATGAGAATGGAAGTGGAAAGCTGAGGCATAGTTGGGAAGAGAGTTTAAGCGATACTGAGCAATCTGCTCAAGTGTCTTCTCCATTGTGTGTAAATGCCATAGAGATTCGAAGACGGACAGCTTGAACCAAATGATTATATTTGAATGTGCAGAAAGAAGTGTTTAAGAAAGTAAAATGAGCAAATAACAATAAATTCTCCTGTCAAAAAATTTATTCTTAATGTTTGCTTTAGTGATTTCATATGTAAATTTGTTATTTTCCAATTAATTTTGGTTTATGAGCTTTATAGTTAAATTTTTAATTCCCAAGACAATATCTTGAAGATGACTAGTTTAAATGAAGAGACTATCTTCATCATGTTTTATCACCAACCCATTTTTCTTACAAATGTATATTATCAGTTTTCAAGTAAACATATTTAATATTCCTTTAAAGATGGAAGCTTTTGGGCTATCACAATTAAGACAGATAATTCTATTTTGGTAAAAGTAGAAATAAATTTTATGCTTACATTAATGTCTCAGTCTTAAATATTAAATCAAGAAATTTACAAGGCTAATTCTTTGATACTGGTAAAGACGTGGAAAGATGATTCTGAAGAGTTAACATACAGTGTGAATCCTTACTAATTCAGTCTTCTTGGTTTTCTGACATCACTGATTGAATTTTCATGAGATTAAGCGTATTTGTCATTTTTGTTTTTGACACAGTTTCTCTAGTATCACATTTCTTATCTGTTGGCTCTTCACACAGTATATAATGGGATTCATCACTGGAGGAACAAGCAGGAAAATGTCAGCCATGAGGATCTTGGTTACAGGAGAACTGTGTTTGGCAAAACGGGAGACAACAGAGAGGGAGATGACAGGGACATAGAAGACGAGCACAGCACAGATGTGGGAGACACAGGTGCTGAGGACCTTGAGCCTTTCCCTTTGGGATGCAATGCCCAACACTGCTCTCAGGATCAGTGCATAGGACAAGAAAATACATGTTATGTCCAGGATACCCGAGAGAGCCACAAATAAACCATAGATGGCATTAAACTTGTTGTCTGAGCAGGCCAGCTTCATCACATCCTGGTGGAGGCAGTAGGAATGTGACAACAGATCCTTCTTGCAGTATCTTAGATGCTTTAGAGTTATAGGAAAAGGCAGGATCAACAAAACATTCTTGAGAGCAAAAGCAAGACCGATTTGAAGAACCCTGGCACTGGTAAGGATGGACGTGTATCTCAGAGGGTTACAGATGGCAACAAAGCGGTCAAAGGACATAATGAGAAGTACAGATGACTCCATAGCCGAGAATTCATGAATGAAAAACTCCTGGGCAAAACACACATTGGGAGAAATTTCTGGAGAACTGAACAAGAAAACCTTGAGCATGGTAGGGAGCGAGGAAATGGATAGTCCTAGATCAGAGAGAGCTAACATGGAGAGGAAATAATACATGGGTTCATGCAGAGAAGGCTCTGATCTTATAAAAAAGAGGATAGTGCAGTTGCCGAGGATGGCTGCAGTGTACAGGAGGCATATGGGGATGGAGATCCAAATGTGTACAGATTCCATCCCTGGGAACCCAACCAAGTAGAAAGCAGGAATTTCAGTAACAGAGGTGTTGAGAATAGACATGCCAGCACAGCATGTGTAGGAATCAAGATGAGCAACTCCAAACATGTGTGTTGTGGTGCCAAGCATAGAATAGCTTAAATGCCTGACTTTGTCGTATTGAAACTTTTAAGGTGCTGTTTAACCAAGAGAAAAAGGGAAATAGCTCAGAAAAACTATAGGAGTATGTATCAGTATCCAAATATGCAGTACATATCAGTATCGACATGAACATAGCAGAACAAGTCAGTTGGCAAATCTTAATGTTCACTACATGAAAGAATGCTCTTATTTTTTTCTAATTTAAGCCCATTATTTCTCTCTATTCTTTTCTCTTATACATCATTACTTTCTGAGATAGATAGATTCTTGAGTGATTCTGTGCTTATCGTTGTCTACTTATACACATGCAGGTTACAAAGCAATTTCCAACAGGCATATCTCAATTGATTCATTGAGTACTTGTGTTCCTTTCTGTTATATTGGGTAGTAGTAGCCTGGGTTAACATAGCCTCTTCACCATTGGTATTCTGCACTTCAATGTGCAGTGCCTAGTTGGAGATGTATAACTCAATGAATTCTTTTTGATGTTGAACATTTTCAATGATTGGACTTGTGTTCTTCAATTTTTAATATTGTCAGTCATCACATTAAACACTCTTTTAGAATGCCTTCTTAATTGAATTTTGTTAAATATTTTATTTTAATTCCCAATTACATTTTTTCTTTTTAAGGAGTATGTATTTCTGTATATCAACTATATGAAACATTTAGTTTCATTTGTAATATTACAATGCAGATTTGTAACTTCTCATTTATTCATGTTGAATTTTTTGTTACATTTTGAAGTTTATTTTTAAATATGTGTTATTATAATATAGTTACAACATATCTTCATTCCCTTTCTTCCCTTCAAACATTTTCTTACTTCAAAATTCATGACTCTTATTTTCACTAATTATTATTACATACGTATATACTTTTGATAGTTTGTCATATTTACCAATTCTTTTAAAATTTGTGTTTCATTTCTAATTTATTATAGTTATTAAGCAGTATAATTACTCTTTTTTCCTTTAAAAGTGAATTATTTTGAAATCACCATGCTTTTTTATTTACATTTACCAATCTATTTATTATTTTCCATTCAATTTGTTGTCATCCTCTCATGCTATTTATAACAATTAATATTTATTGTTAGATAATAGCCAAATACAAATATGGGACAATATGATATTTTGGTATACATATGCAGTGTGAAGTTATTGTTTCTTCAAAGAAATTTAGTTGTTGTGATTAACGCTTTGTGTCTCCCTTATTCAATGACCCAGATCTATTAAGTGTCTCAGTGCTTACGTCTGCTGTGTGACTGGTGGATTCCAACTACCAAGACATGCTTCTAATGCCAATATGAAAAAAGAAGAATGTTGGTGGAAAGCTGAGGATGTATTGCAAAAGGAGCCTGCAGAGACGTTTTCTGTTTATTTGCTTCACAGGGCTAAGTAGAATTACTTGAAATTTTGGTTTGTAATTGTTGTTTTGAGTTGTTTATTTTCTGTAGGATAGAGCCCTCCAAGGTTGTTTAATGCTAATTTTGTTGAGGTAAATAAAATATATCCAGGGATGTAGTTTTTTTTTTTTTTTTTTTTTTTTCTCTTAGAGTCCCTGTCCCTGTCCGACCACGCTCATCTACAGACAGGCCAAGTCTCACTCCTTCAGCTTCCCCCCCCCACCGACTGTACCCATCTTTCCTGCTGGAAAAGAGATCTTGTTCCTTGTCCAATACCTTTCAGTTGTTCCCCAGAAATGGTACTCCCAAAGTTAGTAGTTAAGTTAGTTAGTCTTGGTAATCTTTGGGGCATTCAATGACTGACTTGCAAGGTCTTAATTTTCTAACCTTTAGGTCTTTTAATGCTGTTTGAGGTCTGGTTTTAAATTCTTCTACAACAAGCCCAACTAGAATATTTTAGTTTATATCAGCTCTCTTAAAACAAAAAAACTACATGTTTAATAACCAATCTCGAAATATAGTGCAAGAACATTTTTACTTGTCATTATTAACATCCTTTTATTCTAAATAACAAAAAATCCCCATTTCTGCTTACTTGGTCCATATGGCTAAAATTTACACAGTTAAAATTATGGATTTCATTAGAATATATTTTATGTTTCCAGAAAGTCTTTTTATTATGTTGTAAAAAGCATAAATAAATTTTAGAGATTCTATTGGAAGCTGGAATGCTACTATCTCTATCTTAGTTCAGAAGAGCTTTCAGAATTAAGTTTGTGGAGCTGTAGGAAAAAAATACAGCAAGAGACAAAGGTTTTCAGAGAGTGGAGTTAGCCTGAAGTACAGCATTAAATTTAAATTAAACATGAGACAATCTACTACATTCTTTATACTAATAGTGGAATGATGTTAATGAAGTCAATTCTGTATCATGAGAGGTTTTTCCAATGTTTTGCATACTTGCTTCCATATGGAAGTGAGGATTAAAGAATAAAACTTATAGTTAGATAAAGGTAAGCTGCTCTTCTTGGCACTCTTGACTGCTGAGGTCTGCAAAAGGAACCTTATGGTTTTCAGGCACTTACCAAAGTGTGAACTGCCTGGCCTGCACTTCAAGACGAAACAGTGTTGAGCCATGATAATGTTACCCCAGTCTTGATATCAGTCACATTCTGAAAGGCTGATTTTCCCTCTTTCTTTCTGATGCCCGTTAGTAGATTTAAGGCCCTAGGGATGATGTCACCCTTCTCTATACTCAGAGGGACTGAAATGCCCATCAGTCCCTCATACAGTCGAAAGTTCATTTAAGAAGGGCTCACTTCATTTCCCAGTGTGAATGTGATTTCAATGTTTATGATTAAATATCTGTAAAGCCATGTCTGCCTCATCAAACAAAATTATTGATTTATCTTTGTCTTTACTTTCAGATGCTTCTGGAGAGCTGGCCACAAACAGTTTTGTTTGTGTGACTATAATTGAGAGCATTCATTTTTGCTTTTTTATGATTAATGTAACTTTCTCTTTAAAGTACCAAATATTGGCTTTCTTTAAATCCAAAAGGGCCCTCGAATTTCTTTTTGGAGACTAGTCAATATATACTATTGTCTAATTATATTTTACATATTACAGGAATGTACTTAAAATCTTATGTATGTGTACGTGGGTGTTCACCTCTCTCTCTCTCTCTGTGTGTATGTGTGTGTGTGTGTGTGTGTGTGCATATGTGTGTCCACTGAGACTGGATGAGGGACTCATTGCCTCTAGAGCTGGAATAACTGGTGGCCTTGTGAGCTTTCCCACTTGGGTGCTGTGAGCCAAACTCTAGTCCTCTGCTGTAGCAGCAATTACTCTTAATCACTGAGCCATCTTTCTAGCCTTCATTTTAAAAATACTTCTTAAATTTTGTGTTCTTGGAAGTATTATACATTTTTAATAAATTAACCTTTTATTATGACTTGATTATCAGAGAATTTTTTCCTGTGATACCTTAGTAATGATATTCTTATTCCAGGTTTGAATCCCTGTGACTTGAACAGTGTTATTACTCAGTGCAGAAGCTGATCTGAAGTGTTCTTTGAAGTTAACAATCTATGAGAGCATGAATGAAATAGAGTTACCTGACAATCTGAATTCACTCAGTTACAACAAAGTCACAGTCAATGCTGCAGAGCACTTGGGTGCTAATAAGAGCCTCCCTCAGCATAGTCTGGAAGTGAAGAAAAGCCCTGGGAATTTTTAATGACCATTGACAACTCATTGGATTTGTTTCTCCTTTAGAAAGGCATTTAGCCTCTGTTTTGGTGGTGCAGTGTAGATAAAAGAAGCCCTCATCAACGTTTTGGGTAAGACCTGTCTCCTACAATCCCCACTGGAGAAGTGACACAAACCTGGCATGCCAGGGCGATAGATGGTGATACACTAGTTGTTATTCACCATCTAGTGCATGGGTCAGTGATAAATTACAGGCAGCTTCTCCAGGCTTCACACACAAGATTCCTGCAGTGAGGGTGACAGGAGGACTGTTAGCACAGCATTCTACACTGCTGTGTGCTTCAGTTGTCCTGGTTTTATCACTACCACCTGAATCTTCTCGGAATTTTACACAGCCCTTAAACAGAAATTTGCTTTTCCATCATACACTTTACAAACTGAGGCTTTGCCTTTGTCCATTAATGACAATACTGAGTAAGGGCATTAGGGCATTAGGGCATAAGATTTCTGTAGCCACAACATATCCGGACTTGTCCGCATTGCCAGAATTAGTATGGAATCTAATGGAATCTAGGTTTAGAAACATTTAACTATTTTGTTTGTTTGTTTCCTGACATATCAGAAACACACAATTCGATCTCTATCTCAAAGTTTAAAAGGGATATTTGACCTCTGGTGAAATTTTTACATCCCTGCAGCTAGAACCTCTAAACACATAGTGGCAGGCAAAATTGGAATGAAAACACACACACACACACACACACATATATATATATGCATATATATATATATGTATGTATGTATCCCACACATGGACGCTGGAGGGAGGTGAAGCTTAGCAAGGACCCCAGGGGTTCCATCACAGAGTACAATGGAGTTTTATTTAAGTTGGATATTGTACTCTGGAAAATATCATATTGTCCTTTCAGGAAGCATCAATGAAGAAATGATTCTGCTTTAATATCACATCCGATTGCCCTGTCAGACCAGAGGCATCTAGGTCCCAGTTACTCAGCTCTAGGCTCTGGTCATGCTACACAGCTGCCTGTGAGGACTGGAAACAATGGGTACAGCAAAGATTTCTAATGAGTTTAATTTTTTTCTGATAAATTTTGGTTTCAGATTAATACATAATTTCCAAATTTAAAAATTATTCTAACTATACTTCTATTTTTTACTGTGCATTTATATAAAATGGTATTCTCAGCATTAATGATTATGAAACAAAATACTCACCAAGTATGACAAATATTGAGGCCGGGCGGTAGTGGCGCACGCCTTTAATCCCAGCACTCGGGAGGCAGAGGCAGGTGGATCTCTGTGAGTTTGAGACCAGCCTGGTCTACAAGAGCTAGTTCCAGGACAGGCTCCAAAGCCACAGAGAAACCCTGTCTCAAAAAACAAAAAACAAAAAACAAAACAAAACAAAAAAACAAATATTGAGTATTCTCCATGTCTTGCAGCATCAGTCACTCAAACATTAATTATTTATATAAATAATGAGCTCCTTACATGTAAACTTTCTTTCATTTTTTAATGCACAGAAAACTTGTATATATATTTTAAAGAGAAATTTCTTTATGTTTTACTCATCAGTAAATTTCTAATATTTATACTTATTTTATAATCCTATACACACAGCATCACATTAAATGTTCTCAGGTTAAATGAGGTTTCAAGTAGAAGCTTTGAAGGTATTCTGTTCTAGGTAAGAGCAAGCAGAAACTAGTAGCATCCATAAATTTCTACCTTCTTTGCTGAAACTTAGATGCCATGCTGAGATTTGATGCTATGTGTAATAACATGTGAGCTTCAGTCTTGCTTCATGGATAGGTAACAGACAGTTAGGTATGAGTAACTTGCAATTGCACAGCATGCGTGAAAACCTGTGTCGATTTATGAATGCACATGTTCCCACTTCATCCAGAGGCCAGAAATAGTTGATAACTAATATAGCCAATATTTCTATTGCCAGAGAGGCTGAATTGTAGACATGGGTAAATGTCTACAATAGACAAAACAAGTTTTTTTTTTCTGCCAAGACTGGGGTCTTAGGAAGGAAAACCTGGGCTTCTGGTGTATGAGAGAAAAATCTTAATGGAAAGCTTTTCATTCTCCCAAACTCAGTAGTAGAAGTTGTCCCTTATTTTTTTCCTCAGTTCTGGGAAATGATGCATATTTCACAGTGTATCAAGTCAGTCTATGTCCTTTGTAGGATTTCTTTCCTAAGGACTTCATGTTACAATCACTACAATTAGACATAACTGTAGTGGTTAATAGACACACAACTAGTCAAGGTACTGGTAATAAGTGTTCATAGAATTCTCAGCCAAGAATAAGTTATTTTTCTCATATATTCTCCCTCTGTGGGCTCAGACAACATCAAGGAAGAGGAGGGCAAGAGTAAGTCTGTCTTTAAGACATTTGTACTCATGTGCTCATGTGAGCTGTGGTTGTCGCTCCAAGATCTATACAAGACTCAGTAGGAATTCTAGCATGGAGGAAGATGGGCTCATTAGCTTCTATTCCTAGCTGAAGAGCGATTAACTTTTGATGGCTGCTACAGATGAACAGCCAGGTTTCTCCAGGGGTGTGTGCCTTGGTATGCTGACAGCACTCCAAACCTGTGTGCATATACACAACACTAATTAGACTCAGTGGGTTATAAATAAAAGTGAAAAAATAGAAACAAATGTGATGCTGGCAGGGTACATGGGTAGACCTGGGAGGATTTGGATTGGTGGGAATTAGAAATGAATAGGATAAAAAATGTTGTGGACATGAACAAAATTCTCAAAGTATATAAACACACACATATATATTTTATATATTACATTAAAAACAGAATGCTCATAAAAACCTTTACTTGTTATGGAAAAAGAAGATATGTTGATACTATTTTGGATAGTAAAATGTCTTGAGGGTATCAAATAAATACTAAAATGAATATACAATCATATATTCCTAGACAGCAGAAAGTTAAAAAGAAGCAAGGCCATAAACTGACATCCAAATTGTCCTAGACATGTTTAAACTACAATTTTAAATATGTCTTTCTATAAATAGTTTGAAAACTGACAAAAAGGAAACCTGGTTTATGTGTAATGATTAAATATAAAACTTAGAGTGAAAATTTATCAGTTAGTTGTTTAATAAAGAAGCCACAAAATATGTGTAAAATATTGTGATCTGGGGATAGAAATGCCTCCTAAGTTATTTTGAGCTCAACGTGATTTAAAACAGAACATAGCAAGCTAGTGGTGCATTTTAAATGAGAAATGCTCTCTGTGGTTCCCGAGTTTAAACACTTTATCTCTAGCTGATAGTGTTGTTTGGGAGAATTGTAGAACTTTTAGGGGGTGGAGCCTTGTCAGGGGAGTAGGTCACTGAGCAATTTGGCTCCACTTTTCCATCACTCTGTGTTCTGACTGTGTGTGAGACATGCTTAGTCACCCAACCTCTCCTGTCATCATGTTTCTGCTCACCATGATGGAATGTAGCTCCTTTTAAACTGTGAGCCAAAGGGAATCCTCCTTTTGTAAAGTAGGTTTGTTAGGCATTGGTCACAACAATGAAACAAAAGACTAACATGCACGGAAAGAAAGAAACATCTCAGGCCACTCTCTTGCTCACTCAGCCATCTCTCTAGCCCTTAAAGAATTCATTCAGGCTGTTCTCACTGAAAAATAATGATGCAATATCTAAACCAATATCGCCAGATCAAATCTTACCACTAGTCACACTAACTGAATAACAATCAGGATGATTGTATAACCATGAACCCAACAGTTACAAAGTAGGTTTATGAAATTTGGCATCTGATCTTTTAGATATTTTATTATGAATAGAGGAAGGGGGCATATTCTCTGATAGATGAAGTTATGAAAAGCCTAGAAAACATATTTCATAGTAAAAAATTGAAATTTTTATATTATACAGAGGAAAAACAATGTTTTATATCATTTTATACTACATTGCACTGACAATTTTAGCTAATTCAATAATAAATAAATATAATAAAGATACAAGATAGAAATCAGGACAAAATGAAGCTAGCATTATTTGGGGGATTTGATTAGATGCCCACTAAATTCTAGAGTCTCTCAGTCACTTAAGAGAGCATACCAATTGGTTGTGTAGTGCCCAAGGATTGGCTCTCAAAACATATAAACAAGTATATATATATATATATATATATATATATATATATATATATTCCTAATATGTATATAATATATACTCCCAACACACACACACACACACACACACACACACACGTTTCTGAAATGACAGTGAAATAACAGGCCATAAATTTGAGGGAAGAACTTGGAGGGGTATATGGGAGGATGTGGAAGTAGAAAATGAAGAGAAAAATGTAATTATAGCCTCAAAAATAAAGGTGGGGGTGGGCAAATAAGAACAGACATGAAGAAATCCAAAGAATCATTAGATCATCCTTTCAAAGCCTGTACTCTATATTATTGGGAAATATGAAAGAAATGAATTGATATCACTTAATAAGTTAAATTTACACCAGCTAAGCAATTTAAATATACCAATAATCCCTAAGGAAATAGAAACAGTCATTAAAAGTCATACAACCAAAAGAAAAAAAATGGCCAGAGGGTTTTAGCTCAGAATTTCACCAGATTTTCAAAAAAGACCTAATACTTCTCAAATTATTACATGAAAAAGAAACAGAAGGAACAATGACAAATCCATTTTATGAGGCCACAATCACTGATACCCAAATCACATAATAATTAAACAAAGAAAGAGAATTACAGATCAATTTTCCTTACAAACATGGATGTGAAAATACTCAATAAAATACTTGCAAACTGAATCCAAGGACAAACTAAAAAGATTGTCCACCATGACCAAACAGGCTTCAGTCCAGAGATGCAGGAATGGTTCAACATATGAAAATCAGTCAATGTAATCCATGATATAAACAAACTGAAATAGAAAATAATACCCAAACCACAATCTCATTAGATACTAAAAGGCCTATTACATAATCCAACACCTTTTCATAATAAAATCCTAGAAAGTACAGGGATGCAGATAACATACTTCAACATACTAAAGGCAATTCAGAGCAAGCCTACAATCAATATCAAAATTAAATGGAGAGAAACTCAAAGCAGCTCCACTAAAATCGGGAACAATACAAGGATGTCCACTCTCTCCGTATCTAGTCAATATAGCACTTGAAGTGCTAGCTAATATAATAAGACAACAAAAGGATATCAAGGAATACATATTGGAAACAAAGAAGTCAAAGTATTGCTATCCACAGAAAATATAATAGTATATGTAAGTGACCTCAAAAATTCTACCAGGGAACTCCTATAGCTGACAAACAGCTTTAGTAAAATGGCTGGATACAAGGTAAAACAATAGACCACCTATATATAAATTGACTAAGAAAGAAATCAGGGAAATATCACCATTCATAAAAGCCACAAAGAAATAAAATTATTTTGAGTAACCCTAGCCAAACAAAAACAAGTGAAAGACATGTATGTATGATTAAAAAAAAAAACTTCAAGCCTTTGAAGAAAGAGATTTAAGATGTCAGGAAATATATTCATGCTCATGGGTTGGTAGAATTAACATTGTAAACATGACCACCATATTAGAAACAATCTAAAGATTCAATGCAATCCCCATCAAAATTTTACACCATTCTTTACAGACCTTTAAAGGACAATACTCAAATTCATATGGGGAAAAAAACGCAGGAAGGTTAAAACAATTCTGAACAATAAAAGAACTTCCAAAGGGATCATTATTCCTGATTTCAAGCTGTACTACAGAGCTATAATAGTGCTGTGGGTGCTCTGTCTGCTCCTTCAGCCAATAGCCTTTAAGATACCAGCCCACTTGGGCGTGGTCTCTTGTACTATAAATGCAGCTGTAAAGCCTGTGCTTGCTCTCTTGTTTCTGGCTCTTGCTTCTGGCTACTAGACTCTGTTCCTGTTCCCTGTTCATACAGAGGACTGTGATCTAGTACAGTGATCTGTAAGTCTCCCTTAAATAAATAACCCTTTATTATATGTAATTCTGAACTAGTGTGGGATTATTTTGTAACTTCCACCATCATCTGATACCCAAACATGGGAATCAGTCCACACTTTTTGGGATCAGTCCACCAGCTCATGGCCCATTGGGAACTGACTCTCCTGTCCATGTCTTTGGCCAGCCCTCAGACACAGCAGGCTGCTTCTCAGTGCTCCCATCTTGCAACTCACACACTGCCTCTCTGTGTTACATACCAGCCCACACACTGCTGCCTGTGATACCAGCAGTGTACACAATCCATAACTTACACTGACAAAAAACTTTGGGTTTTTTCCTCCCTGGGCTCCAAGTCTTGGAATTGTTTGATCACCTTAATAATTGCTCTAAATTTGTTAAACAAAGCATATTTTTTCAGTACCTAAGTAAGCAACACATGCTATGTTTCTTGGCCATGAGGCTGCAACTGCAACACCTGCTGGCTGATAATGATTATTACGCTTACTCCAATTCATTGTAATTACTTCATGACAGGTAAGATCTGAAAACTACAAAAAATGACTAATAACATCCAGGAGTTTGCTAATTATTTTGTTTATACTATGGAAGGTATTGTGCAAGATTTATGCTATTTTTCTTCCCTTTATTTGATTCTAGAAATTAGCTTTGTTTTCAGTATTATCTCATTTAAAAAGTGGTTCATTACTATGGAGATTTAGCATCAATTTGACAAAATTATCTAAAAGAATTTGTGTGGTTAAATCTATTGGAATCTGTTGAAAAGTTATGATATGTCCAAGGATGAAACATGATCTTTACTGGGCAAATTTCATACCTTAGAATAGAACACTGGACAGGAGATTCAGACTTTAAAAAAGGCAGTAGTAAAAAGATTTGAAAAAATTGAGAAATTTATTGAAATTGATGAGTAGGGACAGAAGAAACAAGGACAGGATTTAGCACCATCAGTACATGCCAGACCCTGGGATGACTTACACAGAATTTCAACTGCATATCCTGTAATTTCCTCAGAAAGACCATCTGGTAAAAAGTACCCTAAGGTAGTCAAAGAATATGCATGGGAAACAATACATATGAGCAATCTAAAAGAAATAAAGCAAGCAGTAGTTTCTTATGGGCTACATTCACCTATTGTCAGGGAAATGGTAAAAATGTGGGCTTCACACACTATGGCTACCCCACATGATTGGCTTCAATTAATCTCAGTGGTCCTAAAAAATGGATCTCAGCTGTTTTGGAAGTATTATTTAAGAGAAGAGGCAAAAATTTTAGAGCAACAGGGGAAAGGGAAAAGGATTTGAGACTTTCCAAGATCAAATTCTTGGTGAGGGTGATTACTGTGATCCTCAGGAACAGGCTCACTATGACAAACGCATCTTGTCTCTATGCATCACAGTAACCTTAAATGCTTGGGACAGGATTCAGGAACTAGGAAAGATGACTGAGTTATATATTAAGGTTAAACAGGGCCAAAGAGAATGCTTTACTGACTTCTTAAAAAGATTAACTAAGGCTGTACAATTAGGAATGACAGACCCTGATGGTAGATGTGTACTACTGAATCCTTGGCTTTTGAAAATGCCAAATTAGAAAGTAAAAAGATCAAGCCGGGCGGTGGTAGTGCACGCCTTTAATCCCAGCACTCGGGAGGCAGAGGCAGGCGGATCTCTGTGAGTTCGAGGCCAGCCTGGTCTACAAGAGCTAGTTCCAGGCCAGGCTCTAAAAAAGCTGCAGAGAAACCCTGTCTCCAAAAAACCCAAAAAAAAAAAAAAAAAAAAGAAAAAAAAAGAAAGTAAAAAGATCCTTGGGCCTTTAAAGGTTACATCAGCACCCATAAATGAATGGAACTTGCATACAATGAATGTTGAAACATTTGACTAGTACTGAAGTTTTGGTAGGAGAAGTGATTTCCAATGGTACAAGGAGACACCAAAATGCCAAATGTTTTAATTGTGGATGAATAGGACATCTAATAAGGGATTATAGACAAGGAATTCCTAGAAATAATGTCTTCTGTAGAAATGGCAAAAATAGCAGGGCTCAGCCTTCTGGTATATGTAGGAGGTGTGGCAAAGACTGACATTGGACTAATGAATGTAGGTCGATACACCTTTGTGGGCCCCTTGCAGGTCCCAATATCAAACAAGGCCCAGTCATTCCCAGATACTGTGGAGAACATTTCTCACCAGGAAAATTAAATAATCCAGTGCCTACTGTAAAAACCATACTGTTCTAGGTGATGGAATAGACCTAGAGAATGAGTCAAAAACTCTAGTAGGAAATAGGAAACACATATTTTTGCAGACTTCTATAAATGATCAAAGCTAAAAGTATGTATAAATGACATTGTAATTGAGGGGTTACTAGACACAGGTACTGATGTGACTATCATTACTCCAGAATCTTGGAATCAAGATTGGTTTCTTCAAGAGGCAGATATTCAATTCCTAAGAAATTGAACCTTATGTTAAGTAAAACAAAGTACGAGGTGGGTTGAATGCATAGGTCCAGAAGGACAGAAAGGAAGGCTGAGGCCATATGTAGCTAATATTGGAGTGTATTTATGGGACTGTAACCTATTGCAGCAATGGAATACCCAGGTTAACATTACTATAGTCTCCACAACTCATGTTGCTGGGAAGAATATTATAAAATATAAACAAAGGTCACCAGCCTTTCAGGCTATACAAGAACATAAAGCAACTAGCAAACCTTCAGTGGTACTAATGGCCTTGCCTTTAAAATGGTTAACCTAGAAATCCATATAAGTTAAATAATGGCCTTTAATGAAAGACAAATTTCAGATGTTAGAAGAGCTGGTACAGGAGCAATTAGATGCTCACCATATTGAAGAATCATCCAGCCCTTGGAATTATCCTGTATTTTTTTTTTGTTAGAAAGAAATCTGGAAAATGGAGAATGATGACAGATATAAGAGCTGTCAACAAGGTAATCCAACCTTAGGCACTCTACAATCTGGAATTCCTCTGCCTTCTCTATTACCAAAAGAATGGCCTCTTATAGTTATTGATTTAAAGGATTGTTTCTTCATTATACCTTTATAAGAAAAGTATCAAGAAAAATTTACTTTCATAGTGCCTGCTTATAATAATTCTCAGCCTACTAGGAGATACCAGTGGACCATACTCCCACAGGGAATGCTCTATAGCCATACCCTGTACCAATACTTTGTAAATCAGCAATTGGAAATAATATGAAAACAATTTCCTAAGTCCATAATTTACTATTCCATGGAAGACATTTTGTTATCTGACTCAAATGCAAATATTTTAGAAAGAACGTATAAAAAACAGAAGTATAAAAAGTTCTACCTAAATGGGGATTACAAATTGCTCCCAAAATACAAAGAGGAGATTCTGTCAATAACCTAGGGTACAAAATAAGTTTGCAGATATATGTATCATGATATGCCATTTCACACTATCAGGAATGTAACTAGGCACATACTTTTACAAATTCTGTGTATTCTCTAACCATGAACACATGAAAGGTAAGTGTTACTTTAATCACATGCTTACTTAAAGCACATAATTATCAACACTTCTGCATATATACACATATGCTCACATATATGCCAATGCCTTTCATGTTTATAGGCATACCTCTAATAGTCATAAATTAATAGATGCGAAGTATCAATGAACTTTCATGGTGAATATAATATGCCTAAATGAGAGCTATAAATACTTTACCAGATAATGAAAGCATAAACACAAGCTCATTTATGTCATCAAAGAACACACTAAAATATGTCTTTGTTCTTGTAAACAGACAAGAGGGGAATGTTAGGGGTTAATGCTTCCACCTTTAGCTTCTAGTCTCAGAGGGAGTCATTGTGAATATAAGACAGTGGATATATAGAGAGGGAAAGAACCAGTACTTGGGAAACAGACAGACCACACAATCCTTTAAATAGACCTTGACCTGATGTTTCTACACAAGGCTGAATCCCTGGGGTTTGTCAGAACTTTAATAGTTATAGTCAGCTTGTTCAAAGATACAGCAGATCTCAGGAGGAGTTATTCCTTTCATCTAAGGCATCCTTTCCTTTTCAAAATCAGTGGGAGACGTGGATTCTTCAAGTATCAAGAAGGCAAAGTCATGTACTATATTAAAGTCCTGACTTGATGGGAACACCCCATCTAGAAATCCAAGACCACTGAGTCATAATCTGAGATGGGACGAAGAATCATGGCTTCCACTGTGTCAGACCTAGAAAGGTAGGAAGATGCCCTCCAGACAGAAGTTCTCCAGCAGCAGACTGATTCTGAACCTCCCATGTTCTACACTTAGGTTCAGATATTCCAGTCAGAATCAAATTTTCATTACTCTTTCTGTAAAGTTTGACAAGCAATAACTTATTTCATCCTCTATTGTGAAGGATTAAAGAGAATGATAGTAATAGTTACATCCTATAAATTTAAGAATAATGTATGTTGTAGAAGAATAGAAGATGGAACATTGGGCAAGAAGGATATCATGTGTATTTTTTCTCTTGTCTAAGGAATGCATAGCTCCATGTCTCAAACAAAAGCAGCTGATAAATTGTTCTTTTCATAGTGAAATTCTTTCACATGCAGAAAAAAATGACAAAGGATCAGCAAACTTCTTGTCCATTAAGCACAGCTTATACTTGTAAATATTCATGTATTCAGTTTCTAAGAATGAAAGTGAAGCAGAGGGTATTTCTAAATGTGAGAGCCATAGATTCCATAGAGTATGGAGGGAAAAATTCAGGGAGAAACAGACACCAGTTGAGGAACACAGCTCAATTTCAAACACAGTTCTCAGGTCTTTTCTGTTAGCTTGTTGTTCTTCAACAAATGAACACTGAGTGTATAAAGTCAGAACACAGAATGGAATGAGAAAGACTGAGACATGACTTTTTACATGGGAATTCGGGGTCTCTAAAAAATTCAAATAGAGGGGAAGAGGAAAACTGGATTTCCAATTAAACCATGCAGCATGGTATAGGGTGTCTTATTTCCTAACTGTGTGAAATAAGTGTGTCCTTTACTAAAGCTATCTAGAAGAAGCCAATAAGAATGTAATCTCAAGCCTGTCATGTCATATATTCCTAAAATACCAGTATTCTGGTATATGAGGCCAGCTATGCTATGTAGTATGAAGGAAGGGAGAATGGAGAGAAAGAAGAGAAAGAAGAGAAGAGAATGAAGGGAGGAAGGAAGGAAGGAAGGAAGGAAGGAAGGAAGGAAGGAAAGAAAGCAATACATTCTCAGAGACACTAAAATCTCAACCTAGATCTTGGTCCAGGGAAGTAGCAACAATCCTAAGTACAAATTCTCTAATTTAATATATTGTCTAAGCATCCTCCATATCAGCTATTGTCATAACTGATCAATAATTTTTCTGCCCCATCTGGAGCAGGATTCTCAACTACTCATTGTGTGCCTCTAGAAGCCCTGGTCCAAGAGTCATGTACTATGACAATGATTTTATTACGTGACCATAACATATCATTTAATGACTCAGCTCTTTTTGTTTCTCATAGTTAATGATGACACAGAAATTTTACATAAGTTAGAAAAACTAAATTTTAAGGGGCTTTCATGAAGGGTCTCAAAATTTACCTCCCTCACAGTTAATCAGAGGTAACTATGTACATTGGGAAGCTCTGTATTTAGCACCTAATCCAGTGCCTGGGGGTGAGAATAAAGATGATCTAAATATGTTTGTTTAAATCACCTTTAATGTTAGTGACTGTCCCCATCGAGTGAGTGTGACGTACTGGACAGGTAAGGCTGAAGCCCCTGGTTTAAACAGAAAATGTACTACTGTTTGAGGGGATTGAATCTGGTAAAAGGAAGCAAGGGAGAGGCCCTCAGTCCCGGATAATGTGAGTATCTGAATTGTCACTGGGGAGTTCATTGGAGTATTTGCCTGGGCAATCTCATGATTATTAGCCAGAAAAGTTGGTAGGCTTTCTGGTGTAGAGAAGACTTCCAAAATCTGAGCACATTCCTTTCAACCATTATAAAGGAAGGGGACTAAGAAGACGTGAAACTTATTTCAAACTTTGAAGAAACCTGTTTAGGATCCTTGATGCTTATAAAATGAAACATTTGTTAGTTTGCAAAGATTTGTTAAGGGAGTCTATAAGGACACTCTTTCCATCTGAAGGTTTCTGTTATGAAAGAGGTAAAAATTGAGACTTTCCAACCCAAGCACAAGGCAGCAAAGACAAGAAGATGTTGGGTAAGAAACAAGTTATCTGTATCCTACTTCTTAGGTGTTTTTGTTTTGTGTGGGGGTGGGGTGGGGGGAAAGTTACTTTCTTTGGAGAGCTCAGACATCAAAAAACAAACAATATTAAAGCAAGTACAGATACAAGCTGCCACTCAAAAACTTCTCCCATAGCTTCTAGTATGAGAAATGACTATAACTCTAAGGAGCATTCTTAAAGTAGGATTTTGGGAATTCCATCAGGAAAGTTTCCAGTTGAGGATATTGTTAATGAGTCTGTTGCATCTGAATTATAGTCTTTACTAGTTATTTTCCTTACCATACATTTATCTGATTTCTCTTTATCAAGAACAGAGACGGAAAGGTGAGTGTCAGTTTTAAAGTTATCTTCACTGGAATATTCCTGAATAAAGTACAGTCTTTAAATCAAATCCATGCAATAGTTTGCTTTTTATAAGCAAGTCTGTGTTGGAATATAGCTGAAGACATGCAGTAACATGTGGCCCATGCCTACATTTACACTTTAACAGAAAGGCACGAATTAAAAGAAAAACTGAATCAATCACAAAGCATAAGATATTCATGCACTAAGATTTTCATTAAATATAATGTTATAATTTCAAACTTCACAGATGGTTTATACTTTTCTTTGGTCTAGAACCAGATGATAATTGTCTTAATTATTCAAATATATTGGGAGAACAAATTACTATGCTCCTTTAATCCACTCTTGCCTCCTGCCCTGAGCTACGGCTGCTCAAATGATTCAACACAGAGACAAATGGGTCTGTGTAGAAGGTAGACCAAGTCATTTGCTAAATGGAAGATGGCAAGGTTTAATGTAGCTGATGTGTCACACGAGTTTGCCCTTAGTGGATTCTACTTCTGAGAATACTTTTTCTTTAGGAAATAATTACCCCTGAACGTGAAATATTCTAATATCATTTTGAGTGTTACAGATACTAATAAAATATTAAGTAGCATAATCTTATGTTACAAAATATTATTAATTATAAAAGATGATTTTATCACAACTTATTATCGAATTTAATCATAATATTACACAAGTGCAAATAATCATCCTTGCTTGGCTGTTATTATCCTCAGAGAACAGATTAATTTCACTACACAGAAAATGTAACCCTTTCTTTCATGTTGGTTTCAAGGAACAGCTCTTCTCATTCTACGTTCTTCATCTTGCTTGGAATCCCAGGGCTGGAGAATTATTAATTTTGGATTGCCTTTCCATTCTGTGTCATGTATATTGTGGCAGTGACTGGGAATGTCACCATCCTACACATAATCCGGATTGACTACACACTACATGAGCCCATGTACTTCTTCCTGGCCATGCTGGCTACCATTGACCTGGTCCTATCCTCCTCCACACAACCTAAAATGCTGGCCATACTTTGGTTTCATGATCATAAGATTGAATACCATGCCTGCCTCATTCAAGTATTCTTCATCCATGCCTTTTCTTCTGTGGAGTCTGGGGTGCTCATGGCTATGGCCTTGGACCGCTATGTGGCCATCTGCTTCCCACTCTGACATTCCAGCACCCACATCTGACCACATCTGTAGTCATCAAACTGGGGACAGCTGTGATGGTCAGAGGGCTGCTGTGGGTGACCCCCTTCTGCTTCATGATCTCTAGGATGCCTTTCTGCCCCAACAAGGTCATTCCCCAGTCCTACTGTGAGCACATGGCTGTGCTCAAGTTGGTGTGTGCTGATACCAAAATCAATCGTGGATATGGGCTCTTTGTGGCTTTCTCTGTGGTTGGCTTTGATATAATTGTCATCAGTGTATCTTATGTAATGATTCTGAGAGCTGTGTTGAGGTTGCCCTCAGGTGAAGCCTGCCTCAAAGCGTTTGGTACATGTGCTTCTCATATTGGTGTCATCTTAGCTTTATATATTCCAGCCCTTTTCACCTTCCTCACCCACCGATTTGGCCACCATGTGCCCCGTGTTGTGCACATTATGTTTGCTAATATCTATCTGCTGGTTCCTCCCATGCTCAACCCCATCATCTATGGAGTTAGAACCAAACAGATCAGGGACAGAGTTATCCAAGGATTTTGTAGAAAAGGCCCTTGAACCAGGGATCACAGTATCCATGCTTCAGTTACCCACACTGATGCTTCCACAGAGATGAGGAACAGTTCCCAGACTCTTACCTACCATTACCTATGGCCTGTGTGCAGGATAAAAATCTTCCAGAACAAGAAAAAATGAATTTCATGGCATTAACAGCAAGAGATTTGAGAGATGTGATGTATTATATAGAAATAGTTAATGTATACTCTTCATGAAAATTTTTTTATACAAAATTCATTTACTGATATCGTCAGTTCTGTGTTCAAGTTGATAGTACACCAGATACCTCATCATTTTTTGGAAAAGGTAAAGTCACTGTGGATTTTTATGGCAAAGTTTAATTATAGTCATTTTTACAATGATTTCTTTATCCAGATCTTTATTCATATCATAACTTTTGCCCTTTAGACTATGTCGTTCGTTTCAAAATTTGGAAACTTTTCACTGATTAAGTCAGTAATTATTTTACCATATTGTCATGGTTTAAATAGACAGTTATACAGTTTTAAAGAAGGTAGACATTTCATCACACAGTTAAAAGTATATATGTTGCAGGGGATGGAGCCGCTTGTTTGTTCCAGCTACCTGGCTAACTTAGCCTTGAAATAACCACACAGAAACTATATTAATTAAAAACTGCTTGGCCATTAGCTCTAACTTCTTATTGTCTAACTCTTACATATTAGTTCAACCCATCTTCATTAATCTGTGTATTGCCACATGTCAGTGGCTTACTGGCAAAGATTCTAACCTGTGTCTATCTCATGTGAAGGATCCATGGTTTCTCCGTGACTCTGCTTTCTTCCTCCCAAAATTCAGTTCTGTCTTCTCTGCCTACCTAAGTTCTGCCCGTATCAGGCCAAGGCAGTTTCTTTATTCATTAACCAATATAAGCAACACATAGAAAGAAGGACCTCCTACACCATATACATATTTCTGCTATGTGGTAATCTCTTCATTATAAAATAACCTTTTAAAAATCGATACAAATTTAAAGTCGTGCTTGAATCCTGATACATAAAATAAATAGGGAACATACTAATCATTATGTAACTGAGTGTGTTACATCCCAATAAACACAGCATCAGGGACCCCGAGACAGGAACATTTGAGGTCAGTCTAGACTATATAGAAAAACTTTATCTCAATAAAATAAAACAAAAGAAGAGAGGAGGGAAAAAGAGTAAGGTGGGGGGGAGGAGCGGAAAAGAAGGGTGAAATGGAAGAAAGGGAGAAAGAGAAGGAAGGAGAGAAGAAAATGAGGGGAAGAGGAAAATTAATAAAACCAAAGGAAGAAATGCAATTTAATACTAAGTGCTATTTTATTTGTAATAGGATGAAAAAAATTATTGATATGCTATTAAGTTTTAGAGAAAAGGAATAAAGTTAGAATTTAACAACAATTCTAACCCCAGAAAGCCTACAAACTCATGGAAATTGAACAGTCAACTACTGAAACACCCCTGGGTCAAGGAAGAAAGAAAGAAAGAAATTAAAGTCTTCCTTGAATTCAATGAAAATAAAGACACATCATACCCAAACCTATGGGACACTATGAAGGCAGTGCTAAGAGGAAAGTTCATAGCACTAAGTGGCCACATAAAGAAAATGGAGAAAGCACACATTAGAGACTTAACAGCACAGCTGAAAGCTCTAGAAAAAAAAGAAGCAGATTCACCCAGGAGGAGTAGAAGACTGGAAATAATCAAACTGAGGGCTGAAATCAACAAAATAGAAACCCAGAAAACAATCCAAAGAATCAATGAAACATGAAGCTGGTTCCTGGAGAAAATCAACAAGATTGACAAAACCCTATCCAAACTAATCAAACGGCAGAGAGAGAGAGAACGTGCAAATTAACAAGATCAGAAATAAAAAGGGGGACATAACCACAGATGCAGAGGAAATTCAGAGAATCATTAAATCATACTACAAAAGGCTGTATGCCACACAATTGGAAAATGTGAAAGAAATGGACACTTTTTAAGATAAGTACCATATACCAAAATTAAATCAAGACCAGCTGAACAGTTTAAATAGACCTGTAAGTCACGAGAAATTAGAAGCTGTCATCAGAAACTTCCCTACCAAAGAAAGCCCTGGACCGGATGGTTTTAACACAGAATTCTACCAGAACTTCCAAGAAGAGCTAATACCTATGCTCCTTAATGTGTTTCACAAAAAGAAACAGAAGAGTCATTGCCAAACTCCTTTTATGAAGCTACAGTCACCCTGATACTAAAACCACACAAAGACTTAACCAAGAAAGAGAATTACAGACCAATCTCACTCATGAACATTGATGCAAAAATTCTCAATAAAATACTGACAAACCAAATCCAAGAACACATTCAAAAAATTCTACGTTATGATCAAGTCGGCTTTATCTCAGAGAGGCAGGGCTGGTTCAACATACAAAAAAATCTATCAATGTAATCCATCATATAAAGAAACTGTAGGGAAAAACCAGATGAGCATTTCATTAGATCCTGAAAAAGCATTTGACAAAATTCAATACCTCTTTATGATTAAGGTCTTGGAGAGACTAGGGATACAAGGTTCATTCCTAAATATAATAAAAGCAATATACAGCAAGCCAACAGCTAACATTAAATTAAATGGAGAGAAACTCAAAGCCATCCCACTAAAATCAGGAACAAGACAAGGCTGTCCACTCTCTCCATACCTCTTCCATATAGTGCTTGAAGTTCTAGCAATAGCAATAAGACAGCATAAGGATATCAAGGGGATTCAAATTGGAAAGGAAGAAGTCAAACTTTTGTTATTTGCAGATGATATGATATTGTACATAAATGACCCAAAAAATTCCACCAAAGAACTCCCACAGCTGATAAACACCTTTAGTAACATGGCAGGATACAAGATCAACTCCAAAATATCAGTTGCCCTCCTATACACAAAGGATAAGGAAGCAGAGAGGGAAATCAGAGAAGTACACCTTTCACGATAGCCACAAATAGCATAAAATACCTTGGGGTAACTCTAACCAAGGAAGCGAAAGATCTATTTGACAAGAACTTTAAGTCTTTGAAGAAAGAAATTGAAGAGGATACCAGAAAATGGAAGGATCTCCCTTGCTCTTGGATTGGGAGGATCAACATAGTAAAAATGGCAATTCTACCAAAAGCAATCTATAGATTCAATGAAGTCCCCATCAAAATCCCAACAAAATTCTTCACTGACCTTGAGAGAACAATAATCAACTTTATATGGAAAAACAAGAAACCCAGGATAGCCAAAACAATCCTATACAATAAAGGTACTTCCGGAGGCATTAACATCTCTGACTTCAAATTCTATTACAGAGCTACAGTAATGAAAACAGCTTGGTATTGGCACAAAAACAGAGATGTTGACCAATGGAATCGAATAGAAGACCCACAAACCTATGAACAACTGATTTTCGACAAAGGAGCTAAAAGTATACAATGGAAGAAAGAAAGCATCTTCAACAAATGGTGCTGGCATAACTGGATGTCAACCTGTAAAAGAATGAAAATAGATCTATATCTACCACCATGCACAAAACTCAAGTCCAACTGGATGAAAGACCTCAATATCAATCTGAACACACTGAACCTGATAGAAGAAAAAGTGGGAAGTACTCTACAACACATGGCCACAAGAGACTACTTCCTACATATAACCCCAGTAGCAAAGACAAGGGCAACATTGACCAAATGGAACCTCCTAAAACTGAGAAGCTTTTACAAAGCAAAGGACACTGTCATTAAGACAAAAAGGCAACCTACTGATTAGGAGAAGATCTTCACCAACCCTGCAACAGACAAAGGTCTGATTTCCAAAATACATAACTCAAGAAACTAGACTGCAAAATGCTAATTAACCCAATTAAAAAAATGGGGCACTGAACTGAACAGAGAATTCTCAACAGAAGAAGTTCGAATGGCCAAAAGACACTTAAGGGCATGCTCAACCTCCTTAGCAATCAGGGAAATGCAAATCAAAACAACATTGAGATATCATCTTACACCTGTCAGATTGGCTAAAATCAAAAACATCAATGATAGCCTTTGCTGGAGAGGATGTGGAACACTCATCCATTGCTGGAGGGATTGCAAACTTGTGCAACCACTTTGGAAAGCAGTGTGTCAGTTTCTCAGGAAATTTGGAATCAACCTACCCCAGGATCCAGCAATACCATCTTGGGAATATACCCAAGAGATGCTCTATCATACTATAAAAGAATTTGTTCAACTATGTTCATAGCAGCACTATTTGTAATAGCCAGAACCTGGAAACAACCTAGATGCCCTTCAGTGGAAGAATGGATGAAGAAAGTTTGGAATATGTAAGCATTAGAGTATTACTCAGCGGTAAAAAACAATGACATCTTGAATTTTGCATGCAAATGGGTGGAAATAGAAAACACTATCCTGAGTGAGGAAACCCAGACCCCAAAAGATGAATATGGTATGTACTCACTCATAAGCATATTCTAGCCACAAATAAAGAACATTGAGCCTATAACTCATGATGTTAGAGAAGCTAAATAAGAAGGTGAACCCAATAAAAACATATAGATATCCTCCTGGATATTGGAAGTAGACAAGATTGCTAAGCAAAAATTGGAAACTTGGGGGTTGGGTTGGGATGGGGGTCAGGGGAGATGGGGAGAAAAAGTGAGAAGGGGAGGATGAGGAGAGCTTGGGGGAATGGGATGGATGGAATGGAGGAAGGGTAGATATGGGAGCAGGAAAGAATCTATCTCAATTAATTGAGCCATTTGAGGGTTGGCAAGATTCTAGAGGGATTCCCAAGTGTCCAGCGAGATGTTCCCAGCTAGATCCTTGTGCAGCTGAGGCGAGGGAGCCTGAAATGGCCCTATCCTATAGTCATACTGATGAATATCTTGCATATCACCATAGAACCTTCATCTGACGATGGATGAAACTAGAGACAGAACCCCACATTGGAGCACTGGACTGAGCTTCCAAGGTCCAAATGAGAAGCAGAAGGAGGGAGAACATGAGCAAAGAAGTCAGGACCGCGAGTGGTGCGCCCACCCACTGAGATGGTGTGGCTGATCTAATCGGAGCTCACCAAGGCTAGCTGGACTGGGACTGAAAAGCATGGGATAATACCGGACTCCCTGAACATGGTGGACAATGAGGGCTGCTGAGAAGCCAAGGACAATGGCACGGGGTTTTGATCCTACTGCATGGACTGGCTTTATGAGAACCTAGAATGTTTGGATGCTCACCTTCCTAGACCTTGGACTTCCCACAGGGCAGGGAACCCTGACTGCTCTTTGGTCTGGAGAGGAAGGGGTAGGGTGATGGGGGGAGGGGGAGGGAAATGAGAGGAGGGGAGGAAGTGTAAATTTTTACTGAGAAGCCAAGAACAATGGCACTGGGTTTTGTTCCTACCACATGTACTGGCTTTTGGGGAACCTAGTCTGTTTAGATGCACACCTTTCTGGTCCTAGGTGGAGTGGGTTGGACCTTGGACTTCCCACAGGGCAGGGAACACTGACTGCTCCTTGGACTGGCAAGGGAGGGGGAGGGGAGATAAGGGAGAGGGAGAGAAATAGCAGGTGGGGAGGAGGTGGAAAATTTTAATAATAAAAATAAATAATAATAAATAAAGAAAAGTTAATGATGATGACATAGAAAAAATAAGTAAATAAAAATAAAATAAATAAAATAAAACTAAAAAAGTTTTAGAGAAAATAAATTTAATTTCCTTAATTCTTGATGCTAATTATAAATGAATACACATGTTTATGTGTTTACTTAATAAAACACTCCTAAATGCTAATAATATCCACTGTTATTCAAAAGGCTTATGACCTTCCAGTTTTCTTTTTCAAAACTTACTTTATTTCTTGAAGTTTAATTATGCTATTAAAAATAAGATAAGTTCATGTAATCCTGGTATGTAGACATACAAAAGAGATATATAAAATAAATATTTCACTAATAATACATTACAAAGATGTTTAAGACAGTTCTTTGGTATACATGCAATTTTACTACTGATTAAAGACAAGAGAATTTTACGTTCTAGTGAAGAATACTTGGTTCAATTTTTGGCATTACTGAAAGTCAATGGGAACTAATGGGACTCATTGAGGAACATTATGTCATTGGGTGTTACATTTTAGGGGTCATTGGTAGTCCCTGGTCATTATTTCTCTTGGCCTCTAAGCTGGCATGAAATGAATAGGCCTCCAGAAACCCTCCTGCCATGATGAATTGGCTCAAAGCAACACAACCAAGTGAGCAGGATCTGACCCCTGTATCCACTTGCCAAAGTAGGATTTCTTCCTCTTTAGTTGTATCTCAGGTAACTTGTTACAATGATGAAAACCTGACTAGGAAAAGCAATCTCTTTGTCTGTTTCTCTCTGTCTCTCAGTCTCTCTCTGTCTCTCTCTGTTTTGCTGTCTCTCTCTCTATCTCTCTTTCTTTCTGTCTGTCTCTGTCTCTCTGTCTATCTCTCACACACACAATAAAGAATTTTAGGTGTGTATTGTTTCTCTATATAATCTGAAGTCTACAGGATAGGGATTCATTCTGAAGTGGCAGGAAACACCAGACTGACTATTCAAAAACAAGGATAGTATATTGATCAGTGATAATGTATTGAGGATCCATAGATGTGGGGAAAATAGACTATGCATTAGGCTCAGATTTTATCTTCTAGTTAGGAGAAATAGATGTGAAACAATATAAATGTAATACACGTGGTTCCACTCATTGAGTGAGAGAATTTTTACTCTGACAATAGAGTAAAAATAAGTGAAAAGTTATAATGGAAATCCAGAAATGTTATGTAAAATAATAACCACCTGAAAATGGTAACTATTCCAGGTCTTATAGAAAGTAGTTTTAATTTATCAAATATATAAAAGTGGGAAGGACATGTGTCAGCATTTGCAAAGTCATGAGCCATGGGAGTTCCAAAAGAAACAGTAAAGTGGTTACAGACAGACAAAGATCCAGCAGAACCTAACACAGTGGCTGTGTTCTGAGGAGCTCGGGTTAAGTTTACAGGATATGAAGTTTCCACAAAGAAATCCTGAGTGAGGGAAGAAGAAGCATCATGATGGAGTTCTTCAGAAATCTTCGGTTCTGGAAAAGAAAAAGAGAGTCTTAAAAGGGATCTGAATTTTGCCAAGCAATCTGTCTATTTTCCTTTTCCAGGTGGATCTATGCATGTTTTTCTTAGGGTTCACTTTTTTACTTAGCTTCTCTAAGATCATGAACTATAGACTCAATATCCTTTGCTTTACAGCTAGTATCCATTTGTGAGTGAGTATATACCATGTTCATCTTTCTGGGTCTGGGTACCTCACTCAGAATTTTTTTTCTAGTTCCATTCATTTACATGCAAATTTCAAGATGTCATTGATTTTTTTTACTGCCAAGTAGTACTCTAATGTTTAAATGTGCCACATTTTCTTTAGCCATTTTTTGGTTGAGGGACATTTAGGTTGTTTCCAGGTTCTAGCATTACAAATAATAATGCTTCTATGACATAGTCCTTGTAGTATGATTGAGTATCCTTTGGGTATATGACCAAGAGTGGTGTTGCTGGGTCCTGAGGTAGGTTAATTTCCAGTATTCTGAGAAACCACCATACTGAATTCCAAAGTGGTTGTAAAAGTTTGCATTCCTACCATCAATGGACAAGTGTTCCCTGTACTCCACATTCTCTCCAGCATAAGCTACCATTTGTGTTTTGATCTTAGCCATTCTGACTAGTGTAAGATGGTATCTCAAAGTTGCATTTGATTTGAACATTTTTTAAGTGTCTTTTGGCTGTTTGAGATTTGTCTGTTGAGAATTCTCTGTTTAGTTCTGTGCCCCATTTTTAAATTGAATTATTTGGAATTTTGGAGTCTAATTTCTTGAGTTCTTTATATATTTTGGAGATGAGTCCTCTGTCTGATGTGGAGTTGGTGAAGATCTTTTCCCATTCATTGGGCTGCATTTTTGTCTTATGGACTCTGTTGTTTCCTTCACAGAAGCTTCTGAGTTTCAGGAGGTCCCATTTATTTATTGTTGCTCTCAGTGTCTATGCTACTAGAGTTATATTTAGGAAGTAGTCTTCTGTGCCCATGCAATGAAGGCTATTTCCCACTTTCTCTTTAATCAGGTTAAGTGTGTCAGATTTATATTGAGGTCTTTAATCCATTTGGACTTGAATTTTGTGTATGGAGATAGATATGGATCTATTTTATTCTTCTACATGCTGGCATCCAGTTAGGCCAGCACAGTTTGTTGAAGATGCTTTTTTTTCCCATTGTATCAGGTGTTCATAGGTGTGTGGATTAGTATCCAGGCCTTTGGTTCAATTTCATAGGTCAGCCTGTCTGTTTTTATGCCAATACCAAATTGTTTTCCTTACTATAACTCTATAATAGAGCTTGATGTTAGGGATGGTGATGTCTCTGGAAGTTCCTTTATTGTATAGTTCCTTTTGGCTATTATGAGATTTTTGTTTTTCCATATGAAGTTGATTATTGTTCTTTCAATGTCTGTGAAGAATTGTGTTGGGATTTTGATGGGTATTCCATTGAATCTATAGATTGCTTTTGGTAGGATTGCCATTTTTATTATATTAATCCTATCTATCCAAGAGCGCTGGAGATCTTTACATTTCTGCTATCTTCTTTAATTTCTTTCTTCAAAGATTTAAAATTCTTGTTGAACAGGTCTTTAACTTCTTTGGTTAGTGTTAACCCAAGATATTTTGTTATTTGTGGCTATTGTGAAGGATGAAGCTTCCCTGATTTTTTCCCAGCTTCTTTATCATTTGTATATAGGAGTGCTACTGATTTTTTTTGAGTTAATCTTGTATCCTGCCACATTACTGAAGGTATTTATCAGGTGTATGCATTCCCTAGGTAGAGTTTTTGGGGTCACTTATGTATACTATCATATCATCTGCAAATAGTGAAAGTTAAACAAGATAGCCAGAAAAATTGGGAGCCTGGAGGTAGGGGGAGAAGGAAGGGCGGAACAGGAAGAAGATGGAGGAAGGGGGAAGAGAACTTGGGGGAACAGGATAGTTGAGATGGAGGAAGGAGAGAGCTGAGAGCAAGGAAAGAGATATTTCCCATAATGGAAACATTATGGGGCTTGCAAGAAACCTGGCACTAGAGAAATTCCCAGGAATCCACAAGGATGACCCAAGCTAAGACTGTAAGCAATAGAGGAGAGTTTGCCTTAATTGGCTTTGCCCTGTAGTCAGATTGATGATTATATTAGATATCACCATAGAACCTACATCCAGCAACTGATGAAAATAGAGGTAGAGCCCCCCCCCACCCAGTGGAGCACTGGGTTGAGCTCCCAAAGTCCAGTTGAAGAGTGGGAGGAGTGAGAATATGAGCAAAGAGGTCAAGCCCATGGTGGGCACACCAACTAAAACAGTTTACCTGAGCTAATGGGAGATCACCAATTCCAGCAGGACAAGGATGGAATCAACATACGAACAAACTGGACCCTCTGAATGTGGTTGACAGTTGTAAGGCTGGGCAGACTATGGGGCCACTGGCAGTGGCACCAGGATTTATCCCTATTGCTTGTAGTGGCCTTTTGGGAACCCATTCTCTTTGCATGGAGATCTTGCTCAGCCTAGATATAGTAGGGAGAGCCTTGGTCCTGCCTCAAAGCAATGTGCCGTATCCTCTCTGAGGAGTGGATAGGAGGTGGAGTGGAGGGGTAGACGGTGGTAATGGGAGGAGGGGAAAGAGTGGGAACTAGGATTGATATATAAAATAAAAAAGATGGTTTGTTTTCTTTTTAAAAAAGAAAAGAAAAGAAATAAAAAAGAATATCAATTTTAAAAAAAAACTAGATCTGACCAGATCAAGGAGGCAAAATCACAGGAGCAATTGTTTTTAGAGTTAATGAGTACAAGGAGAACAGATGAGATTCTGGCAGAGCATTCTCTCTCTCCCTCTCCCTCTCTCTTTCTCTCTCTCTGTCCTCATTCTATCTCCTCTCTCTTGTACCATTTAATTTAACTGTACATGTATAAATGGAAGGCATATTCAGGCTTGCCTGAAGATAGTTAATTTAGTAATCTGAATGTAATTGACTTCCATGTTACAATAGATGACAATAAATGGTTAATGCAGCATTTACTGTGACAAAGTCACCTAGAGGGACCACATTTGAAATGCTCATTCTTTTTTCTTTGTATTTATTCTTATCCCATACAGTATAACTTTACCCCTGCCTCCACTCACTCCATTCCTCTCAGCTCATCCCATCCCCCTTTCTCCAGATCCACTGCTCCTCTGTTTTCCTTCAGAAAATAGCAGCCTCCCAGGGATAGAAACCAAATACTGTATAACAAAATGCAATAAGACTAGGCACAAATCCTCATATCAAGGATGGACAAGGCAACACAATAAGAGGAAGCGGGTACAACAAGCAGGCAAAAGAGTCAGAGTTACCCCCTGACAATCCAACTGTTACGAGTCCCACAAATTAAACAGACACAGCATGTATTCAGAGGACCTAACAGACCCATTCAGCCTCTGGGATTGCTTCTTCAGTCTCTGTGAACCTCTGTGCGCTCTCCTTAGTTTTGTCTGTGTTCTCCTGGTGTCTTTGGTAACATCCATCCTTCTTCCACCTCATGTTTGGCTGTGGAGTTTATATCTATTTCCAACAGTTGCTGGGTTAAACCTCTTTGATGATGACTGGGTTAGGCACTCATCTATAAGTATGATTTCCTCCTTCTTCCTGGTCTGTCATGTTTGATTCTATCTTAGAATCTGGGCTATCTAGCCTCCAGTTCCTGGCCATTCAGGTAGCATTATGTATGGGCTCCCTTTCATGGCTTGGGCCTCAAATTAGGCCAGACATTGGTGGCCACTCCTACAAGTTCTGCATCACTGTTACACCAGCACATCTTGCAGGCAGGACAAACTGTAAGTTGAAAGTTTTTGTGGCTGAGTTGATGTTCCAGTCCCACCACTGGAGGACTTGCCTGGTTACAGAGGGTGGCCATTTCAGGCTCTGCATCTTGTATTATTAGGAGTCTTCAATGGGGTCACCCTTGTAGATTCCAGGGAGTTTCCATTGTGCTAGGTTTTCACAATGGCCCCACAAAATCTCCCAATTATGTCATCTATCCTTGTACTTCTTTTGTCTACCTCTCTCTGCCTGATCCCTCCTGTTCCCATCCCTATCCCAGGCCACCTGCATAATCTATTCTATTTCCTTTTTTAGGACAATGTGCAGAAGAATGTACAATCTGTATTTTCCAAAGACTACATTAACATAATAAGGTTAATTGAAGAAGTTGCAGTAGGAATTCCTACACCTGTAGTCTTTAAGTTACCCCCCCACACACTTGGGCGTGACCTCTTATACTATTTATGCTGATATAATGCACGCATCCAGCCTCTTTTCTGGCTGTGGGATTCAGTTGCTGTTCCCCGTTCCAGCAGAAGATTGTGATCTGTGAGTCTACCCCTAAATAAATAGCCCTCTATTTTTCTCAATTCTGAGCTAGTATGGGATTTCTTTTAAGTGTCCTTCTTCATCTGGCGCCAACGTGGATTTGGACTCCATACCTACCAGGTGGATGATCTAAAGGCCTAACTGGTCCACAGCCCAGAATGTCTCCCAACCATGCCCACTTGGCTTACTTTTAACTAAACAATTTTTTTATAAAATCCCTACCATAGCAGAGCTAATTGCGAGTGGTGACTTGGAAATTTCCCAAGCTCATTAACATCCCCCCCTGCACTGCCATATTCCTTGCTGCATGGCAACTTGTGTAGCTTCCAGTTTGTGTTCCCTGCCCATGAGTTCTGGGCTTCTTGCTGCGTGTATGGAATTGATTTAATTGCTTTCAATTTGTCAAGCAAAGCATATTTCTCAGTATTTAACCAGTGCCAAGGCTGGAAACCAAAGCAGCTCAGGACCATTCATGTCTCCACCAGTTGCATCACTGCTAGTTGTGACTCTGCAACCACGACACCTGCTGGACAATAATGATTATTACACCCAAAACACTTTACTGGATCTCATAACAGGTAATTAACAAATTAATAAACTTGAAAGTTATATAATGGCAGACTACATTAACATTGGAACTTTTAGTAACGTTTTTTGCTAATACTATGGATTGTATTCTGCAAGGCTTCTATGGTGATATTTCCATTTATTGGATATTGGGACTCAGTTTTTTCTTCATATTATATACTTAAGAAAACAGTTTGATAACAGAGCCAAGAATGAGGACTTTTAGAAATGATACAGTCTTTACAGACTAATAATGAGCAGCTAACTGACAGAATTAATACCATTGAAAATAAAAAGTTACCTGAAAAAAATTTATACTATTGAAAAAGGTAACATTAATTTAACAGACAAAATTGAATCAATGTCTAAGGGTACTGAGAAATTATCTGAAAGAATTTATACCACTGAATTTGACAGCCAAAGTATGTTTTAAAAAGTTATGATAGAGTATCTCTCCAGGATGGCAATCTGCACACTATCCAAATAATGTCCAAGGGTAATGTGTTATCTTTAGAAAAAAACTTCAGACCTTGGAATCATATGTGCAGAATGAGGATCAGAGGCTAGGTGCCTCATTGAAATCAGTAGAAATATATACAGGCAAGGAGATTCAGGCTTTACAAAATACAATAGTAAAAAGATTTGAAATGATTGAGGAAGTTATTGGAGCTGATGAGCAAGGAAAGAAGGCACAAGGACAGGATTCAACATTGCCAGTAGGTGTCAGAGATGACTTACCCAGGGTTTTGCTTCCTAGCCTGTAATATACTCTGATGAAGCATCAAGTTCTAAAGATCCAAAAGGATCCAAAGAAGGTAGATTAATACCTATAAGAATAAATGATCTAAAAGAAATTAAACAAGCTGTTGTAACTTATGGCTTGTATTCCACATTTGTTAGGGAGATGATAAAGATATGGGTTTCAGTTAGCTTCAACAGTCCTGGATGATGGGCCTCAACTGATGTTTAAATGTTATTTCAGGGAAGAGGCAAAAATTTTAGAACAACAAGGAAAAGCGAAAGGAATTGAGACTTCCCAAGATCAGATTCTTGGTGAGGGCACTTATGCTGACCCACAAGTTCAAGCTCTTTATGATGAACAATTTTGTCTCTATGCCTCAAAGCAGCCTTAAATGCTTGGGACAGGATTTAAGAACTAAGAAAACACATTGAATCATATACCAGGGTTAAACAGGGTCAGAGAGAACACTTTAGTGACTTTTTCAAAGATTAACAAAGGCTGTACAAATAGGAGTAACGGACCCAGATGCTAGACCAGTACTTATTAAATCTCTGGCTTTTGAAAATGTAACTTATAATGCAAAAAGATACTTGGGTCTTTAAAGGTTAGATCAGCACCTATGGATGAGTGGACTACATACAATTAACATTGAGACATTTGATTATAATACTGAATTTTTGGTAGGAGAAGCAATTTCCATAGGAATGAGACACCAAAATGCCAAATGTTTTGATTGTAGTAGAATAGAATATCTGAGAAGGGATTGCAGTCAAGAAATTTCTAGGAATAATATCTCCTCTGGGGATGGCAAGAATAAGAGGACTCAGCCTTCAGGTATATGTAGAAGATGTGACAAAGGCTGACATTGGACCAATGAATACAGATCAACAAAAGACAGACAAGGCAACTTGATACCATCAAGAAACTCCTTGAAAGGCTTCTCAAAGGCCCCCAAGACAAAAGTGGTCCAGTCATTCCCAGTCACTGTGGAGGACATGTCTCACCAGGAAAATTTAAAAATCTTGAGTCTTCTGTAAAAGACTATACTATTCTAGATGATAGAAGAAACATGGAGGATAAATCAAAAACTCCACTAGGAAATATATTTTCTGGCAGACTTCTATAAATGATCAAAGACCAAAGCTAAGAGTGTGTATAAATGACATTGTAATTGTTAGTAGGAAAGACACAGGTGCAGACATGAGTATCATTACTCCAGAATCTTGGTATTCAAATTGGCTTCTTCAGGAGGCAGATGTTCAATTACTAGGAATTGGAGCCATATCTCAAGTTAAACAAAGCACAAGATGGGTTGACTGCATAGGGACAGAAGATCAGAGAGGAAAGCTGAGGCCATATGTGGCTAATATTGCAGTGAATTTATGGGGTTGTGACCTGCTGCAGCAATGGAATACCCAGGTTAACATTCCTGCAGTCCCAGGAACTCATAATTCTGGGAAGAATATTATAAGGTACTATACAAAAGTCACCAGCCATTCATTATGCTGTAAAAGAACACAGAGCAACTAGCAACCTTTAGAGGTACCAACAGCCTTACCTTTAAAATGGTTAACTGAGAAACCAATATGGGTAAAACAGTGGTCTCTAATTGAAGAAGGCTTTAGAACAGCTGTTACAAAAACAACTAGATGCTCACCATATTGAAAGATCAACCAGCCCTTGGAATTCTCCTGTATTTTTTGTCAATAAAGTAATTCAACCTATGGTCCCTCTAAATCTGGAATTCCTCTGCATTCTTTATTAACTCTTTATTAATTCTTTAATAACTCTTATAGTTATTCACTTAAAAGATTGTTTCTTCACTATACCTTTACAAGAAAAGGATAGAGAAAAATTTGTCTTTAGCATGCCTTCTTATAATAATTCTCAACCTACTAGGAGATACCAATGGACTGTACTTCCATAGGGCATGCTCAATAGTCCACCCTATGCCAATGCTTTGTAAGTCAGCTATTGGAAATAATATGTAAAAAATTTCCTAAATCTATAATTTACCATTATATGGATGACATTTTGCTATCTGTCTCAAACATTGACACTTTAGAAGAAGTAAAGAAAGTTTTTCCAAAATGAGGATTACAAATTACTCCTGAGAAAATGCAGAGAGGATATTCTGTCAATTACCTAGGTTATAAAATTGGATTACAAAAATTTAGAACACAAAAGGCACAAATTAGGAAAGACCAGTTGTAGCACTCTTTTGGAGGTAGAATCTGACTGTATGAAGTCAGTCACTGGGATGCTGAACTTGGAGCTAATGCCCTTCCATGGTCCCTTCCTGTTTTTTCCTCTTTCTTTCCTACTCACTATTTGTTAAGATGCTATTCTCCCCCAAATGTTTCTTTAGATTCACTCTAGATAATAGAATCAACTGAGCATGAGCCAAATAAATCCTCACTATGTTAAGGTGTTTTTTCATAATTATGTCACTTTGATAGAACACTAAAGAGCACACAGCTTACTGAATGGTTAAATTCCATATTATTTTCTTATATTTCCTGATGCTCTGTGTTCTAGTGACAGCTATCCCAATCTACTGAAGACTGTTTTTCTTATTATAACCATTTCTGACCATAAGAAGTGAGAATGCTCATTGCTTCTTCATCCTTCCCTTAGGAGAAAGATGAAATACACAAATTGATCAGGTCATTTCCTCACTGCATGATCAGTTGAGATTAGCCAACAAGGCATTGTAGCAACCAATTTGCCCAGGTGACTGACTGAGAAAACGTTTATAATATAGTTTAATCTCAATTATATGGTTAACAATTAATGAAAGGATAGAGGCTGGGCAATAGGATAGTATTGTGTTAGAGCCCTTTATAACTTTTCCTTTATTAGTATAACTGTCACTTGAGGACATAATTCCACATTTTTTCAGTATTTTCTTTGTAAAATGTATGTCTTTGAGACCTGGGTGAACTTATATGTAAGTATTACACAGTTATAAAACATAAGCATATGAGTGAATTCATTGTCATGCTTTAATCTCAGATTCAAGAGATTCTTCTATTTATTCTTCTCTTTTTCTTTAATCAAAAACATCAAATATCACAATATATAGAATAAATGTTTTTACACTGAGACATGATAAACATCAGAGGAAATGCATATACTAATTTCCCTGATCTAATAATGTTACCTTGTATACACATGTTACAGTATTACATTGTGTACCTTAGCTAAGTACAACTATAACCCATCATGCTCTATTGCTGAAGATACCACATATCTGAGTTATAGAACAGAGAGAAATCAATGAGGTACTGATCTGAGAATTTTACTCCTCCTACCCAGTTTTATTTTATCCAGAAGATGCTATGCATAATCTCACTCATCTTGGAACTCTATAAGCTATAACAACAATTATCTCGGCAAGATATGCCTTCTGCTGAAATAAAGGCTCAAATGTTGTGGAAGTGAGTGACTGTTTTCTGATCAGATTTAAGGTCCTCTCAACTAGAGGCTCATGCCTGGGAACATTACTGGGACCAAGAACCTGTTTCTAGATTTGCCATAGGCCCTAGGAAAGAATCTACTATTATTCTGCTAAGTGGACATAGTGTTAAAATGAGTTCTGATGCTAATTGCTATACCTGTAGATTAGTGCATCCATCAACTCATATCAGAGAAGTTTCTGTTTGCAGTAGGTGGCAATTAATACAGAGACCCATAACTGGTCAGTGTTCAGAGAATAAGAGATCATGGAGTATTAAGTTTTAAATGGGAAATATAGAGAGCCACCTTTCCCACAAGACTCAGGGATTATCACAGAAGAGAGTGTGGAAGTATTCCATGAGCCAGAAGTGATGACTGATAACAACAGGAAATGGGGTTTATTCAGACACAATTATGCACATATGAACTCACAGTGGTATAGCATAATGCTCAAGAAACAGAGCACATCAATATGGAGAGCCAACTATTTATGAATGCTTTGGTTTCCTTTATCATTCAGTACTCCTGGGGGCCACTGTTCATTTGAGATGATAATTTAACACGTTTGGGGAGTCAATGGTGATACCTTCCATTTTTATACAAGCTGTTTCCTTCTTGTCAGTTTCCCCAGAGATATACACATGTTACATATAATCTCACAGTTCAGATGAAATTTACTATAAAGGCTATAGGTCCCTTGATAGCCTGTTCTATGTTTGCCTGCAAAGACATAGGAAGCTAGTTTCCACACAGACCTAGGAAGATAGATAAGGATGCTCACTGTGTTGTCTTTTTATTTTGTTTATTGCCTACACACAAATATTCAAAAGGCTTACAGATAATTTAGGTAATAGTATACTCTACCTTATTCTTGGGGATCCATATAATATTATCAAGCAGTTTGTAGCTATATACTGTAATTATTCCTCTCAGATATAGTTGCAACTCATGAAATTAGATATTTAACAAAAGAAAAATGGCATGAGAAGAATGATACAGTATACATTACAAGATATTTACTAGGGTAAAGCAAATTTCATGCTCAATTTGATTGAAAACCTTAACAAGGTAAGTAACATTGCTACTATTTGATTTTTAGTGATCATATAAATTAATTATGTAATTTATAATTTTAAATGAACAGGACTATAAAAACCACATATGCCTGTGGAACCATCTGCCTGTAAAATTCTATCTTCTACCTTGTCTTCAAGCTGACATCCACCACTCCATACTATTCGGAAAGGAGCAAATCTACATTCCTGATTCCCTGAAAGAACTGTAGCTACTGAGGGAAAAAATCCCTGGAATGAATTTCCATCAGCCTACCAAGTTGACACAGCCTAGTGTCAATGCAAATGCTAACCTCATCTTTCTGGAATCTGTTTGCTTTCTTTACTGTGCTCAATCCCATGATGCTTTCAGACTCAAGTATCAGTTGAACTCTCTCTTTTATATAAAATTTACCACCATCTCCTGGACCTATAACTGCAGTTTATAAATTTGTATGCTTCTCTAAATTCTCCCTTTTTCATAACACATCCGTACCTCTTACAGCCTCCAGTCCCAAACTGTTTCTGTCGTTGCCCTAATTGCTATGTTTCTGAAAATGAAATAACCTACAACACCACATTTCTGCACCTATTTCCTAAGCCCTGCTGCAGAGCATAAGTTTCAGGTGGCAAGGGCACCTGCTTTCTCCAGATCACTACCATACTCTGAACTGAACTCGAATGTTTTAATACACACTAAACTTGGCAGCTCATGAAGTTCAGCTCTGTTACCAACATGTACATGGGGAAGCCATGGCCTCTTTGTTTTTATGGTTCTCATGAAGCGTTCAGACTTCCCATGGCTTAGGAGATATAACCCCTCCCTTAAACTTTCATAATATTCTGTCTTTGTTAATTTTCTTTTAATAACCTATTCTCCTTGTCTGTTTTTCTATTATGTGTGATTAAAATGATCGATTTCTAGAGTTCTAAGTCTGGAGTGTCACACAGGCAGAACAATGCCAAATGCACAAGCATATTTATATTTACATATATATTTGTATTTGCTCACTTTAAACACAGCATATTTGAATCCAATGCACTTCTTTTTCTGTGTTCTAGGAACTGAGTCTCCCACACTAAAGCATTCCTATTTACTACATTTCCAGAAATGACTATCTGTGCACACAATCTGGCGGATCTTAAAAGTATGTGAATATAAAAACAAATTTATAAGTGTGCAGAATTATGTGAGCATATACTCTCCTTTTAAGGAAAAAAAATATTGTCTTTCCTCATTGTCTCTAGTTATAATTGCTAGATTAATACATTTTAGTTTTTTGGATAAAAAACTTTATTTTCTAGAGTGGTTATTTTTAATCAGAAAATTGTCTAAACACTCTTTGTGACACTAAAGTTTTTTACTTCTTTGGATGTGAGTATTGTAAAGACAAATGCTACAAATGCAGGACAACACAGAATTCCTGAGCAACTTCACAATGAAATTACCAACTTTCTTGTTGACTGGCATTCCTGGCCTAGAGTCTGCTCATGCCTGGATCTCCATCCCCTTCTGCTGCCTTTATGCCACCGCCCTCTCTGGGAACAGCATGATCCTCTTTATTATTGTGACCCAGCAAAATCTGCATGAACCAATGTACTACTTCCTCTCCATGCTCTCAGCCACTGACCTGGGTTTGACTATTTCTACAATGTCAACCACCTTGAGGATCCTGTGGTTTCATGCAAATGAAATCAGTCTAGACTGGTGCATTGTTCAGATGTTTTTTCTTCACGGGTTCACATGTATAGAATCTGGGGTGCTAGTAGCTATGGCTTTTGACCGTTACATAGCAATCTGTAATCCTCTTAGATACACAACAATTCTTACTAATTCTAGAATCACTCAGATGGGTTTTCTAGTGATTATGCGTGCTATAGTATTAGTAGTTCCCCTGCTTTTGCTCCTTAAGCCCATTTCTTTCTGTAGAGTGATTGCCCTCTCCCATTCCTACTGTTATCATCCAGACGTGATTAAGTTAGCATGTTCAGACACTAGGGCCAACAGCATATGTGGATTAGTTGAAGTCATTCTGACCATAGGGTTAGACATTTCTTGCATTGTCTTGTCTTATATACTGATCATTCGTTCTGTCTTCATATTGCCTCCTCTGGAGAACGGTACAAGGTCTTCAGCACCTGCGTGTCCCACATTGGAGCAGTTGCTATTCTCTACATCCCTATGTTTAGCCTGTCCCTGGTGCATCGCTATGGTCAGTCAGCCCCCAAAGTAGTCCGTTCTATGATGGGCAATGTTTACCTTATTTTACCCCCTGTGCTCAACCCCATCATCTATAGCTTAAAAACAAAACAAATCCAAAAGGCTATCCTTAGTTTGCTCCTTACAAAATAAACCGAAATTGCTCTTAACTTCTGAAAAGCCTGGTGTGGTTTTCTTGCTGCAAAAGCAATACTCATTGGAGAATCCCCATTAGATGTGGCAGTTTCCAAGGTGGTTTTTATATAGCAATTTTTATTAAGTATTTAGATGCTTTCTGTTTAAAAGACAAATATTCCATGCTTTTCCATAAGTTTTATATTCTAATAGGGAAATGTAAATAGTAATGATGAAGAAATAAAACTATTACTCAAAATAACTGACATTTCCTGATAGTTTTTGCTGTTTTCTATTAATGGCCTACACTCCAAAACAGCCTAGTGAAATATATACCATTATTTACAACACAATTAAAATATGCACTATTGGTTAAGTGAAAGTCTAGATACACTTAGTCCACATATCTAACATGGAGCAGAGTTGATATTTTAATCTACAATTTTCATATCCTAGACTCTGTGCTCTATATTACACACTTTGCCAAATGTACCCAGGGGAGATGCTACATGGTCAGAAGTATAATATGGAATACCTAGATTCCTTGCCTCATTTCTAAATGTTTCATAGCTTTTTCAAAACTATTTTACTTCATTGCCTTCATAGCAATATAAAAAATATTGATAAGAACATATAGTTTAGACAAGTCGTTATCAAGTGGCAGTCAGAAAAAAAGTTTAAAGAATTAGGAATATTTCTTTTTTTATTTGATGAATGGAATAGAAATCAGTGTGAAAAGAGATCATCAAATAAAATGCACGGATCTTAGAGCAGATGTTATTGTTTTGTTTCTAAATAATTTATTAGGAAATTTTTATTATGAAAATTTATATAAGGAAAATGGTTCATTAAGAAATTAATATAATCCATGTTATCTGGCTCACAAGAAGGTAAAACCCAAAGTGAACACACTCACATTAATTTCAGCAAAATTTTATGATCAGTGAATGTCAAAGACTTATAAGACTTCCTTACCAACCAACAAGCTAAAGTTGAAGTTGAATGTTGATTCTCTGCTGATAAGAAACTTGTACATAGTTAGTCACAAAATATTTACTTCCTAAAAAGGGATTCAGGAAAATTTTTAGATTTAAAGGAAAACGAAAAGCTTAAACTGTCTGATACATAGAGGAAATTAGAGATGTCAACAGTATGGTGATATATATGATGGGTGTCACATGCAACCCACAAAACCTCGACACCAGTGTGGTGGATCCAGTGCACGTCGGCCTGCAAACCCAGTTTGTCTACTTTTTTCCAACTATGGACTCATTAAAGAATGACATTCTCCCTCAAGATTCTTGATTCATCAGCACACATGTGACATAGGTGTATTTTTCTGTGTTTGCCCTTTCATGGAGAAGTTAGAGGATTAATAAACATACACATTTCTGTTCAATAAAGTTTTCAATATGTCTGTGAATCATGAACATGTGCAAAAATTAAAATAATGTACTTAATAGTATCGTGACTGATAACTTAAAAGCAGTATTTCACCCAGTTTTCCTTGCAATCCGAAATGTAAGAATTTCTAAGATGTATCAGAGTGATATTTTGGAAGTGATTCTGTGGAAGAATGTAAGAAGTGTGAAGTGTACAATATTCATGGGGGGATATAAAGTTTTAAAACCAGAGTCCTTATCTGAAATAGCTCTTCCTTTTTGTTTTATTTTTATTGAGCTATGCATTTTTCTCTGCTCTCCTCCCTATCTCTCCCCTCTCTTTCAACCCTCTCCAAAGTCCCAATTTACTCAGGAGATCTTGTCTTTTTCTACTTCCCATGTAGATTAGATCAATGTATGCCTCTCTTAGGTTCCTCATTGTTGTCTAGGTTCTCTGAGATTGTGATTTGTGTGCTTTATTTTTTTGCTTTATGTTTAAAAACCACTTATGTGTGAGTACATGTGATAATCGTCTTTCTGTATCTGTGTTACCTCACTCAAAATGATGTTTTCTTGCTCTATCCATTTGCCTGCAAAATTTAAGATAAGGAAAACACAGAGATTCTTCTAAAGTTAGTGGAGTCTGAGTGTTGTTAATGCTCACTATTATTGCCTTAGGTTTTCACTGTTCTAAAATTGGTAGGCCACAGAAAAATTAGAAAGCTTAACTCTTAGAAAACTCACAGGAGAAACAAGATAAATTAAAGATGTAGGAGGAAAATCTGGTAAAAAGTCTCACAGCAGAAACTAGCCATTATATTAGGGTATCCACATAGAAAGATGAAAATAAATTTATTTTCTTTGAAAAATAATCAACTCACAACAGATGAATACCTAATATAAGATTTGAAATGTTGAAACTGATAGAGAAAAATACAGAGACGATATATCAAGACAGAGGCATAAACTGTTCTGAAAAGAATTCACTGTAATAATAAATATGAATAAATAAAGAAAGAAACATGATCACACGAAGTTAGTTAACCTCTGTACAGAACACCAAATGCTTGGAAGAGTGATGAGAGAGGGAAATATTACAACTGCACATCACACAGGGGTTGATAGCTAGAGTACATGAAGAAATACAAATATAAACATTACCACAAATCATAGATGAGCTAATCAAGCAAACAGACGGCTATCAAAATACACACAAATGTCAAATAGATGTCTGTTAGGGTTCTGCATCCTTAACCATCAGTGAAACACCAAATTAAAAACTACCTTCAGATTCCATATTATGCATTCAGATGGTGACAAAGCGAATAAGCAAACAAACCCTAGTTAAATATGGGGAAAGAGGAATCTGTAGTGGTATTTCATTTGTATTTTAATAAATAAAGCTTGCCTGAGAATCAAAAAAGTAAAACAACCACACTGGCCAGTCTAACAAACCAGGCGGCAATGATATACACCTTAAAAAAAGGGACAAAAAGAAAAGAAACTTTTTTCATTTTACATACCAATCCCAGCTCCCAGTCCCTCCCCTCCTCCTATTCCCTCTACCTTCCTTCCTCCACCCCACCTCCTATCCACTCCTCAGAGAGGGTAAGGCACATTGCTTTGAGGAAGGTCCAGGGCCCTCCCTACTATATCTAGGCTGAGTAAGGTATCCCTCCAAAGAGAATGGGTTCCCAAAAGGCCAGTACAAGCAATAGGGATAAATCCTGATGCCACAGGATTTATTTGCAATGGCCCTACAGTCTATCCCATTCATACAACTGTCATCCACATTCAGAGAGTCCAGTTTGGTCCCATGTGGGTTCCATCTCTGTCTGGCTGGTGTTGGTGAGCTCCCACTAGCTCAGGTAAACTGTTTCAGTCAGTGTCCCCATCATGGTCTTGACCTCTTTGCTCATATTCTTACTCCTCCCACTCTTCAACTGGACTTTGGGAGCTCAGCCCAGTGCTTGGCTGCAGGTCTCTGCCTCTGTTTCCATCAGTTGCTGGATGAAGGTTCTATGGTGATATTTAATATAGTCATCAATCTGACTACAGGACAAGGCCAGTTCAGGCATCTTCTCCTCTATTGCTTATGGTCTTACCTAGGGTCATCCTTGTGGATTCCTGGGAATTTCTCTAGTGCCAGGTTTCTTACTAGCCCCATAATGGCCCCTTCAATTAAAATGTCTCCTTCCTTGCTCTTCAACTCTGTCCTTTCTCTATCTCTACTATTCTGTTCCCTCAAGTTCTCTTCCCTATCTCCTTCTCCTGTCCTTTTCCTAATCCACCCTCCCTTCTCCCCCCTACACATGCTCCCAATTTTGTCAGGAGATCTTATCTAGTTCCCCTTCTCAGGGGGATCTATAGATCTTTCTCTTAGGGTTCACCTTGTTAATTAACTTCTCTTGGGTTGTGAACTATAGCCTTGTGATCCTTTGCTTTATAGCTAGTATCCACTTATGAGTGAGTATATACCATGCTCATTTTTCTGGATCTGGGTTATCTCTCTCAGGATGGATTTCTCTAGTTTCATCTGTTTGCATGCAAATTTCAAGTTGTCATTGTTTTTTAATGCTGATTAGTGCTCCATTGTGAAAATGTACCACATTTCAAGGTTTTGGCTATTACAAATAATGTTGCTATAAACATAGTTGAACAAATGTCCTTGTAGTATGATTGAGCATCCTTTGAGTATATGCCCAAGAGTGGGTCCTGAGGTAGGTTGATTCCCAATTTTCTGAGAAACCGCCATACTGACTTCCAGAGCGGTTGTACAAGTTTGCATTCTCACTAACAATGGAGTAGTGTTCTCCTTGCTCCACTTCCTCTCCAGCATAAGCTATCATTACTGTTTTTGATTTTAGCCATTTTAACAGGACTAAGATGGTATCTCAGAGCTATTTTGATTTGCATTTCCCTGATGGCTAAGGATGTCACACATTTCCTTAAGTGTCTTTCGGCCATTTGAGATACCAAGATCAGCACCAAATGGCATGTAATTGTAGACCTTTAGATGAAGACCTCTAGATATACCAAGATCAGCACCACATGGCACACCAGTGTAAACCTCTAGATGAAGACCTACAGATATACCAAGATCAGTACCACATGTCACACAGTGTAGATCTCTAGACAAAGGCCTACAGATATACCAAGACTCCAACCTTTTTGAAGAGAGAGATGCAATAATGATGACTGAGTGAGGGACAAATATTCCTACCAAAGGATGAGCCCCTAATTCATTATCCAATACCAAGTGGTTGTCCCTAAAATCATATAAAACATGTACATACAGGAACTAATAGATGGACTCAGCTGGTTATATTTATATATTTATTTTTTGTGTGTATACCTACATACATAATAGTAATAATTAAAGAAAAGGATGCCAAAAATTTGTTAAAGAATGAGGGACTTGGGAGGAGATAGAGAAGGAAAATGATGTAATTATATTTTAAATAAAACATATTTTAAAAGTATAATTTTAAAGTTGTTTTGATTTGCATTTCCCTGATAGCTAGGGAGGTTGAGCATGACCTTAAGTGTCTTTTGGCCATTCGAACTTCTTCTGTTGAGAATTCTCTGTTCAGTTCAGCGCCCCTTTTTTTAATTGGGTTAATTGGCATTTTACCGTCTAGTCTCTTGAGTTCCTTATATATTTTAGAGATCAGACCTTTGTCAGTTGCAGGGTTGGTGAAGATCTTTTCCCAGTCAGTAGGCTGCCTTTGTGTCTTAGTGACAATGTCCTTTGCTTTACAGAAGCTGCTCAACTTCAGGAGGTCCCATTTATTCAATGTTGCCCTTAAAGTCTGTGCAGCTGGGGTTATGTGTAGGAAACGGTTCCCTCACCTGTCAGATTGGCTAAAATCCAAAACACCAATAATAACCTTTGCTGGAGAGGTTGTGGGGTAAGGGGTACACTGATCCATTGCTGGTGGGAATGCAAACTTGTGCAACCACTTTGGAAAGCAGTGTGGCGGTTTCTCAGGAAATTCGGGATCAACCTACCCCAGGACCCAGCAATTCCACTATTGGGAATCTACCCAAGAGATGCCCAATCATACAACAAAAGCATATGCTCATCTATGTTCATAGCAGCATTATTTGTAATAGCCAGATCCTGGAAACAACCTAGATGCCCTTCAGTGGAAGAATGGATGAAGAAACTGTGGATATATACATGCTAGAATACTACTCAGCGATAAAATCATTGACATCTTGAATTTTGCAGGCAAATGGATGGAAATAGAAAACACTATTCTGAGTGAGGTAACCCAGACCCAAAAAGATGAACATGGGATGTACTCACTCATAATCGTTTTCTAGCCATAATTAAAGGACATCGAGCCTATAAATTTGGGATCCTTGAGAAGATAATAAGAAGGTGAACTCCCAAAAAAAGATATAGTAATCCTCCTGGATATTGGAAGTAGACACGATCGCCAGGCAAAATTGGGAACTTGAGGGTTGGGCAAGACTGGGCCAAGGGAAGATGGGGAGAGAAAAGTGTGAAGGGGAGATCAGGGGGAGCTCGGAGGAATGGGGTGCTTGGGATATAGGAAGGGTGGATATGGGAGCAGGGAAGCATATATCTTAATTTAAGGAGCTACCTGAGGGTTGTCAAGAGACTTGACCCTAGAGGGGTTCCCAGGTTTCAAGGGAGACGCCCCCAGTTAGTTCCTTGGGCAGCTGAGGAGAGGGAGCCTGAAAAGGCCAGTTCCTATAGCCATACTGATGAATTAATTTCTTGCATATCACCATAGAACCTCCACCTGACGATAGATGAAGAAAATGACAGAGCCCCACATTGGAGCACCGGACTGAGCTCCCAAGGTCCTGATGAGGAGCAGAAGGAGAGAGAACATGAGAAAGAAAGTCAGGACCGTGAGGGAACCTCCAGCTGGCGACAGATGGGGAAGGTGACTGAGCCCCACATTGGAGCACTGGACTGAGCTCCCAAGGTCCTGATGAGGAGCAGAAGGAGCGAGAACATGAGAGAGAAAGTCAGAACGAGAGGGGTGCGTTCACTCATGGAGACGGTGGGACAGAACTAATGGGAGATCACCAACTCCAGTTGGAATGGGACTGATGGATCATGCGACCAAACCCGTCTCTCTGAATGTGGCCAACAGTGGGGGCTGACTGAGAAGCAAAGGACAATGGCTCTGGGCTCTGATTCTTCTGCATGGACGGGCTCTGTGGGAGGCCTTCTCAGCTTGGTCGATCACCTTCCTGGACCTGGGGGGAGTTGGGAGGTCCTTGGTCTTAGCATAGAGTGGGGAACCCTGATGGCTCCTTGGCCTTGAGAGGGAGGGAGGGGAGGTATGGGTGGAGGGGAAGGGAGGGAAGGGGGAGAAGGAGGGGAGGGAAGGGGGAGGAGGAGGGGAGGGAGGGGGGAGGAGGAGGGAAGAAGATGGAAATTTTTAAATATAAAAAAAATAAACCATGAGAAAAAAAAGAAAGTATAACATTTATAATATTCAGTTCATTTGTATTTAGCAAATAAATTTAGAGAAAATAAAAAAAGTATAATTTTAAAAGTAAAACATATACATTATCATAAATCTTTACAGAAACTTTCTGAGTGAGGAAAATAATGAGGGCAGAGATTTCAGTAGACATTTTCTTTGTAGGTACAGAACAGTAACTGCTCTGGCAGGTGGGCAGATTGATTTATCTGGGCCACAGAAAGAGTGAAAGTGCAGTTTCACTGCTCATGGCTGGACTGAGAAGCAGAGCTGATTCTAACACAGATGGCGAGGAAAACTTGACATTGGAGAAACCAGAGAAATTTCCATAATGTGAGAGACTAGATGGTAGCTTAAATTCTCTTGGGAGGTTCAAGTTATATGACCTAGCCCTTTGTTGTAACATGATAGGTAGAAGAGGGAAAAACTAAACATAAATATGAACTTTAAATGACATATAACTGGGATAATAAAGCATCACTACTGGACACTTGGAGTTCTATTGCAGAATGTCAAGAATGGAAAGAGGTTTCCCATTAGGTCAACAATGAATCTGCATTGTTTCAGAGAGGTGGGAACTTACAGGAGAAATGAGGGTGCAGGAGATCTGTTTCGATACTTCTGGGGTTCTTCTTTGTTCATGTAGGTACTAATGCACCAAGTCATAGTTGTATTGACTGTCCTATTAAATGTTATAAGCAGCGATCAAAAGAGAAAACAGTGAATCAAGAAATCCAAATGCTGGTGAATGCAGCTCATGACAACCTCCTTGCTTAGTCAAATCCCATGTTTGACCTTTATACACTATGACTTTCCTTCTTTCTGAGACTCACTATCTCTCAGTGTGTTTCTCATACACATATTTATTTATGAACAATTTTACGTACATGTAAAATAAAGAAAACACAACTTAGAAAAATATTTGTATAGCGTTTATGATTTTTAAAGGATTTATTTATTTTTATACCTAATATGCAGCTTTGGCTGCATTTATGCATGTATACTACATGTGTGTCTGGTGCCTCTGAGGGCCAGGAGAGAAAGAACATCATCTTCCCTGGGAGTAGAGTTACACACAGTTGTTAGCCACTATGTGGGTGCTGGGAAGTGAGCCTGGGTCTCCTCCAGGATCAGCAAGAGCTTTTATTGCTAAGCCCTCTCTCCAGCCTCCCCTTTATAATTTTCTGATCTCACTGGGTGTCATCTGATTATTCAACTAAAAGAAGCAGGGGTGTGTCAGCTGTGTAGAAATTTCTGCATTTCTAGTTTTCAGAAGAATCATCAGATTTGATTTTTAAGTGATTTTCCAAGCCTTGGATTTAAACCATGAGCTCTCCCTTAATTTTCTTTTGTGACCCCTACAGATTTGAGTGAGTTCCTCTCTGTTCTGTGTTCTAGCATAGTCTGAATTTTCTAGACCTTACAGAAAGAGATCTTACTCATTTTCAAACCAACAGTCAATCATTGAAATACAGAGTCAGCTTGGCAGCACCTAATGTGTCTTTCATAAGTTTCCATGTTAGGGATGTATTGTATTAAAAAAAAAATCCCTTCAAAGTTTCACTTTCTTTTTCTGCAACAAGCAAAAAGCATTATAAGAGAGCCATGGCTTTAATCTTTTCCATAAAGACTCATGTGGTCAGAAAAAGATAGATATATAGTAAAGAAAGATTCAAAGACAAAGAAAACTTCTAAATGGTTTATTGCATGTTAAAAATATTTGCAGGCTAAAGGTTAAAGTTCTTAAAAGTAAAAAAGAAAAAAAAGGGAGTTAGAGATAGACTGACCTCTGTGACTTCAAGATGTGGCAGGACATACTTTTAATCCCAAAGTCTGGGAGGCAGAGACAGATGGATCTCTGAGCGTTCAAGGACAGCCTGGTCTACAGAGTTATTCCAGGACAAAGATATACAAAGAACCTGTCTCAAAAAGTAAAAGTAAAAATAAAAGAAATAGAGATGAAAATAAAGCCACATAAAGATGGAAAATACACAGAGAATCTTGATACTGTATGCTACTATGCTCTCTTTGAATTGTTTGAATGCTGAGGAAGGAGCAACAGATGCTAAAAGATATTTGAACTAATCCAAGATATTTTGAAAATACCCTGACTTCAAAATTTGGATCTAAGGTTATGATGCTTTGGAAAAGTTCTTCTTTTGTTTTCACAGAGGATGAGATCCTGTGGTTTGCTTCTATCCCAATATGATATGATAGACCATGCCCTCCTGAAAGGTTGTTGTGAAAATCCTCAAAAAATTATTTTGCTCAACTGCCAACTGAGATGAATCTAGCACACAGTTTATACCATGAAAGACTTGAATAACAGCACCCCCATTCAGCACAAAGAAGTTTGGAGAGATAACTACGTCCATATTCCCAAATATTGTTTATAAATGTTCTTTTACATATAAAGGGGATATGATATAGACATGAATAATTTGCATTGGTATGGATTTTAAGGTCAATTTTCTTATATGTATATGTATTTCTGCTCTTGATTAAGGTATTGTGATTGTGTAGTTCATTTAAAAATATAATGTATAATTAAGAAATATAGGTTAATAGATAATCATCGATAATAGTCAAGCTTGTTAGTTAGATTTTCTAGATATATAGAGATATATTTCAGTTAGGTAGAAATTTTTCATACCTTTCAAAGACTACAGAATATGGCATTTTAAATGTTTTAATAACTTAGGGATTTTCATGACAATGAGACACATCTGCTCCTGGCAGCACCAATCTACTTCAAGAGGAAGATGGGCATTGAAGAGGCTCCTTATGGAGTTGGTTAGCCATTTGGGCAAGAAACTGCTCTTGGCTGGACTGTTGCATAAACTGGACATAAAGAACCCACAGAGAGAGGACTGCTGAACTTGCCTAAAGGTGAGAAGATCCTTCTGGGTTCCTGACTCATGAAAGAGTCTGCGAGACATTCTGCAGGACACAGCAGATACTGACTGAACTGTTTTGAAATTTCCTGCTTCATGGAAATGTCTGCTGGATACTATGGGCCTGTAGGCTGAAGATGGATGCCCCATTGGTACAGAGGAACTTTGGGTGACTGTCCAGGCAGCGAGATGTCTCTGTCATTTCTAGAGTTTTAAAAGTTGCTTACTTCTTGTTTACATAGGTAATATTATACCCTTCTGGAGTCTTTGATGGAGTTGAAGAATGGTTAGTTATAGTTTTCCTTAGTTATGATAAAAGATAAAATAGATATAAATATTGTAACTGTAATTCTTGCTTTATAACTGTTTTGTTATATGTAATTTATTATGTTAAAATGAAAGCCTTTTTTGTTTAAATAGAAAAAGGGGAAATGATAGAGGAGGGTCATCTGTCTATGTGTTACTTTCATTAGTTAATAAAGAAATTGCCTTGGCCCTTTGATAGGACAGAAAATTAGGTAGGCAGAGTAGACAGAACAGAATTTTGGGAGAAAGAAAGCAGAGTCAGGCAGATGCCTCAGGCAGTAGCCTCTCCAAGACAGACACAGGTTAGGATCTTTCCTGTTAAGCCACCACCTTGTGGTGCTACACAGATTACTAAATATGGGTTAAAGCAAGATGTGAGAATTAGCCAGTAAGAGGCTGAAACTAATGGGTCAAGAAGTGTTTAAATGAATACAATTTGTGTGTTGTTATTTCACGTGTAAAGCTAGCCATGTGGGAGCTGGGTGGCGGGACGCAGCCTGCCGCTCCTTCTACAGGAAGTGCTGTGAGAATTCATTTAGCCAATAGCCTTTTGGGTACCTGCCCATTAGGGTGTGATTTGAAGTAGTATGTGTGAACAGATAAGCACAGAGGAAAAGCAAGCTTACTCTCTTAGGTGGTCATTAGAGCTCTTTTTGCAGCATCCAGCACCCACAGAGCAGAAGATTGCAGCTCAATGCTTATTGTGACTTTTTCTCCAAATAAATATTTGGTATCCTTTATTCCGGCTCTCATGGACTTCCTTAATTATGCTTACACTTTCTCCTTTTCCTTTTCCCCATCCATTTCCTCCCAGATTCTATCCCTTGAATTCCTTCCATACCCTGTCCCTACCTCTTTCCCTTTGACTTTTGAAATAGGGTCTCTCATGTCCATTCATGCTTCCATTGCAATTGCTATGCAGACAAGGATCATCCTTAACTACTTCTGATTTTTCTACTTCTACCTCCTGAGTGGGAGTACTGGGACTCCAGGTGCACCACCATACCAGGTTAATGTGGTACAGGGGATCAAACTCAAGTCTTCTTACAGGTTATACAAGAACAATACTAAGTGAGATACATGTACAGGCCCCATTGTATACCTTTGATATATAGTTATTATGTTACTATTTTTTTCTAGTTCCATTTCTATATATTGATTATAGTTCTAAAGCATGAGCAGTCACTCTTTTACAGAGAAACAGGAAGAAGTCAATTAGGAATTGTCATAAATCAGCATTTTATAATGCTTAAAAATTCATTATTGATTATTTTAAATTGATAGAGACATCTGAATCTTCTTACAGTTTTTAAGTGAGACATGGACATGTTTTAGTTTTGTCTGCCAAATATAAAAGTAAGTTTGCTAAAAGTACATAAAATTGAAACAACAATGTCAGCTATACTGGGTTTGTAGCCTGAAGATGGATGCCCAAACATCACAGAGGAACTTTGGGTGACTGTCCAGGCAGCAAGAAGTTTCTGTCATTTCTAACAATATTTGGAAGTTGATTGCTTGCACTTCCTACTTAGTCAGTTAATATTATTTCCTTCTCAGGTCTCTGAGGTAGTTCAAACTAGATAGTTATAGTTTTCCTTGTTTACCAGTTACAGAAAGCAAGTTATGATAGAAAGTAAATTAGATGCAAGACTTTGGACTCACCAAGATAGGGTAGATAGAGTATTTTCTTTTAATTTATAAAATGCAAATGGACTAGACATTGTTGATGAATTTATTGCCTGTATGTATTTTATATAGTCCTTGTACTCATAGTATATAGTTTTTCTTATTTATAGCCTTCTTTTTTATTTTAGACAAAAAGTAGAACTATAGTGGTCTATAATATTTGTTTTTTAATAAATAAATCTTGTCTGAATCTGAGTCACAAAGCTAAGGTCACTAGTAGTCAGGTAATGGTGACACAGACCTTAGATTTTGGGAGACAGAGGCAGATGAATCTCTGTAAGTTCAACATCACCCTGGGCTACACAAGATCAATACAGACACAAATCCAGGTGGTGGTACCTCACCTTTAATCCCAGTACTAGGGAGTCATGAATTTAGTCCCAGCACTAGAGGAAATATAAAATGAGAGGAGAGACAGGCTTAGTCAGCTTAGTTTGGCAGTCACCCAGCATCAATAGATGTACGACTTCTCTAGTGACTTGACAGCCTTGCTTTTCTGGTTTTTGGTTTGAACTCCAGTTTCTGTCTTTGTGTTTTTATTATTTGTGCTTCATAACACACTGTGGAATGTAGTTCTATCTGGATATTTAGTAATTACTTGTTTATTTTACAACATAATTTGACGTTTGTAAGTTACTTAAAAGTGTTTGGAAACAATTTTAATCATGTAAATTATAAAACTAAACCTAGAAATGATCTTGGATAATTTTCTATTAACTGCTTTTATAGTAAATACACGTGAGGCAAGCATTCCAAAAAAGTAGGTTTTTTTGTTTTGATATAAAGCTTGAAGTGCCTGTTTAGTATTAAGCAATACATAGTATTAATTAATCGTTTCACTGCTCTCATATTCATATGTCCTTATGGTGGTTTACTAGTATTTATAGTCTTGAGCATCCATTTGATACATTATTGCCTTACAACTAGTAAACAAAAGAAAAAAGAGGAAAAAATAACTATGTCTGTATCATAATAATTGTAGATAGCTTAGGGGATACATGAGTTATTTTGATCAATTTTATTAAACTAATGTCATTTACTATATGGTTATCTAATACAGTCAACTTAGTTTACATATCTTGGTAAATTGCAGAGTATTCAGCTCATGTAGACAGTCTATTTATTTCTAAGTTAATAGGAATAGAATTCATTTATGGAATTTAAATTAATTTTTAGGCTGGTCAGTTATGCATAACATACATAAACACATATATACACAAAGGGAAATCATATAAATATCATTAAAATTTTAGTACTGAGCTAAAAAATGGTAATTCAAAACTTACTAGTTTATATCAAAGTTACATTTCATATCTAATCTACTTATACTTTAATACAAATTGTATTTCTGACAAAAATGAGAGGAACTGAGTGTCCTGACTTATAAAATAATAAAACATCAGACTTTAAATTTATTCAATATTTGTATATATGTATGTATATAAATGTTTTGAGACATATTTTCATGGAGCCAAATCTGGCTTCTAAGACACTGTGTAGTGAGAGTGATCTTGTACTCTTTAGCCTCCTGCCTCTTCCTCCGGAGTGCTGAAATTATAGGTGTGAACTATCATTTTTAGCTGTATTTTTAAATCAAGGTTGTTGAGAGCACTTTTTAAGAATTTTAGCTCTAATGCATAATTCAATGGAGGCTTTGGACAACATTAAGGTGATATTTGAGGAAAAATCCTAAGCTGTCTGATTGCTCCCAAAGCCAATGTTTGTTAAGTATTTAGTTTCAATTAATTTATATCTTACTTAATCAGTTGGGCACTTTTGTTTGGTTGTAAGGAGGCACAAGCCTCTTGAGAGCTGTGGAATATTGAAGATGTGTTACATTTGTTTATGCTGTGAAACATTTGTTTAATGATGCAAAGATGTGTTGCATCCTTTTATACTGCATTTGTTTAACTCTGTGAAGCTGTGTTACTTTGCCTGTCTAAAACATCTGATTGGTCTAATAAAGAGCTGAATGGCCAACAGTGAGTCAGCAGAAAAGACAGGAAGGGCTAGCAGGCAGATAGAATATGTAGAAGGAGAAATCTGGGAAGAGGGATAGAAAGAAAGAGAAAAGGAGGAAAGGAGGACTCCAGGGGCTAGTCACCTAGCCACACAGCCAGACATGGAATAAGAAGGAAAGAAAAGATATACAGAAATAGAGAAAAATAAAAGCCCAGTGGCAAATAGTAGACAGGTTAGTTTAAATTAAAAATAGCAGGCAAGAAACAAGCCAAGATAAGGCCAGGCATTCTTAAGAAACAATGAGCCTCCACGTGTATTTATTTGGGAACTGGGTGTCAGGCCCCTCAAAGAATAAAGAATAAAGAGAGGGAAAAAAACTACATTTGAGAGTTCTTGTGTTTTGTTTTTAGAATTCTAATATTCTAGTAGTGGCAGAGCTGATGGGCTAAGGTTAGGAGGAAAATGTGTCAGAGATGAACAAAGGGGAGGATGGTGTCAGATCAGGAGTAGCATGTGGAAGGACTAAAGGGAATTGAAGGAAAATTTATAGCTAGAGGAGGAAGAACAGACAAGTGGGAAGGAATGTCGCAAGGGTGACAGGTAGGTAGTGGTGAGATTCCCTAGGAGGCCACTGAAGGTTCAGATTATTCTCCACAAATGTATGAACATAAAAAGGGTCAGCAGAGTTCATGAGCCACTTTGTGAACAAGGGGTCAGAAAGATGTGTAAACAAAGCCTATCCAGACTCGCCCTGGGATGATAAGGGTCAGTTGAAGAGGAGGAAATCCTCACAAAGGGAAACTAACTAATCCTATCATCAAAGTTGGAGGACAGATCCCATTCACAACCAGGATTCAGGAAGAACACTCTAGCATGGAAGTAGACATTCTTGCTCAAGCTAGAGTCAGAAACAAAACAAAACAAAACTAAACAAAACAAAACAAAACTTCCAGCTCTGCATGGAGCATCTCAAAAGGAAGCTTGTGTTTTTTATTTATTTTTTTTTGCTTTCAAATAATTTATATTTAAAAAAGGTTTTTGAATATACAGTGTTAAAGCCTAAGTAAATTAACAAGTTAATTTCTTGTGTTGTTGCTGTTACATATAAGGATCTGTTTTCTTTTCTTTTTCTCAGGAACTATTAACTACGGGATATTTCTTTTTTTTCTCATTTTTTATTAAAAATTTCAATCTCCTCCCCTCCTCCTCCCCCTTCCCTCCCCTCCTTCCACCCATACACCCACTCCACCCCTCTCCAAGCCAAAGAGTCATCAGGGTTCCCTTCACTATGTTAAGTCCAAGGTCCTCCCAACTCCCCCTAAGTCCAGGAAGGTGAGCAACCAAACTGACAAGGCTCACAGTGAGCCTGTCCATGCTGTAGAGTTCAAGCTCATCGCCGTTGTCCTTGGTTTCTCAGTCCTTCTCCACCGTCAGCCACATTCAGTGAGTCCAGTTTGGTCCCCTGTTCCATCAGTCCCATTCCAACTTGACTTGGTGGTCTCCCATTAGATCTGCCCCACCGTCTCAATGGGTGAACGCACCCTTCATGGTCCTGACTTCCTTGCTCATGGTCTCCCCTCCTTTTGCTCCTCATCAGGACCTTGGGAGCTCAGTCCGGTCCTCCTATGTGGGGCTCTGTCATTTTCTCCATCCAACGCCAGGTGAAGGTTCTATAGTGATATGCAAGATATTCATGAGTATGGCAATAGGATCTGGACATTTCTGGCACCCTCTCCTCAGCTGCCCAAGGAACTAGCTGGGGGCGTCTTCCTGGACACCTGGGAACCCCTCTAGAGTCAAGTCTCTGCCAACCCTAGAATGGCTCCCTTAATTAAGATATATAATTCCTTGTTCCCATATCCACCCTTCCTATATCCCAACCATCCTATTCCCCCAAGCTTTTCCCATCCTCCACTTCACATTTTTCTCTCCCCATCTCCCCACCCTACCCCACCCCCAAGTTCCTATTTTTTGTTCGGCAATCTTGTCTACTTCCAATATCCAGGAGGATAACTATATGTTTTTCTTTGGATTCACCTTCTTATTTAGCTTCTCTAGGATTTTTTACAAATTATAGGCTCGATGTCCTTTATTTATGGCCAGAAACCAATTATGAGTGAGTACATCCCATGTTCATCTTTTTGGGCCTGGGTTACCTCACTCAGAATAGTGTTTTCTATTTCCACCCATTTGCATGCAAAATTCAAGATGTCATTGTTGTTTTTTTTACCGCCGTGTAGTACTCTAATATGTATATATTCCACACTTTCTTCATCCATTCTTCCACTGAAGGGCATCTAGGTTTCCAGGTTCTGGCTATTACAAATAATGCTGCTATAAACATAGTTGAACAAATGCTTTTGTAATATGATTGGGCATCTCTTGGGTAAATTCTCAACAGTGGGATTGCTGGGTCCTGGGGTAGTTTGATCCCGAATTTCCTGAGAAACCTCCACACTGCTTTCCAAAGTGGTTGCACAAGTTTGCATTCCCCCCAGCAATGGATGAGTGTACCCCTTTCTCCACATCCTCTCCAGCAAAGGCTATCATTGGTGTTTTTGATTTTAGCCAATCTGACAGGTGTAAGATGGTATCTCAAAGTTGTTTTGATTTGCATTTCCCTGATTGCTAAGGAGGTTGAGCATGCCCTTAAGTGTCTTTTGGCCATTCGAACTTCTTCTGTTGAGAATTCTCTGTTCAGTTCAGTGCCCCATTTTTTAATTGGGTTCATTAGCATTTTAAAGTCTAGTCTCTTGAGTTCCTTATATATTTTGGAGATCAGACCTTTGTCTGTTGCGGGGTTGGTGAAGATATTTTCCCAGTCAGTAGGCTGCCTTTTTGTCTTAGTGACAGTGTCCTTTGCTTTACAGAAGCTGCTCAGCTTCAGGAGGTCCCATTTATTCAATGTTGCCCTTAATGTCTGTGCTGCTGGGGCTATACGTAGGAAGCGGTCTCCTGTGCCCAAATGTTGTAGAGTACTTCCCACTTTCTCCTCTAACAGGTTCAGTGTGTTCAGATTGATATTGAGGTCTTTAATCCATTTGGACTTGAGTTTTGTGCATGGTGATAGATACGAATCTACTTTCATTTTTCTACAGGTTGACATCAAGTTATGCCAGCACCATTTGTTGAAGATGCTTTCTTTCTTCCATTGTGTGCTTTTAGCTCATACATTATAACTTTCAACTTAGTATTTTATGGGACTTTTGAGTGTGTGAACAAGTAGGTCTGTGATTCTCGTTTCTCTTCTTGGATCTTTTTCATTATGCTGAGTTTCCTGGCAAAGCTGTGATGTGAAGGTTTTTGTTTTATCTTAATGTATTTTTGTTTCATCTTGTTTGCTTGTTATCTCTGAGAAGCCTGTTCTTTTCTAATGAGAGACAGAAAGGGAGTGGATCAGGAGTAGAGGGGGAGGTCGGGAAAGAATTTGGAAGAGTAAATGAAGGGAAACTGTAATCAGGATATATTAATGGAAACAAAATCTATTTTCAATAAAAGAAAAGACTGATATTACCAACTAGGTAAAAGTAGGGATACATTCAATGCTTGCACTAATGTCTCAGTCTTAAATATCAAGTCAAGAAATTTGCAAGGCTGATCCTTAGATCTTGGTGAATATGTGAAAAGACGATTCTGGAGAGTTTACATACCATGTGAGTCTTTACCGATTTATTCTGCTTCCTTTTCATCAGGCACTTTTCATCACAAATTGGATTTTCATGAAATTAAGTGTATTTGTCATTTTTGTTTTTGACACAGTTTCTCTAGTATCACATTTCTTATCTGTTGGCTCTTCACACAGTATATAATGGGATTCATCACTGGAGGAACAAGCAGGAAAATGTCAGCCATGAGGATCTTGGTTACAGGAGAACTGTGTTTGGCAAAGCGGTAGATAACAGCAAGAGAGATGACAGGGACATAGAAGACGAGCACAGCACAGATGTGGGAGACACAGGTGCTGAGGACCTTGAGCCTTTCCCTTTGGGATGCAATGCCCAACACTGCTCTCAGGATCAGTGCATAGGACAAGAAAATACATGTTATGTCCAGGATACCCGAGAGAGCCACAAATAAACCATAGATGATATTAAACTTGTTGTCTGAGCAGGCCAGCTTCATCACATCCTGGTGGAGGCAGTAGGAATGTGACAACAGATCCTTCTTGCAGTATCTTAGATGCTTTAGAGTTATAGGAAAAGGCAGGATCAACAAAACATTCTTGAGAGCAAAAGCAAGACCGATTTGAAGAACCCTGGCACTGGTAAGGATGGACGTGTATCTCAGAGGGTTACAGATGGCAACAAAGCGGTCAAAGGACATAATGAGAAGTACAGATGACTCCATAGCCGAGAATTCATGAATGAAAAACTCCTGGGCAAAACACACATTGGGAGAAATTTCTGGAGAACTGAACAAGAAAACCCTGAGCATGGTAGGGAGCGAGGAAATGGATAGTCCTAGATCAGAGAGAGCTAACATGGAGAGGAAATAATACATGGGTTCATGCAGAGAAGGCTCTGATCTTATAAAAAAGAGGATAGTGCAGTTGCCGAGGATGGCTGCAGTGTACAGGAGGCATATGGGGATGGAGATCCAAATGTGTACAGATTCCATCCCTGGGAACCCAACCAAGTAGAAAACAGGAATTTCAGTAACAGAGGTGTTGAGAATAGACATGCCAGCACAGCATGTGTAGGAATCAAGATGAGCAACTCCAAAGGTGTGTGTTGTGGTGCCAAGCATAGAACAGCTAAAATGCCTGACTTTGTCGTATTGAAACCTTTAAGGTGCTGTCAAACCAAGAGATATGGGAATTATTCTTAGACATTTATACAGCATGGAGGAAAATCAATGAGAAATAACTGTACTAGTACATATTAGTATCTGAATAGCCATTAAAAATGATCACTGTTCACATAAAGGAACACTCTGAATTTTTCTTCATGAAATGCATTATTTATTTTTTTCATATCTGCTTTACATCATGACTTTATGAGACGGAGCCTTAAGTGATTTTATGCTTCCTGTTATCTACTTAACTATATGAAGCTTTACAATCTTCCTATAGACACGTTCCAGTTGATACATTCTGTACATATATTCCTTTGCTGTTGCTGTTATTTTTTGGTAGTACCCTGTATTAGCATAGTTGCTTTACCATTGATATTATGCACTTCACTATGCAGTATTTAGGTGGAGGTGTAGAGTTCAGTTAACTTTTTATGTTGAACAATTTTTTGTGAACAGTCTTATGTTCAATTTTTCATGATGTCAGTCGTTATCATATTAAATACTTTCTTTTGGAATATCTAGCTAGTTGATTTTTCTTAGACATTTCAATTTAATGCCTAGTTAGATTGCTTTGTGTTTATGTGTGTGTATACAATATATATATATGTATATATATATGAATACAATATATATACTTGTTTCTGTTAAAGGAGTATATATTTGTGCATATCAACTGTATAAAGCAATTATTTTCATTCTAACATTACAATGCATGTCTGTAATTTAATATCCCATAAATTTATGTTAAATTTTTGTTGAATTTTAAAATTTTGTTAGTTTGTTTTAGCAATATAATATAGCTAACAACATATCTGCCTTCCCTTTCAAAGTATTGACTTTTTTTTATTGATTGTTGTTACATATACATGGGTGTATATACATATTGTTAATTTGTCATATTTAAGAATTGTTTAAAAGTATATGTTTGATTTCTAATTTATCTAAATAATTAAGCACTTTTGCAATTATTCTTCTTCTAAAATGAATTAAATTACCATAAATTTCTGTTTACATTTAATAATCACCCTAATATTTTCCATTCAAATTATTGGGAAGCTTTCATGCTATTTCTAACTTATTTTTTAATTGTTAAATTAATAGTTATATATGTTTGTGGGACAATGTGCTATGTTTTTGTACATATACATGAGAAATAATTATTTCCTCAACTAAACTACATAAAGGCAAAACTCAGTTATTGTAACGAATGGTATATTTCTACCTTAATAAAGAATCCAGATCCATTAAGTTTCTTAGTTCTTAATGAAGAAATGTCTCTCGTGACTGGTGAACTCCAACTCCCAAGATAAACTGATAATAGTGACCCGAAAGGATGGAAAACTGAAGCTGATGTAGTGCAAGAGATGTTTTCTCTTTACTTGGTCCATTTGACTAAGGAGAGTTAGTAGACATTTTTATTTGTTATTGCTGTTTTAATTTGTTTGCTTTCTGATCATAGAGCCTTCCAAGGTTGGTTAATGCTGATTTTGTTGAGGTAAAAGAAATATTAATAGGAATGTAGTGATTTTGCCAAGTTCATCAACTCCTTCACTTCATCTTGTTTTGCCACTGACTCCTCCTGTCTTTCCAGCAGACAAAGAGATCTTGTTCCTTCTCATTACGTTTCAGCTGTTCTCTAGAAAACTGTACTCCCACAGTTAATAGCTAGCTTCCTTAGGTGTTCATATTCTTTGGAGCATGTAGTGACTGACTTGTAAGGTTTTAATTTTTAACCTTTGATTCTTTTAATACTGTTTAAGGTTTGGGTTTAAATTCTTCTACACCAAATCAAACTAGTACCTTTTAATATGATAAAAGTACTTAGTACTCTCTTAATACAATAAAACTATATGTTTAATAATCAGTCTAGAAAAATTGAGTAAGAGTATTTTTACTCATTTTATCAATGTCTACTTATTCTAAATGACAAAAACCCATGCTAACACAATAAAAAGTTCTGAATTTCATTAGAATATATTTTATGATTCTAGAAAGTCTATTTTATTTTGTTGAAAAAAGTAAGATTTTTAGATAATTTAGAGGATGCTAGAACGCTGTACAGAAGGTTTTCTAGTTCTGTCTTAGTTGGGAAGAGCTTTCAAAATTAACTCGAGTTTGTGGAACTGCAAGGAAAACAGCTACAACAAGAGACAGAAGGCTTTCAGAGAATGGAGTTAGCCTGAAGTTCAGCATTAAGTTGAAATTAAACATGACATATTGTATTCTTTATACCAATAGTGTAATGATTCTTCATGAGGTCAATTATGCATTACGAGGAATCTTTTTAAGTCTTGTGTATCCATATGATAGCAAGGATTCAATGGTAGAAGTCACAGTTGGATAAGGGTAAGCTGTTCCTCATAGAGTTCCTGACTGGTGAGGTCAGATCTACAAAAGGATTAATATGGTTCTCAGGTACTTACCAAAGTCTGCACTTAGGTGATCTGAGATAAAGCCAAGCCAGCATTGATTGTTGGTCCCCTTCTGAAAGGGTGATCCTAGTTCTACCTGTCTGAAACCATTTTAATAGATCAAAGGCCCTAGGGATGATGTCACCTTGCTCTATACTCAGAGGACCTAAAGTGCCCATCAATCTTTCAAACAGACAAAAACCCATGGAAGAATGGTTCAGCTCATTTTCCAGTCTGCATGTCATTTGGATGTTTATGATTAAATGTCTGTGAAGCCACCCCATCCTAAAAAAGATAATCTACTTTTTGTCTATGCTTTCAGATCTTTCTTGAGAGATAGCCACATTATATTTTCCTAAGTAGTTTTGCTTGTGTGACCATAATTGAGTTAATTCATTTTTGTTTCTTTCTGACTAATGAATCTATCTCTATAAAACACTAAATGTCGGCTTAGTTTTTTAAAAAAATCTCTTTTAATCCTCAAGGGCCCTTGAATTTCTTTTGGAGACTAGTCTAGATAAACTATTGTCCAATTTTATTTTATGTGTTTGTGGGAGTGTTTTTTTTTTAAAAAAATATTTATGTGTGTACATGTGGCTGTGTACTCCTATTTGTGCATGCATGTGTATGTGCGTGTGTTTGTGTGTGTATATTTTCTACTGAGGCCAGAGAGAGAGCCATAGCTTTTGTAGCTGTAATAAGTGAGTGTCCCACATGGGTGCTGTGAACCAACTCTGGTCTCTGCTAAAGCTGCAGCTGCTCTTACTCACAGAACCAACTTTCTAGTCTACCTTTAAAAATGCTTTTTAACTTGTATTTTCAGTTTGTTGAGGTGCTTTACCCATTGAATAAATTAACATTTATTATTATTTAACTAGTAAACAATTTTTTCCAGTGTTACCTTGATAATGATATTCTCATCCCAGGTTTGACTCCCTGTGACTTGAACAGTGTTATTACTGAGTGCAGAAATTTATTGAGAGTGTTCTTTGAAGTTAACAATCTATGAGAGTAAGAATGAAATAGAGATACCTGACAATCTGAATTCACTCAGTTACAACAAAGTCACAGTCAATGCTGCAGAGCACTTAGGTGCTAATAAGAGCCTCCCTCAGCATAGTCTGGAAGTGAAGAAAAGCCCTGGGAATTTTTAATGACAAGTCATTGGATTTGTTTCTCCATCAGAAAAGGCATTTAGCCTCTGTTTTGGTGGTGCAGTGTAGATAAAAGAAGCCCTCATCAACGTTTTGAGTAAGACCTGTCTCCTACAATCCCCACTGGAGAAGTGACACAAACCTGGCATGCCAGGGCGATAGATGGTGATACACTGGTTGTTATTCACCATCTAGTGCATGGGTCAGTGATAAATTACAGGCAGCTTCTCCAGGCTTCACACACAAGATTCCTGCAGTGAGGGTGACAGGAGGACTGTTAGCACAGCATTCTACACTGCTGTGTGCTTCAGTTGTCCTGGTTTTATCACTACCACCTGAATCTTCTCGGAATTTTACACAGCCCTTAAACAGAAATTTGCTTTTCCATCATACACTTTACAAACTGAGGCTTTGCCTTTGTCCATTTACTGACAATACTGAGTAAGGGCATTAGATGCATACTATTTTCAACAACAATATATCCAGACTCATCTACATTGCCACAGTTAATATGAACACCTCTAACCTAATCTGCGTTTAGAGACATTTAGTTCTTTTCTTCATTTGTTGTCATATTGGACAGATACAATTAGATCTCTACCTCAAAGTTTAAAAGGACTATAACCTCTGGTAGAATATTTACACCCTGTAACCAGAACCTCTAAGGACATGATGAAAGGCAAAGTTGGAATGGAGAAGCATTTATTCTCCTGATGGTGACTGGAGGTGAAGCTCATGAGGACAGCAGGGGTTCCATCACAGAGTACAATGGAGTTTTATTAAGTTGTACTCTGGAAGATACCATATCGTTCTTTCAGGAAGCATCACTGAAGCAATGATTCTGTTTTAGCCTCACACCTGCTCGCCCTCTAGGACCAGAGGCATCTCGGTCCCAGTTACTCAGCTCTAGGACTCTGGTCATGCTACACAGCTGCCTGTGAAAACTGACAAGAATGAGAACAGCAAAGATTTCTGAGCGTTTCATAACCAAATCATAATTTAAGATAAAATTCAGAATGAATCTGCATGTATTCTGTGGTGCTTACTGTGTTGCAGCACGTGACTTCACTGCAGCCTCAGCTCTGAGCCCTCAATGCGCATGCTGGGCTTTCTAGCCTGTCCTGCAATGCCAACAACCCTGCAGGGCCTCACTAATGTTATTGTACTTTTTTTTGTGTAAAGTTTTTGACTTTGAAGGAAACAATGATTTATTGATGGAACATAAAGGTTTTAATACTTTTATAATATCATTCTTCAATCTTATGAAATGAGTATATAATTGGATCAACATTTTGTTAGGCTATTTTGAAAGTTGCTGTTGGAATTGCTGAAGAGTTTCATGAAATTTTTTTTCTGATAAATTTTGGCTTAATATTAAGAAACAAATTCCAAATTTAAAAATTGTCCTAATCATACCTCTTCCATTCTTTATTGTATATATGTGTAAAATGGCATATTCAGAGTTAATTATTATGGAATAAATATCCACCAACCCTGAAAATATTGAGTATTCTCCATGTCTTATAGCACCAAATACTCACTTAAAATTAATTCTTTTTTTCTTTTTTTGATTGATTTTTATTGAGCTCTACATTTTTATCTGCTCTCCTCCCTTTCTCTCCCCTCCCCTTCAGCCCTCTCCGAAGGTCCCCATGCTCCCAACTTACTCAGGAGATCTTGTCTTTTTCTACTTCCTATGTAGATTAGATCTATGTAAGTCTCTGTTAGGGTTCTTTATGAAAAAACAAATAAGCACGTTGAGCTTATCACATACAACGTTGCTTTCATCTTTGATACACAGTGAACTAGTATACACAGTTTTTGAAATAAATTGCTTTATGATTATTCATCAGTAAAACTTTAATTTTTATACTTATTTCTATGCCTATAAGCACAGCAACACTAAAATTTCTCAAGTTAAATGAAGTTTCAAGTAGAAAAGTTGAAGGTGTTCTCTTCTAGGTCAGTGCAAGCGAGCACTGGAAGTGGCCATCATTACACTTTCTTTGCTGAAACTTAGATTCTTTGGTCAGATTTGAGGTTGTATGGAATACTATGTGAGTTCCATTCTTGCTTCATGGACCGATAACTGAAACTTCTGTTGACTGACAATTGCACAACATATATAAGACCCAGTATCTGTTTAGTTGAAAACATACAAGCTCCCATCCCATCTTAGGAGGTAGAAAAATCAGGTAACCAATTCCAGCTAATAACTCTTTTTGTTCCTCTGGGAATTTCAGAGGCTGAAATGTAGACAGAGGTAAATGTCCAGATAAGACAAATTTGCTATGCTAACTTCAGGGTCTCAGGAAGGACAATCTTTAGCATTGAAACACAAGAGAAAATCCTCTGCATAAGGATTCTAATTTTCCCAAACTGGTGACTATGAGTTAACCTTATTATCCTCCTTGCTAATGGAAAATGCTATGGGAGTCTCGGCATATCAAGTCAATTAGTGTCCTCAGGACTCTGCCCTAAGGATTTCATGCCACAATCACCACAATTAGAAATAACTACCATGATAATTACAGAGATATACAAGTAGTCAAGGCACTGAGAATACGTGTCCGCAGAGTGGTCAGTCATGAATAATGTTATTCCTATCACATACTCTCCCTCTGTAAGTTCAGAGAACATCAAGGACGAGGAGGATAGAAATATTGTTAAGAGGCAGAGGGCTGGGAGGATTAAGGTATAGCTGCCATCTGAACATGATAGAACCTTATTACTCATGTGTGCATGGTAACTGTGATGCCCTCTTACGATCTGTGCAAGATAAAGTCGATCAACATGCTAGCATGCAGGAGGAGAGGCTCATGTACTTCCACACTTAGGTGAGGAGTTATTAACAGGTGATGGCTTCTAGAGATGAGATAGTCAGTTTTCCTTAGGGGTGTGGCCTCCCAGTGCTCCATTGTATAGCCCCATACCTGTGTGCATATAGGTTTCACTAATTAGACTTAAAAGTGTTTGGGAACCACCAGATTCCTATTTCTAATACCTCTTGTACCACTCCATCCTCTAAGAAGCTAAATCTGTGATTATCCAACTCTCACACTCCATGTTGATTTCACGGCCCCAACTCCATGTTGATTTCACGGCCCCCTTCTAGACACCATAACCTCTCTCTAAGATAAAGAGTGAGTGATGTTAGTGGGTGAAGACGTGCCTTGTTGGCCCAACCAACCTAAAAGGAAAATAAAGTATAGCAGCCAGGGTCACTGTGAAGGTTAATTTAATTGTCAGCACAATCTAGGATCACCTGATAAGATAGTATCTGTGCAAGATTGTCTAAATCAGGTTGGCCTACAGGAATGTCTGCGGAAGACTGTAAGACCCAGCTGAAAAGTTGGTAGTTTCTTGGGTTTGGGTTCTGGAGTGTATAAAAAATGAGCTGAGCTGAGGAAGCACACAGCCATTTATAGGTCGGTAGTCACATTAGGTATGTTTTCAAGGTCCAACAAAGATATATTTTAGACAGACAGGTTATCTTCAAACATTTCAGAGATCTACAGAATATGGCATTTAAGATGTTTTAATAACCTAGGTTCTTGTTTTTTTTATGATAATGAGACATGTCTGCTCCTGGCAGCACCAATCTACTTCAGAGAAGATAATGGTCATAGAAGAAACTCCACATGGAGATTACTTTCTTTGTGGCGAAAGTAATTCACTAGACAGGAACATGCCCCAGACTCAACTGCTGACAGTATGCTGTTCTAGTTAGAAAAGCAGGACAGAAAATACCCTGCTTCACAGAATATTTCATTACATTCTTGTCTTGATTGTGGATACAATGGGCTTAAATTCCTGCTGGCTAGACCTCCCTTCTATGTCACCTGGAACTGTGAAGTCAAACAAACCCTCTTTTCATTCAAACAAGCAACCAAACAAACAAGTACAGACAGACAGACAAAACATCAATGAAGCTGAAAGGGGACATGGGAAGATCTGGGAGGAGTTAAAGGGGGAAATGCAGGTGAATATGATCAAATTACATTGAGCACATAAATAAAATTATCAAAGAATATGTAGATTATATATTAAAATAGTTTACATGTATAAAATCTACTTGTTATGGAAAAAAGAATATAAATACCTTATAATATTTTGGATAGTAAAATGTCTTGAAGGTGCCAAGTAAATATTAAAACGAATATATAAACATGTATTTTTGGACAACCAGGATTTAAAAATGGGCAAGGCTATAAACTGAAAATACAAATAACTTTATGATGTTTAAACTACAACCTTTAAATAAATATTTTTATAAATAGTTTGAAAACTGAGAAAAAGGAAACCTGGTTTATGTGTAATGATTTAATATAAAACTTAGAGTGAAAATATTTCAGATAGTTGTTTAATAAAGAAGTCACAAAATATGTGTAAAATATTGTGAGCTGGGGATGGAAATGACTCCTAAGTTATTTTGAGCTCAACGTGATTTAAAACAGAACACAGCAAGCTAGTGGTGCATTTTGAATAAGAAATGCTCTCTGTGGTTCCCGTGTTTAAACACTATCTCTAGCTGATAGTGTTGCTTGGGAGAATTGTACAACAATTCTCCACCAAGGGTGGAGCCTTGTCAGGGGAGTAGGTCACTGAGCAATTTGGCTCCACTTTTCCATCACTCTGTGTTCTGACTGTGTGTGAGACGTGCTTAGTCACCCAACCTCTCCTGTCATCATGTTTCTGCTCACCATGATGGAATGTAGCTCCTTTTAAACTGTGAGCCAAAGAGAATCCTCCTTTGGTCAAGTAGGTTTGTTAGGCATTGGTCACAGCAACGAGACAAATGACTAACATGCACAGAAGGAAAGAGACATCTCAGGCCAGTCTCTTGCTCACTAACTGAATAACAAAGAGAATCACCATGATCATATAACCATGAACCCAACAGTTACAAAGTAGGCTTATGAAATTTGGCATCTGATCTTATAGCTAATTTTGTTATAAATAGGGGAAGGGGGCATATTCTCTAATAGATGAAGTTATGAAAAGCCTAGGGAACATATTTCATACTAAAATATCAAAAACTTTCCCTAGTATATGTAAATAGAGAACAACATTTTATATCATTCTACTCTACTGAAGATCTTAGTTAATTAAATAAAGCAATAAATAAAATGAAAGAACAATACTGGAAACAAGACAAAAAGAAACTTACATTACTTTTTGAGATTTAAGTAGATGCCCATTAAAGCCTAATGGGAATGGAAGAGCACACCAATTGGTTCTGCAGTGACCAAATGACCAGCCATGAAAACATACACACAAATAATTTTATATGTCTTATTAGGCTATGTTTAAAAATAAATGTGGATATACATAATATATATCTATACACATATGCATGCAATAACCTTGAAATAAAATAAAAGGATATAATTTGAAGGAAAGCATGGAAAAACATATGGGCTTTTCTTCATGGGCAGGTTTGAAGGAAAGGAGGGAAGGGAGAAATGTTTTAATTCTATAATCTGTAAAATAAAATAAAAAAAACCCTAAATACAGGGTTTCTTTCAGAATAAAAGTATTACCATGTACTGTCATTATTTTGTACTTGAATATTAAAAGCTTGGAAAAATATAATTTATAAGGCTATTTATATTATTAAAAAATATCAAATACTTAAGGATGAATCTAATATAGGACATGTAGTTTCTATACACAAAATATAAAATTACTGAGAAAATACATAGAAGTACCTGTTCTTGTATTGGAATATCTGATCTAAATATGATATTTCTTCATATTTACATATATTCTTAATAAAATTATACACTTCAAATCTAGATATGAATCATAAGATATTTCTGGAATTTATAAATCATAAAGAATTAGGATAAGGTTAAAAGAAAACCAAGATTGTACGGAGAGGTTGTTACCTGAAATAAAGACTCTATGATGAAGGTGAGCCTTTATCCCCTTAACATGCAGTCAGCAAGGAGCCTTAGCACTGGGCTTCACTCCCTTGGTTTTTCTTAAAAATTTTAAGGTTTTTAATTGAAATAGAATTAGCTCTCTTTCTTTCTTCCAGGCCTTTTGAAACACCCAATCTTAAACCTTCCCCATGCCCTTACCACTCCCAGGTTGATAGTCTTTTCTTTGATTATATTTGTTACACAAACAAACATGCATACATACACACACACAAACACACACAATACATTTGTATGTACAGTATATATAAACATAACTCACTGAGTCTGTTTTGTTGTGTATATCTTTGTTCTTTATCACATCTGAAGGACCAAAAATTCTTTTATAAGATTTTATCTTCTCGATATAATGTGAAGCTACATCATGAAATAACAAAAATATGTCTGCTCGAAAAAGACCTGAATAGTGACCAACACCAGTTGACATGCCAGTGTGGATGGAGAAGATCATCATAAGACCCTGTCCTTAGATGATGAATGTTAGGCAATTGTTGACTTCTGAGTTAGGGAGAAATAGTCTTCCTCAAGGATGAGCATCCTAATTCTTATCCAATATCAAGTGGTCATCCTTAAAAACATATAAAAATATTCATATACGTGATACTAAATGGACTGAAAAAGGTTGTATATATATTTATTTTTATATAAACTGAAATATGCATATATATACATATATCAGCAATAAAGAAAAAGACAGAAATTATAAAAGAATGGGGTCATGGGAAGGTTTGAAGGAAGGGAGGAGCTGGAGGAGGAAAATGATGTAAATGTATTTAAATTAAAATAAAATTGTAAAATATAATTTAAAAGTCACAAAGTAAACATAAGGAACTCATTTTTTAAGCTTATTTGAACAATCAAAAAGAAAATGATTGCATGCAAAGAAAGGACTAGGGACCATAGATGGCAGTAGGGATACACTCAAGGACTGCAGTTCTATGCTGTCATCAAACAGATGGACAAATGATGCATGCATCATGTCCCTTCTGAGAATCTAGCAGATTTTTAAAAATAATCCCTAGTGTTCTACCTCAGGAGAGATTTGGAGTATTTATGAGATAGAAGAATAGCTAAAACCTCAAGTCTCCCAGAATCAGAATATCTGTAGCCAATGCAATCTTAACTCTTCTCAGAAGATGGTTAAAGATGATAGAAATCAAAAGCTAAAACAAAAATACAAGTAAAAATGAGGAGGCAAAGGCAAAGAAGAAAGGAAAACAGAATTATAAACTGAAAAGACATAAATTTAGATTCAGATCCAAATAGAACTAGCAATAGAAAACAACAGAGATGTTTAAATGAGCAGAGACAAAGAGGAAGGCACAGATGTAGAAACAGAAAGAGAAGATGACTTCTACAGCAGAAAGTTTTTAGGAAGAAATAAATGCAACTGTTAACTGTTGGGAAATGGAGTCAGTAGTGGCTTACTATAACATGCTGATGATGCAGTTGCCTTATTTATAAACCTCAGGTAAGTTTTGATTTTTCATTACAAATAAATGGTGGATGGATTTTTGATGTTTTATATATTAACATATACTTCTAGAGACAATAGTCATTTTGAAGTGAATGTATAATTTAGGCAGTATTGTTCACTTGTGGACAGTTTTGGAATGAGGGGCACATCACAATGTACCCCTCTATGTTTTCAGCAATTTTAGACAGACCTTGCCATTGGAAAACAGTTTTGATTACTACATTTTGATGACTGAAAGACTACAAAAATCATCTTGTCCTGAGTCGCTTTCCCCTAATTTATGTGATGAGGTTAGTGTGTGATAGGAGTCTTTTCCCTTTGACTCTGATATTAGCAGTGGTCATTTCTTCCAAGGGTTTGCCATCATTTCTGAGTCTCAATATAATTAAATTGTACCCAAATTCCCCAAAAAACCCAAGTCAATGACCAACAAATAGAAAGGACAGTGGTATAGAGATCAAGGCACCAATGAAGAGCGTGACAGATTGATGGATAATAAATCAAAACTATACACACAGAGTACACATAGCCAAAGGATGTTAATAGGAATGAAACAAGTCAAAGGATTAAACTTGCCTATGTATAGAAATCTAATCAACAGCATAAGAACTATAATAAATAATGTACATATTTGTAATAATTTGATGGGAGAATAAATCTCAGATTCTCTTACCATGCACACTTATATACCCCAAATATGTCACCTATGGAAGGTTATAGGATAATTTTCTTGATTCATAATCATTTATATATACATACAGAAAATATTCATGTGCTTAATGCTTTAAATACATGGTCCAGAAAAACTGAAAGTACACAAAGAATGGTATTACTGTCTGCTATGTTCCTCAGTTCAGTATATGGACATCCTGAAGCTAAAAGTTTTCAAACACTGGAATTATCAGAAATGTGACTCAGAGCAGGAGCAAAACAATTACAAAACTATAATCCACCTTATTTTCAGAATCATTATAAAATTAAAGAAAATATAATTTTTATTAGGGTTGAAAGACTGCATTGGATAAGATAAATTTCCCCATTGTGTCTAAAACACTGGTTGTGTGTGTGTGTGTGTGTGTGTGTGTGTGTGTGAGTGTTTGTATATTTTTGTTGTGTTCTACATATGTTGATGCTGATGTCTAGATTATGTTCAGGAGTTCAGCTGTAAGACAGGGAATAAAATAAAAGTTTCTGAATGAGGAAAAGGATGAAGTCAGAGATTTCAGTAGACATTTTTTTCTTTGTCGGTATAGAACAGTAACTGTTCTTGGCAGGTGAGCAGATTGCTTTATTTGAGCCCACAGGCCCAGTTGAAAGTGCAGTTTCACTGCTCAGGGTTGAACGAGAGAAACAGGGCTGATTCTAACACAGAGGATGAGGGAAAATTTGACTTTGGAGAAACTAGGGAAATTTCCATAATGTGAGAGACTGGCTAAATTGTAGCTTAAATTCTCCTGGGAGGTGCAGGTTATATGACCTAAGCCCTTCTGTTGTCGCATGATAGATTGTAGAGGAGAAATTAAAAATAAATATAAACTTTTAATAAAATACAATGAGATAAACATGAAATATAACTAGGATAGTAAAGCACACCGTCAGACAGTTGGAATTCCATTGTAGAATGTTAAAGCTTCATTTGGAACAGTTTCCCATTGGGTCAAGGCTGATTTACCAGAGGCAGAGGCAGGGTCTAGCAGGAGAAATGATGTGGAAGCTGAGCTGCTGGGGTTCCTCTGTGCTCATAGCAGGTACAAACACACCGCTTAAAATTTGTATTAACTGTCCTGTTACAACAAGACAAGATAGTGAGTCAAGAAATCCTAAGTGCTGGACAATGTAGCTCATGGAAGGCTGTTTTCTTAGCACATGCAGCCTTCTAGGTTTGATCTTTACAGACTCTGACTCTCTGCCTCTTTCTTTCTTTCTCTCTGTGTCACTGCTACCCTCTTTTCTCTCTCTCTCTCTCTCTCTCTCTCTCTCTCTCTCTCTTTCTCTCTCTCTCTCTGAAAAGTGATATGGTCTCTTTTACTTGTTTAAGCCATAAGAAGCAATGGTGTTAAATACATTACTTTTATATTTTGTGAAAGAGCCAGAAAGCCATCATTAGGAGGACTTACAGGTTTATGATATGATGTAATATAAAGATCAATTTGAGGAGAACTGTACTGAAGTCATGGGGTTACTTCAGTTTTCTCTCCTGGTTGTAGACTAACAGCAGTCACTGATTTACTCAAGAGCATTTCTGAGGAAGTTATGAAAATCATTATGCTTTTACTCTGAATTTACTTTATTTCCATTTTTACAATATAGAGTAAAATTTTCTTTCTGTATTTTTATGTATCTCATATAAAAATATATACATATGTGTATAGTATATATGTTTGTATATGTTTATATAGAAAATGGAAATATATATGTATATATACACATGTCCAATGTTATCAATGAAGATCTGTCAAGTTATTTTCAGAGGTGACTATATTTATGGGGCACACACTACTGATGTTTTGTAATTTCAGTAAATATTTCATTACATAATATCCACATGCAATTTCTTCTTTCTCCCAAGGTGAACATAGAGGAAATATGCATTTTTCATTGTTTGTACTGATGAAAATTTGACTGAGCACTAAAGAAGAATATTTGAAGACATCTGTCTTTTAAGCCTTTTGATGCTCACCATGCTTGCCTGGAATAGCAGTGATGTTACAGAGCCCATGTTTATCCTGAAGGGTTTTCCTGGACTGGAATATGTCCACTCTTGGCTCTCAGTGCCTTTCTGCCTTGCATATTTGGTAGCATTCATTGGTAATGTGACCATTCTTTCTGTCATCTGGGTAGAGCCCTCACTCCATCAGCCAATGTACTATTTCCTGTCCATCTTGGCTCTGACAGACCTAGGTATGTCCATGTCTACACTTCCCACAATGCTTACTGTGCTGTGGTTGGATGCTCAAGAGATCCACGCAAGTGCTTGCTATGCTCAGTTATTCTTCATCCACACATTCACGTTTCTGGAGTCCTCAGTGCTTCTGGCTATGGCCTTTGACCGTTTTGTTGCCATCTGCCGTCCTTTACACTACTCTACCATCCTCACCAACGGTGCGATTGGCAAGATTGGTATGGCCTGCTTGTTACGAAGCATGGGAGTTGTTCTGCCCACACCTTTGTTACTAAGACGCTATCACTATTGCCACATCAATGCCCTCTCCCATGCCTTCTGCTTGCACCAAGATGTTCTAAGGTTGTCCTGTTCCAGTGCCAGGGTCAACAGTGTTTATGGACTTTGTGTAGTTATTGCTACACTAGGTGTGGATTCAGTCTTCATACTTATTTCTTATGCTCTTATTTTGAATGCAGTTCTGAGTATTGCATCCCGCGAAGAGCGACTAAAGGCGCTGAACACCTGTGTTTCCCATATCTGTGTGGTGCTCATCTTCTTTGTACCAGTTATTGGGGTGTCAATGGTTCATCGCTTTGGAAAACGTCTCTCTCCCATAGTCCACATTCTCATGGCTGACATCTACCTGCTTCTTCCCCCAGTGCTTAACCCAGTTGTCTACAGCGTGAGGACAAAACAGATTTGTCTAGGAATTCTCCGCAAGTTTAGGTTAAGAAGGTTTTAAGTAACCTGCAACCTCTGGTTCCGGACCTGGGATTTATTAGGAAAGTGCTTGTTTTAGTACATGGAAAATATATACTATAATTCTTGGATCACATCTGGCTAAATTACTGATTAGTTTACCTCCTAAATATTCAGTCTCAATTAATTTGAAATTATTGCACCATTTTGGTGTACACAGGTAGAAAAGGTGGTAATTACTTTGGACTTTTCTGTACCTAGATCATCATCATTATTATTATGAGATTTATAATAGAAAACACATGTAATGGAAATTCAGCATTTGCAAAACTATAAACTTTTTAATTATAGAAATATTATAGTACTTTCCTTATAAAAATAGCCATTTGCAATAGTTAACAATGATGAAAAATTGAGAAATCAATACCATTTCACAATAGTCTTTTTTTTGTTTTTTTCCTTCATTTTTTTTATTAAAGATTTCCATCTCCTCCCCCTTCCCTCCCCTCCCTTCCACCCATACCCCCACTCCACCCCTCTCCAAGACAAAGAGCCATCAGGGTTCCCTTCACTATGTTAAGTCCAAGGTCCTCCCAGCTCCCCCTAAGTCCAGGAAGGTGAGCAACCAAACTGACAAGGCTCACAGTGAGCCCGTCCATGCTGAAGAGTCAAAGCCTATCGCCGTTGTCCTTGGTTTCTCAGTCCTCCTCCACCATCAGCCACATTCAGAGAGTCTGGTTTGGTTGCCTGTTCCATCAGTCCCATTCCAACTGGACTTGGTGGTCTCCCGTTAGATCTGTCCCACCGTCTCAATGTGTATGGGTCTTTAGTGCTGTGTTTTCAAATATTTTATTGTGGATACTTGATTCCTTTTTCATCTTCCCTAAGATAGCCTTCATGGTCAATGTTTGATTATTTTACATATATTTACCTTCCTCTCAGTTGAATTGTGTGCAAAATTTGAGCATGGGACCAGCCATATCTACTCATTAACAAAACATTATGTGCTTGGTTTTCCCCAATTCATAAACACAAATATAAATTTTAACTCTAATTTTGTAAACCAACTCAAATTTATGGGGACAAATGAAATATGTATTGTGGTAGCTATTGGTTTAAATACTGTGGATATGTAGACAACAATATGCATGACCAGAGTGGTAAAGGATAACTAGTGTTTTAAGTCTCTGCTGTGTGAGCAGAAGGAATTGAGTTCAGATCCGGGGCATGGCCACACATGCCTATAAAAACCCATCACAGCAGGGGAAAGGAAAGTAGAATGAGGTGAGAATTATGGGTCAGACTGCCTCAAAAATAATAAATAAGTATAATAATATGTTTTAAATTCTTATTTTTAAATGATATAATGTTTTATATTTAGTGCACTTTAAGAAAAGTCTTCCTGTTATGCTATTTATGGTCCAATTTGGAGACAACAACTACACAGTAATTATTGTAGAGTTAGCAAATACTTTATGTATCTTAACTATTAACCTTTCAGGCATTAAATGTAAGGGGGGTAAAGATAAGTCTAAATAGTAATTAGCACTAAGGGAGATTGACTATCCAAAGAAGGATGAATTACAGCTTAGACTTCATTGAAACATGTTTAGTGTCTGCCCACTACACACACACACACACACACACACACACACACACACACACAAACAAATAAAAACCCAGTCATTCGGGGAATAGATGATCTACTTTTTGTAACTCAGATCTGCCTTCTGGACCATGATGAAGGAACCACCAAACAGGGAAAGAACAGAAAATGACACACTGATCCCTTTTATTGTGTGGATGGATGGGGAAAGAACCAACTTAACTAATAAGCTGGGAATGGGTCCTCTAGTGTGCAGAGCAAATATGGCCGAGAACCCAAGTATGATAATGACCTCCTGATTCAAGACAAGCTGACCCATAAGCCTAAGGTTGAAATTGAGAAATTAGTGTCTCTGAATGTCAGCTACACCTGTGTCTGGTCTCTGTACAGCAGAAGCAAGAATCAAGCAGAAATTCAGAATTTCTTATACTGTCCCTTCAGCATTCTCTATTGGCCAAGCTTTGCATCATGACACTTGCAAAGGAAAAACTCTTCATTGGATTCAGCCATATTCTTGTAGTGTAAATAGTAGAGGGCATGCTTGAAACAGGAACTAACTAGGTAGATTGTATGCTTAGTTCTGCAGTCGTCATATTTTCTATGTGATTTATGACCTACTTTTCATATTTGAGTTACGAAGTATGTAGAATTTACTTTTATGCAAGGTGAGATAAGACCAAGGCATGGTTATATTACTAGATAGTTCATAGAAATCAACTATTTATTTAAGCATTAATCTAGAATCTGTGATGTGTCATGCAATGTAAGTATACCGGTGTATTTTGGTCTATTATTGGTATTGTTGTAATGCTCCAATGTATTTTTTCTGTGTTTGTTTGATTAATATTGCTGTACATAGTACCAGTGTAACCATTCAGTGCTATTTGCTATTTCGACTTCGAATGTATTTTGATTACATTTTCTGTAAGGTTTTTTTTTTTTCTATAAAGTTTGAGCTTGGGGTGATTAACTATTATTATAATATTATATCATCTAATCTATAAACATAGCATATTACTTGATTCTATAGTCTTAAATTTATGTCAATAAAATTTAGTTATAAGTGTAAATGTTTAGTTAATCCTTTATTAGTTTCTCTTTCCTCTGTACTTTTGAAGCTAGAATACACAATGTGGCTCAGTTTCATTTGTTATCACCACTAAAAATGGATTTATATATAAAATTTGTATATTCCTAATACTGATAATTAACTTACTCGTTTTCCAGACTTTTCATTGAGATTTTTTAAAAATTTACAAATAGTTAATTAATATTGCCTATGAATAATAATAAAGTTACTTTTCCTTTGAATTTCTGTGTTTCTGAATTTCTGAATGTCTCTTTTCTCATCTATTTATATTGAAAATATAATATGACATATTAACACTGTATATTTTAGAATTCAGCATAGTTAAATTATTATCATCTTTTTAGCTATGGGAAGATTCTCTTCCTATTATATTTTTCAAATAAGATTAATGTTATACAGATGGAAACAGAGGCAGAGACCCACATCAGAGCACTGGACTGAGCTCCCAAGGTCCAGTTGAAGAATGGAAGGAGTGAGAGTATGAGCAAGGAAGTCAAGACCAGGAGGGGCTAACCCACTGAGACAGTTTGCCTGAGCTAATAGGAGCTCACCAACTCCAACTGGACTGGGAGTAAATGAGCATAGGATCAAACTAGTCCCTCTGTATGTGGTTGACAGTTGGGGCAGACTGAGGGGCCACAGATAGTGGCACTGGAATTGGCCCCTACTCTACATCATGTACTGGCTTTTTGGGATCCTATTCTCTTTGGATGTATACCTTGCTCAACCTAGATGTAGTAGGGAGGGCCTTGGACTTTCCACAGGGCATGGTGCCTTGCCCTCTCTTAGGATGGGAGGGGGTGGGGGACGGATGTGTGAAGGGAGTGGGAGGAGAGTGGGAGGAGGGGAGAGATGGGAATTTGGATTGGTGTTTTTTAAAGTAATAAAATAAAATATAATAATAATAAAATGATTGATGTTATTACAACATTTTTGTATTAAATCACACAAATAAAAATTATATTGAATTTCAATTTCAATATATTTTGTACTACCATTGATATTGAATTTAGTAAAATATCTTTCTAAATTTATATTATAAAATTATCCTCTCCTTTAAGGTAGTAGTAAGTCCTTTGAGTAAGATACAAACAGTTTTGATGACCAAATCAAATACAAAAGAAATAATATGTGTGTGTGCGTTAACATTATATTCATAATGATTTGGTTTAAATTTTATAATAAGATCATGGGGTCTAAACATCTTACATGTTTAATTTTGTGTGTTATGCTTTTCTGACTTTCGATATCAGGTTATGATTGTTTCACAGAAGTCATTGAGAAATAATCTCTCATTTATATGCCTTTATTGAGTTTTTGAAATAATGAATCAAACATAGTATTTAGGACTAAGACTCTTTCCATAATACTATTAAATAGAGTTTCAAGAAAGTTATAATAAAGGCCATTGTTTTTTTCCATCAAATAATCTGTCAGGCACTTCTGAATTGTTTCTCAGTCTAAAAGAGTAGGTTGGCATTCCCACCATCTGCTCTTGAGGATAAATAGTTTTGGCATCAATTATTTTCCCATGAGCTTTAATTGAGAAAAAATGTGCTAGAGGGAAAGTACTAGTCAACAGGGACGAGAAGGTCAGCGTTACTAAACACACAAGCAACTGACTGGATAATGCCAACAACGTCCAAGGCCTTAATTACCCTGCTCTAGAGTCACAGAAGACACTGAACCTTGCCTTGAGGCACCCACGTTTCCATAAAGATCTGTATGTTGTAGGACACACTGTGTCTTTTTCTCTCTGTATTCCAATCATTAGTAGCTTGTGATACCTACAGAGAGTCCTCAGATTGACAGACTAGAAACTCAGACATTCGGAGTCAAGGTGAATGCCTGTCTGCACTTAAGAACTCAGGTGTGCCTGGGCAAAGACTTTGAGGTAAGAACGGTGGGTACAAAACTGATACAGATTTCAGTAGATGGAAAGGAAGTTGAGAGTTTCTATGGGTCCTAGATTTGTGAAATCAGTGCTCTGGAGCAGGTGAGAGTGATAAAACAGCTTCTCTCCCACCCTGCTAGACTGTTATCCTTGAAAACTACTCAGCACAACCTTGGGATGAGGGAATGTAGCTGCTCTCCCACCCTGCTAGACTGTTATCCTTGAAATCTACTCAGTACAACCTTGGGATGAGGGAATGTAGCTGCTCTCCCACCCTGCTAGACTGTTATCCTTGAAATCTACTCAGCACAACCTTGGGATGGGGGAATGTAGCTTCTCTCCCACCCTGCTAGACTGTTATCCTTGAAATCTACTCAGCACAACCTTGGGATGAGGGAATGTAGCTTCTAAGCTTGGAATTCAGTACTGACACTACTGTTGTCCAAAGATTAAACTGTCAAAATGCGTGAAGTGGGTGGTACTGATGCTGCTGCGAATAACCTTTCGACCTCATGCCTTCTATATCCATAAATCGTGATCACTTCATCCTAGTTGACCCTGCCTACGGCTACTGATCACAGTGTCTTTGAGTCAAAATCTATGGTTGCCACATTTAATAATGTTCCCTTTGCCATGATCAATATTTTTCTTCACTTGAGATCAAGCTATCCAAGTACCAGATGCACTGTGGGGCATTTCACGTATTTTGGTCAAACATCTTAAATGTTAATAAAGTGTTGTGGTTACTACTTTATTTTTATGTTCAATGATGTTTAGTCACCTGTCTAAATATCTTAAGTAGTAGATTACACTTGCCATATGACTGTCCCTGACTTTAGAAGACTAGCCACTGAAAGCAGGTGCTCATGTCTATAACCAGTAGTGAGACAAGACTGAATTCTCCAAATCATAAAAATTTCTAAGGAGTAAGAGAGTCGCCCAAGAAATGAACCTTGACATGCCTTCCTGAGAAAGATACTGAAGACAACTGCTACTATTGAGGGTGTGTATAAGGAAGGAAGAAATTAATTTGGGGTGTCAAAGGGATTCTTCTTATCACTCAGTAATGAAGAAGACCAGAAATTTATGACAGCAGACCAAGGGAAGTATGGGTAATGTATAAAACACACTAGCTCCCAATATTTGATTTTTATTATAGCATATAGATCACTGTGTAAAAATAATGTAGATATAAATTATTCTATTTTCTTTATTTTCCATCTTAAAAGAAAGGATATTACAATAACCATGGAAGAACTCCTGTTGCCTGTAGAGCATTTTCTAATCAGTTATTTTATAAATAAACTAGTCAGAGAAAATTTCAACATGATTGGAGTAATGGAGGAGGATGGCTTAGTGAACAGGGCATGAGAATTTTGTTGTAGAATTTTAAGAGAATACTCTAAGCAAATAAAAGTTTGGCCATGTTTGGTGCCTGGCACATCCAGTTTGTGGATAATAGCTTGGTGCTCAGGCAACTCTCAACTCTTCTTGCAACTGGACATTGTCTTTCTATGTTGCTTTCTCTTACTGTTCATTTGTGAAGTGTTTTTTCCACCCTTTATTTGCAAGTCGTTACAAAACCCTCATTTGGTATAGTATACCCATTCCTCTCAACACAAACATAGCAAGCATGCTTGTCAGAACTTAACTGGATTTATCTTGCTCACTTGTTTACCCAAGTTTCTATGCAGGTCTTTTATATGACAAAACTCAATAAAATAGGTGAGATATTCTATATATCTAAACATCATGATCTCTATTATTCATCTTCATTTTCTCTATAATTTTACAACTGTATATCCTTCATAATACTCACAAATAGAAGTTACTTTCACCCTCTATTTTATTATAACAATAACTTACTAAAAGCTTCTTCATTTTTCCTGACATTTGGATTATTTTAACACTGATTCTACTTTGATACCAGTATAAACCAAACTGATTGCTTCTGTAAAGAGTTCTATAAGAATCATTAAGAGTAACCTCATAAGTAATAGTTTTTATTTCTTATCCTTTTTTGTTTAAATTTAGCTACAGCACCCATCAAAAGGTTCACTCTGGTCCTATAGCACTTTTAACACAATATTTTCCCCTTATCCACAGTTCTGATTTCTGCCATTTTCCTTCACCTAAAATTATTAAATGGAAAATTTTAGAAAAAATTCAATTTGTGTCAAATAACATTTACCATAACAAGTTTTTAAAGTGTTATATTTAATTGTTATCCATTATTAGTATATTATGCTTAATTATGAATTACACTTAACAATAGGTGTATATGTGTAGGAAAAAAACAATCCATGTAAAGGTGTATACATCCATAGTGTCTGGAATTCCTAGTAACCTAGGAAGGTACTTCCTGGGCATAAGGAGATCTATGTTCCAGCAGTTCCTTATTTTTTTTTTGAATACGCCAGCTAGTTCACTTTTTATTTCTGTAATAAAATATGTATGGCAAAATAAAATTGAGGTCAGACAGTGATTGGGGATAAAGAAACTCATTCGCGGGAAGAAAGTGTAGGAATTATTTTTCAAATGATTACAGAAATTGTCATTTTCTGGAAATAGTAGATAAGCATATACAAATCGAATCACCTAAGCATCTACTTTAACATTAGAGCACTAGCTGAATTTCTTTTTTTTTCAATTTTCGTGTACATTTATTGGTATTTTATGATATTATGAAGCTATTGTTCTAGAGGTCAAGTATGTATTCTAAATCAGTAACTTTAAAAATTAAAAAGATCATTCTCCAGGCACATACATATTTTCATTGAAACCAAAGAAACATATACATAAATACAGGTACATATATGCATTTTTTTTCATGGTTTATTTTTTTATATTTAAAAATTTCCATCTCCTCCCCTCTTCCTCCCCCTTCCCTCCCCTCCTCCTCCCCCTTCCCTCCCCTCCTCCTCCCCCTTCTAACATACATGGTTACCAATCAGTTCAAGAAATATTTAACAGCCTTTTGATTCCATGTAACATGTCTATCATTTGGGATCTAATTCAAGAATCACCTTCAATAAATTTTCTGTGACTTCCTTGATTAAGCTTAGCATCCTCTCTGTTTAGAGATCACCTTGTGCTTTTAAAATTATGTTTGGAAAGGTAAGCTAACATTTTATTTAGCCCCTAGTCTAAATTCTGTAAGTATGTAAGACATTTATTATAGACACTTTCTATTTGAACACTTCCAGATTTTCTTTCTTATGTTTTACTAAATATGCAATGAAATAAAAGAATTAATTAATTGATTAACAAATACAAGTGGTAATTAAATATAATGAGCTTTGTTCATTATTACAGAGTTGGGAGTGACTCTAATTTTTTGTGTTCTTAACTTCCATTGAAGATTGAGGAGCCTTTATCAGCACAATGTCTGTCATCAATGATTCTACTCTGTACCCTCGATTCCTTCTGACTGGTTTCCCAGGCCTTGAAACTAGATATGGCTTGATTTCCATTCCTATATTCTTGGTTTATGCCACTTCTATTGCAGGGAACATTACCATCCTGTTCATTATCAGAACTGAGTCTTCCCTCCATCAGCCAATGTACTACTTTTTATCTATGCTAGCACTCACTGACCTAGGCCTCTCAACTACAACCTTACCTACAATGTTCAGTGTGTTTTGGTTCCAAGCCCGGGAGATCCCTTTCAATGCTTGTCTGGTCCAGATGTACTTCATTCATGTTTTCTCAATTATTGAGTCAGCTGTGCTCTTGGCCATGGCCTTTGACCGCTTTGTAGCAATACGAGAACCTCTGCGCTATGCAGCTATTCTAACCAACAGTGTCATTGTTGGAATCGGCTTCGCAATTGCTGGAAGAGCCTTAGCGCTGGTCTTTCCAGCCTCCTTTCTCTTGAAGAGGCTTCAATATCGGGTTATTAATATACTCTCCTACCCCTTCTGCCTGCATCAGGACCTCATAAAGACAACTGTATCCAGCCGTTGGGTCAGCAGCATCTATGGCCTCATGGTGGTCATCTTCTCCATGGGACTAGATTCTTTGCTTCTCCTGCTGTCCTATGTCCTCATCCTGGGCACTGTGTTGAGCATAGCCTCCAAAGCAGAGAGGATAAAAGCCCTCAACACTTGCATTTCCCACATCTGTGCTGTACTCACTTTCTATACACCAATGATTGGGCTATCTATGATCCGTCGCTATGGGCAGAATGCTTCCCCAATTGTCCACATGCTCATGGCCAATGTATACCTTCTAGTTCCCCCTCTCATGAACCCTATTGTCTACAGTGTAAAAACCAAGCAGATTCATGACAGAATCCTGAGGAAACTGAAGAAACCTAAAGTTTAGAACAAAAGGACTAGAAAACACTATTCGTATTCCTTTTATTATATAGTCTTTCTTATTTATGCAAATATCAAAATGTAAATGTTGTTAATAATATTTTGCCCTTAAGATATTGCATCTAAACATCAATAACAGGAAATGTTTGTCTTTTCAACATAGAGAATTAAAACTTGGCTTTATGTACTTTTAAAATGAAAATCCTCAATTTCCAAGATGTCCAGATTTCAAGACAATTCTTACATAAACATGAAAACTTACATCATCAGCTTTGGCCCATATTACTTTCCTTAGGACAAAAATATTTTGCATATACATTTTGATCATGTTAAATCTAGAAAAAGTATTTTCAACAGGAAGTGGATATTACTAAAAAATGGTGAGTTAATGAAACGTAACACACTTTCTGACGTATGAAAAAATAACTTTGAGACACATCAGTGGACCTGATTTGGGTGATTCTCAAATTAATTAGGAATACCGCTATTTCTAAATCTATTATATCAAACTGTTTTTCTGTTTGAACTATGATTGCTATAAGATATAGCTCTTGGTTTCTCAGTCCTCCTCCACCGTCAGCCACATTCAGAGAGTCCAGTTTGGTCCCCTGTTCCATCAGTCCCATTCCAACTGGACTTGGTGGTCTCATGTTAGATCTGTCCCACCGTCTCAATGGGTGAACGCACTCCTCATGGTCATGACTTCCTTGCTCATGATCTCCCTCCTTTTGTTCCTCATCAGGACCTTGGGAGCTCAATCTGGTGCTTTTATGTGGGGCTCTGTCATGCAAGGACAACGGCGATGAGCATGAACTCTACAGCATGGACGGGCTCACTGTGAGCCTTGTCAGTTTGGTTGCTCACCTTCCTGGACTTAGGGGGATCTGGGAGGACCTTGGACTTAACATAGTGAAGGGAACCCTGATGACTCTTTGTCTTGGAGAGGGGCGGAGTGGGGGTATGGGTGGAAGGGAGGGGAGGGAAGGGGGAGGAGGAGATGGAAATTTTTAATAAAAAAAATGAGGAAAAAAAAGATATAGCTCTTCCAGGTTTCTCAGACTATTTCTCAGCTATCTGCAACAGTCACTGGTCTTAAGTTGTGCTCTCTAAGATGTAAGCAGGGAATGGTGAACTTGTTTAGTAGCCCTATATTCCTGCCTTCATTCTCATAATTTCTTTCAGGATTTCCATTGGTACACTAATATAGAATGTTCAAGATACTTTAATTTTTGTTATTTGAGAATTTAATGTATATGTTTCAGTCATATTTTCTTCAACTTTAATTATGGGATTTATGGGCATATACATTTTAATTGATAAGAATCTCTACAGTATGGTACTAAAAATGATTTTTTTCACAAATGTGAACAATTGAATTATCAGTTTTCTATTTATTTATTTATTTTAATGAAAATAGATTCTTCTCTCCTGCAATACATTCCAACCAGTCCCTCTCTCCACTCCTTCCAGCTCTGTTCTCCTCACCTCTCCCCAGGTGCACTTCCCTCCATATCCTGTTTAGAGAGGAGCAGGCTTTCCAGAGACAACAGCCAAACAGGACAAAATATATGCAATATTACAAGGTGAAAGTCCTCATATCAATACTAGTTAACACAATCCAATAGGAGAAAAAAGAGTCTCAAGAGCAAGCAAAAATGTCAGAGCTATACCAATTTCCATTGTGTCTCACAAAATACCAATTGAACAGCAAAAACATATACTCAGAGGACCTGGAGCAGACCCATGCAGGCCCCATGCTTTAAATCAGATAGTCTACAAAATATCTTTAAAGAATTATACCTACTTGAGGATTCAATTTCTTCATCTTCTAATATAAAGTTAATTTTTGTCATTTTATTTACAAACATTCCCAAGCTTTCATTGAAATTGAACTCTATGATATTTGTTGTCACCTACTTGGTACTAAGTTACATGTTGACTTAACTTCTATTTACATAGACATTAACTACATGCCATGGATACATCTACGAAACACTACCTCAGTTAAGCCTCAGGATATCTTGTAGAAGAAGGGTAGAAAAAGAGTAAAAGCCAGAAGATCATGGAGTATGTCATGATATTTGTGTTTCCTAGTAACATCAGAAGTTATACTCATAAAGTCTAATCAATTTGACTACTCAATCATGACCTGAACTAGGTTGAAACCAATCAGCAAGCTAAAATAGTTGAACTAGGTTCAACTCTACACAAAGAACTACAGGCAATTGAATAAAGCTAATGTTAATCCTCTCAAGAGAATGGCACATAATTGGTTGTTCAGTGCCAAATGGTCAGCTCTGAAAACATACACACAAGTAACAATATATGGACTCAACATGTTACATTTAGAAATAAATACGTATATACAAAAATAAATATATGCATGAAATAACAAATAATGAAAAGAGGCCTTGTGTTTGTAGGAGAGTGGGAAATGGAATATGGGAGGGTCTAGAGGGGAAAGGAAGGGGAGAAATGTAATTAAATTATAATCTCAGACAGACAAATAAGAAACCTCCAACTAAAAGTAAAATCGCCTAAAAAATAAGAACAAAAAATGAAAAAGAGTAACATTAACTTTAGACTCACAGAAAGAAATTAAATTCTATACAGGTCCCAGATACATAGTACCTAGTTCCTCCTGTTATTAACATCTTGCCTTAGTATGGTACATATGTTACTAATTAGTAAACCACTGTTAATACTTTGTTAGCCAAGCTGTACATTCTTTTCACATTTCCTTAGGTCCTATCATCTTCTGTTCCTCCCAGACACCAGCCAGAGTACCACAGAACGTCAGGAAGAGTTGTTCTTAGACTCTTTTTGTTCGTAAAATTCTCTTGAGACCCTTTTTCTTTTACTGGGTTGTCTTACCCAGCATTGGATCTAGGGTTTGTGCCTAGTCTTATTCTACCTTATTATGCTATGTTCTATATTTCTGGAAGGCCTTATTTTTTTCTGAAGGAAAACAGGGGAAGAGTGGAGGGGTGGACTGCAGTCAGAACATATTGTATGAGAGAAGGATGAATAAAGAAGAGAATTTCACTGTTAAAATATTGACAGTTTGTAAAATATTTTTCTACTAGAATTTTTTAAAATAATTCTTATGTGGTAGGAGAAGAATTGTATGATTGGGAGAGGAAGTTCATGTGGCATAATTCTACTTTCAATTTACAGTTTTGACAAAATACATTAGAAGCTTAAGTTACCACAGGTGATGCTCACTTTGTTCCTGTGACTTGGGTAGAATTTCTCATCTTACTTCTCTATAGAGATTCCCCTCCTCTTCCTTATATTGCCCTCCCCTCTTTTTCTTTTCACTCCTATCTCTCTTTTTCTTTACTTTAAAAAAAAAAAACTCTTTCTTTCCAAGGTATAAGAAACTCTGAGGTATAATGCTTACCTAACATGTGGGAGGCCTTGAGTTTGATTCCAAGCTCGATAAACAAAATGAAATAATATCTTTTCTTCATTGTACTTTTTTGTTATAAAATCACTCTGCATAGCTTGCACTGGAGGAGCAGCTTCTGTCCCTGACTGACAGCAGAAAGCTTTCTACGAATCTTTTAAAATCCTTGCTTCTGAAGCATGCCTCTTTCTCTCTCATTTATTCAGTAACTTATTGATGTTAACAAAGTAGTTAGAAATTTTATTTCTTTTTGATGCATTATCTCTCTGTGCAGATCAGGGTAATTTCAAATTTATGATTTTCCTACCCCAGCCTTCCTTGTTTGAGAGTATAGAAATGGGGTACTGTGCCAACTTATTTTATATTTAGGATTATAGGCAGATACATTTGAATTGACTTTCTCAATTTTTTTCTTTTTCTTTTTTTTTTTTTTTTTTTTTTTGGTTTTTCGAGACAGGGTTTCCCTGTAGTTTCTAGAGCCTGTCCTGGAACTAGCTCTTGTAGACCAGGCTGGCCTCGAACTCAGAGATCTGCCTGCCTCTGCCTCCCGAGTGCTGGGATTAAAAGCGTGCGCCACCACCGCCCGGCCTCTCAATTTTTTTCTTGATTTTACCAAGAGTAACTCTTCTTAGATAATAACTGTATTTTTGATATCTCTCCATAAGTATGAGGATTTATTTGTTGGTTTATTTTTGCATCTATACATTTAAGTAAGTCTGTTTTCAATGATTTATTTACTAACCTATGTGTTTATGGTTTATATTTATATTTATGGCTTCTAAAACTATAAAATGCTCCAGTATCATCTGGCATACCTTGTAAAAATCCTTGAATCACTTCATTCTTCAAAACATGCTTATTGTCTTCATATTTATCAGCACTATTTGAATGTTGCATTTATTTTTTCTTTTCTTTGTTCTTTGGTTGGCAAACAAAAGATCATAATATGTCTACTAATCCACTCACAAATCTACATGCATATTTCTTTATGACAAAAAACTATCAATAGAAAGAAAATATGAATTAATTCTTATATCTCCAAATATAACTATTTATTTTTCTAATTTTATTATCTACCTTCTTCTTTACTATAAACTCTTACCACAGCAATGAGAAACATTTTTATTGTTATTAGCTATAGGGTTGTTCAAGTCCAATATATAAATTTATAGCAATGTAACAATTACACATTGGATATACCATTTGTCCTTTGTGTGATCTTCAAATAGTTTCCGTTAGTGTGTGCATTAACTTTTAATTTCTGAAGTGTCTCACTGATAGGAAGATTTACAATTTTTCTTTGTATTGGAAATAGGTTTTTATATTCCACAATATTTCCTGATTGTGGTCTCTTCTCGCTCTGTTCCAGTTTTCTCCTTACCTCCCTCCCATCCAAATCCAGCCCCTTTCTATCTCTCATTAGAAAACTAACAGGCTTCTAAGAAATAGTAATAAAATAATGTAAAATGTAATAAGCCAAAACAAAAGTTAACACATCCGAATAGAACAAAACAAACAAGGAAAAAAGCCAAGAGAAAATGCAATAAACACATATACTATTCAGGATTCCATAAAAACACTAAATTGGAAGCCACAATATATGTGCAAAAGACCCGAAGGGTAAAAAGGAAGAAAAAATAATATAGAAAAGAAATAAAATAAAAAAAAACAATAATTTTTTTTTCTTAAAGGAAATGCCTTGGCATGATGCTATAAGATAAGGAACTTCCAAAAGATGCTGCTGAGTTCAGTTTTTTTTTTTTTTTTCTGTTGGTCTTCTACTGCTGGACATGCAGCCTACTCTTAAGAGTACTTTTCTTCTCCAGTGAGACTCTCTCAGAGGAAATTAAATTTTTGTTTGCAAATTGTTATCAATTGGATTTTGCTTCTTGTTTAGGGTTTGGGGCTTGTGTCTACTCTTTTCAGCTCTAGTACCCCAACTAGGGTAGACCCTTGCGGGCCCGGTACATACTGCCTCAGTCTCCGTGAGGTTCATATGTACGGCAGTCTTGTTGATTAAGAGGGCCTTGTTTTCTTGGTTTCCTCCAACCCCTCTGGTTCTTATACTCATTCAACCTCCTCTTCTGGAATGTTCCCTGAGCTCTGAGGATAGTGATTTGATTCATAAAGTCTGGCTGTGGGTTTCTGCATTTGTTCTCATCTGCTGAAAAAAGCCTCTCTGTGCACTGCTAAGCAATGCACTGATCTACAAGTATATCAAAATGTCTTTAGTAATTTTATTGTTATATTTTTTGTTTCATTGTTGATTTTTTAAAGAACAGTAGTATTTGGTTTTACCCTCAGTTTCTGGACCATCTAGTCTCAGGTCTTTTGTCACCCAAGCAGTGTCAGATATGTGTTCCATCTTATAGAGTCAAATCAAATATTGGCTGCTACTCCACAAGTTGTGTGCCACCACTGCAGGCAGGGCACCATTAGAGATAAAAAGGTCTATGACTTGGTTTGTGTTTATATTTTTGTTTGTTTGCTTGCTTTAGTAGCATGCAGAGTATCTTCCTGTCAAAGACTCTAGCATGTAGGAATGAAGGCTCTATGTGAGTACCAGGTCAACTTCCCCATGTACAATGAGTTGTAGAGGAGTTGTCTTCAGGAATGGGGGTTTGTTATAAGTGTGTGGAGGACAGCCTATAGTTTTGACAACAGAATGGGTGATTTGGAGATTCCCATGGGACTCTTTGAGCAATTAATCAATTAGATATAACACAATACTCATATTAGAGGCTTCATTTGGTGACCAGAGATGGCCAGGTTGGATTTGTCTTTCCTGGTTTTTTTTTTGTGTGTGTGTGTGTGTGTGTGTGTGTGATTTCATTTAGATTGTCTTTATATAATGTATATATTTTGCAAAGCTTATACCACATTAAGTTTTCATAATACCATTCAAATTGCTCTTAATTTTTACTGTCTCTCTACATATTCCCTCTCTTGACCGCTTCTACTTTTTCCTCCCTACTTGATTCTCCCTTTCCAGTCCCTCTCCAATCCATCTGTAACTATTCTACTTCCCTTACATAGGGAGATCTATACATTTTCTTTTAGGTACTTACTCTATGCCTAACCTCTCTTTTTAAACTGAGTAACACTCAATTGTGAAAAATATCAGGGTTATTTTATCAGTTTTTGTGTTGAAAGACATTTAGATTGTTTCCAATATCTGGGTATTATAAATAGAGTATCAATGAAATGAGCATGGTTGAACAAGTGTCTCTGTCGGAGGATGCAATATCCTTTGGGTATATGCCCAAGTGTGATACAGTAGGATCTTGAGGTAGATCTTTGTGTAACTTCCTGAGGGACGACCATACTGTTTTTAATAGTAGTATATAAGTTTGTCCTCCCAATGGATCCATGTTCTCTTTACTCCACATCCTTTCTAGCATGAGCTGTCCCTTTTTTTATTTGTCTTAGACATTCTGACAGCTGTAAGATGAAATCTCTAGTAGTTTTAAGTTGCTTTTCTCAATGACTAAGGATGTAGAACATTTCTTTAAGTGCTTTTTAGCAATGTAAGAAAGTTTTAATTTTAATGAAATTGAATTTATACATATTGTCTCTTAAATATTTTTCTATCTTGCTAAACTCAAGATATATGAATTTTAAAAAGTTTTACAGTGCTTTCATTTACATTTTAGTCTTTAAATTTTGTTTTTAATTTAATGGCAGCTTCTATTGAGTTTCATCTTTACTTCTCACTCATAGATTGAGATTATTCTGCACACAAAGAAATTCTATTGCTTTCTTTTGTAATTGAATGTCTTTTAGTATTCTTTCTTTTTTTCCTTATTGTACTAGCTAGTGCTCCAGCAAGATATTGAATAGGAAGAACATGAATTTGAATCCTTGTTTTGCTTTTCTTTTCATACTCTAGGTTGAAAATATTGTTTACAGTCACTGGATATGATCTCAGCTATAGGTTTTTGCTAATTCCCTTTGCAAGGTCAATGACATACCTCCGTATTGTTAGTTTGCCTACTTTTTTAAAAAAAATATTATTTATGGGGCTGGAGAGATGGCTCAGAGGTTAAGAGCACTGACTGCTCTTCCAGAGGTCCTGAGTTCAATTCCCAGCAACCACATGGTGGCTCATAGCCACCTATAATGAGATCTGGTGCCCTCTTCTGAAACGCAAGCATACATGGAAGGAATGTTGTATACATAATAAATAATTAAATCTTTAAAAAATATTATTTATTTGTTTACTTATTTTTTTGTTTTGTTTTGGTTTGGTTTTCGAGACAGGGTCTCTCTGAAGCTTTAGAGCCTGTCCTGGAGCTAGCTCTTGTAGACCAGGCTGGTTTCAAACTCACAGAGATCTGCCTGCCTCTGCCTCTGCCTCCCTAGTGCTGGGATTAAAGGCGTGTGCCACCACTGCCTGGCTGGGGACATTAAAGTAGTACATAATTGGGAACACATAAGTGAATGTTGAACATATGTGACAGCAAGATAGTGAATAGAAAGTTGAATTGCATAAAACAAGCTACAAAAAGTGTGATATACAAATCAACTAGTAAGTAGGTACAATAAATTAATCTAAGATGTTTTATTTAAAAAACAGATAAGGCTGATAATTTATAATATATCTTCTGGTTGCATAAATAGAAAAAGGACATTAGCTATAGTTGTGGTAACCATATATGAAAGCATGCTAAAAATATAATTGCAAACCAAAAATTATTCTGAAGTATCAAAATCTTGAATTGAATTAAATGTATGTATGTATACAGATATAATAATAGTGGGGTGAATGGGAGGGATAATAAATGTAATTATTAATAAGACTTGTAAAATGTAGTAATAGAAATATACAGTCTTTGGAAGAGTATAATGTGAAGTAAATTATGATATACAAGGGATTAAAAGAAAAGATTGCACTTTCTAAACTGAGTGTGCTGGTTAATTTAAAATTATGTAAGTTTCAAAAAGTGAGAGTAAGTTTTGCAGTCATCATTTCATATTAAAATTCCCACACTTATGAAACAATGCTCAGAAAATTAGCACAGTAACATTAAAAGAAACTATTGGAGACATCAGTTTTTGTAATAATAATGGACGCATTGTAACAATGATGGAAGTATTATACAGAGCAGCCACCAGGTCTCTGATGAAAGAGGAAAAAGCCTACTTTACCAAAATGAAATAAGAAGAAAATTGTGTCAGCAGAGGTAGAGGAAGAAATCAGCTGCATCTTTTGTGAAGTAGCAGTAAAACCACTTTAAATACTTAAAACAGAATGTCGGTGCAGCTTCATGTTATGACATGGGTTTTACTGCAAGGCATATTTCTGAGTGAGCTGTGATGGTGGCCTGTGGAGTCTCATACAATGCTATTCCTTTTCCTTTCCTTGCACTTGCAGTAACATTTTCTTCACACGGTCATAGATCTGCTTGGTTCTCACTGTCATATATGACAGGATTGAGCATTGGCGGAACTACAACATAAAGGTTGGCGAGAAGTATATGTATATAGCGAGGCACATTTCGACCAAAACGGTGTGTCATGAAGGAAAAGAGAGCTGGCATGTAGAAGGCAAGGATGACACAGACGTGAGAACCACAAGTGCTGAGGGACTTGATCCGGGCTTCCTGAGAAGGAAGATGAAACACAACATGTAGTATCTGTATGTAAGAAAGAGCAATAGCTCCTCATCAGGACCTTGGGAGCTCAGTCCGGTGCTCCAGTGTGGGGCTCTGTCATTTCTTCATCTATCGTCAGGTGGAGGTTCTATGGTGATATGCAAGAAATTCATCAGTATGGCTATAGGAACTGGCCTTTTCAGGCTCCCTCTCCTCAGCTGCCCAAGGAACTAACTGGGGGCGTCTCCCTGGAAACCTGGAAACCCCTCTAGGGTCAAGTCTCTTGACAACCCTCAGGTGGCTCCCTAAATTAAGATATATGCTTCCCTGCTCCCATATCCACCCTTCCTGTATCCCAAGCACCCCATTCCTCCGAGCTCCCCCCATTCTCCCCTTCACGCTTTTCTCTCCCCATCTTCCCTTGGCCCAGTCTCGCCCAACCCTCAAGTTCCCAATTTTTGCCTGGCAATCGTGTCTACTTCCAATATCCAGGAGGATTACTATATCTTTTTTGGGGGATTCACCTTCTTATTATCTTCGCAAGGATCCCAAATTATAGGCTCGATGTCCTTTAATTATGGCTAGAAACCGATTATGAGTGAGTACATCCCATGTTCATCTTTTTGGGTCTGGGTTACCTCACTCAGAATAGTGTTTTCTATTTCCATCCATTTGCATGCAAAATTCAAGATGTCATTGTTTTTTACCGCTGAGTAGTATTCTAGCATGTATATATTCCACAGTTTCTTCATCCATTCTTCCACTGAAGGGCATCTAGGTTGTTTCCAGGATCTGGCTATTACAAATAATGCTGCTACGAACATAGATGAGCAAATGAGCAGAAGGAGAGACAACATGAGAAAGAAATTCAGGACCGTGAGGGAACCTCCACCTGGAGATAGATGAAGAAGATGACTAAGCCCAACATTGGAGCACTGGACTGAGCTCCCAAGGTCCTGATGAGGAGCAGAAGGAGAGAGAACATGAGAAAGAAAGTCAGGAACGTGAGGGGTGTGTTTACTCATGGAGACAGTGGGACAGAACTAATTGGAGATCACCAACTCCAGTTGGGATGGGACTGATGGATCATGTGACCAAACCCGTCTCTCTGAATGTGGCCAACAGTGGGGGCTGACTGAGAAGCAAAGGACAATGGCGCTGGGCTCTGATTCTTCTGCAAGGACGGGCTCTGTGGGAGCCTTCTCAGCTTGGTCGATCACCTTCCTGGACCTGGGGGGAGTTGGGAGGACCTTGGTCTTAACATAGAGTAGGGAACCCTGATGGCTCCTTGGCCTGGAGAGGGAGGGAGGCGAGGTATGGATGGAGGGGAAGGGAGGGAAGGGGGAGTAGGAGGGGAGGAGATGGAAATTTTAAATATAAAAAAAAACCATGAAAAAAAACTTTGCTTAAAAAAATTAAAAAAAAGAAAGAGCAATAGCTACTATGTCAAACAGTAGATTACATATGGAACATAAACCATAAATGATATTGGCCTTGACACTGGCACAAGACAGACGAGCAAGACCCATGTGTTCATAGTAGGTGTGGGGAATGATGTGATGCCCACAGAAGGGCAGTCTCAAAATTAGAAATACAAATGGAACAACAAAGATGATAGCCCTCACTAGCACTGCAAGGCCAATCATAGAAACAACCTTGCTGGTGAGGATTGTGCTATATCGAAGTGGGTTACAGATGGCCACATAGAAGTTGTAGGCCATCGCTAAGAGGACTGTTGGCTCCATAAGTGTGAATTTGTGGATGAAAAACATTTGTAAAAGGCAATCTTCAAAGACGATCTCTCAGAGATTAACCCAGAAAATCCCAAGCATTTTAGGGATGGTAGCGGCTGAAAGGCTCAAGTCAATGCTAGCCAACATGGCCAGAAAGTAGAACATGGGTTGATGGAAGCTGCTCTCAGTTTTGATCACAAATAAGATGTTGAAGTTTCCTAGGAGAGCAATAATGTACACGGCACAGAAGGGAAAGCCAATCCAGACATGAAAAGACTCTAGTCCTGGGATCCCCAGCAACAGGAAGGAGGAAGGATGAAACTGGGTGTCATTGAGAAGGAGCATCCTATAGAAGAATGCATGAATCAGTCTTCAGAACTATGTGCTCATCCAAATGTCAGCTCTCTGTATCAAGTTTTGAAACTGGAGACCTAGAGCAATTTTAAGGGATGCTACAAATCCTGCTCATGTTCATCTGGAAGCCATCATATCCATTTGAAATGCATTGTATACTACGTCTTTTAGAATATTAACAAGTCCATGGGAGCTCAGTCCGGTGCTCCAATGTGGGGCTCTGTCATTTTCTCCATCCAACGCCAGGTGAAGGTTCTATAGTGATATGCAAGATATTCATGAGTATGGCAATAGGATCTGGACATTTCTGGCACCCTCTCCTCAGCTGCCCAAGGAACTAGCTGGGGGCGTCTTCCTGGACACCTGGGAACCCCTGTAGAGTCAAGTCTCTGCCAACCCTAGAATGGCTCCCTTAATTAAGATATATAATTCCTTGTTCCCATATCCACCCTTCCTATATCCCAACCATCCTATTCCCCCAAGCTCTTCCCATCCTCCACTTCACACTTTTCTCTCCCCATCCCCCATCTCACCCCACCCCCAAGTTCCCATTTTTTGTCCGGCAATCTTGTCTACTTCCAATATCCAGGAGGATAACTATATGTTTTTCTTTGGATTCACCTTCTTATTTAGCTTCTCTAGGATTTTTTTTACAAATTATAGGCTCAATGTCCTTTATTTATGGCTAGAAACCAATTATGAGTGAGTACATCCCATATTCATCTTGAGGGAGATCATGAACAAGGATGTCAGGACCGTGAGGGGTGTGTTCACCCATTGAGACAGTGGGACAGAACTAACGGGAGACCACCAAGTCCAGTTGGAATGGGACTGATGGAACAGGCAACCAAACCAGACTCTCTGAATGTGGCTGATGGTGGAGGAGGACTGAGAAACCAAGGACAAAGGCGATGGGCTTTGACTCTTCAGCATGGACGGGCTCACTGTGAGCCTTGTCAGCTTGGTTGCTCACCTTCCTGGACTTAGGGGGATTTGGGAGGACCTTGGACTTAACATAGTGAAGGGAACCCTGATGGCTCTTTGACCTGGAGAGGGAGGGAGTGGGGGTATGGGTGGAAGGGAGGGGAGGGAAGGGGGAGGAGGAGGGGAGGAGACGGAAATCGTCAATAAAAAATTGAGAAAAAAAGAATATTAACAAGTCGAGCACAATTCTTGGGGGAAGCTACACACTACAAACAAAGTAAATAAAAGTAAAATATTATTCATGTATAGATGGTAATCTATTGTAAGTCGTCCTTCTCTTTGAAATCACTAGCCTTATAACCAATAAGAATTATTTTACACTAATGTTGCCTTTTTTGAGTACTTTCTTATTTTGGTCATCTTTAATAAGAAAGCATGCTTGGATGTTGATGAACTTAGGGTTCTGCTATTCCATAGATATATTACTGGGAACTAATCCAGTTGATCAAATGAAAGTATTGTAATGGCTAGTCAAGACTGCCAGCTTGACTAGGTTAAGAAACACCTCAGAGATTACTAAAACTAACTTCCAGATGATGCTATGAATCAATTCCAGACACTATTAAATCACGATATAAATGATGTAGTAGAAGTTTTAATCTATTGGTACATTATAAATTTGAATGTTTGTCTGAGTTACCCAAGTTGATTAACATCCTTAAACATGTGGAATCAACATATAATCCTCCAAAACCAGTATAAAAATGATCCTTCTGAATATCTTAATATCCTGCTAAATGTAATACACAGCATCTTCAATTTATAAGTGAAGCAGACACTGATTTTGGAGGAATGATCAATGCATGATTCTGTATGCAGAGAAGTGTTTTAGTGACTCCTACTAATTAGTACAGCAAATATGTTTCAATTTCTTTAAAAATGAGAATATAAGGTACCACTATAATTACCTAATAAATGTTACCTACACAGCTACATGTAATATATCAAACATTCTTCTTTATTGTTGATACAAAATATTTTGATCACCTCTTCCAACTCCTCCATGATTCATTCCACATTCTTACCCACATTACTTTTGTTCTTTCTTCCCCCTTCTCTCTATCTCTCATTCATATATATATATATATATATATATATATGAAAGACAAGAAACCAAAATAAAGAAAACCAAAAAACAAATCCCCCACAAATGAAAATTAAAACAGAAAGATAATGTAGGAATATTGTAGTTGTATTATAATATAAAAAAGATTAAGACAAAAATGCATTTAGTGGTTACTTAAAACTGTAAGCATAATCTTTTCTCTATTTTTATATATTTAAATGTAAATATTTCTATCAAAGAGCTTCAAGCTGTGTAGACCATTGATAGATTTTCTCAGCATGCTATTGTTCTGAATTCAAACACAGCACCTCCATTTGTACATATATGATATCTATCTATCTATCTATCTATCTATCTATCTATCTATCTATCTACATATCTATTATATATCTGTCTGTCTCTCCAAATATGTAGCCTATTTACCTATCTTCCCACCTTCCTAGGTTATATGTATCTTTTACCTGTCTAACTAACAGTTCAAACTATCATTTCTTGAGGATGATTAGTATAGTATGATGATTTCAAATGCTTCAGAATATGAAGTCTGCACCAGATTGACTGCCATAAGAGTTGACTTTCTGACTAATTCACCCTAGGTTTGAAGGAAGTTAAGAGCAAGTGTTGTTACCTTCCACAAATAATTTAAAATGTCTATAATTGTTTCTTGATATAGAAAATTAAGATAATTAGGCAAATATACCTTAAACTTCAAATCTATTACTATGTTTAGAATAGCAGTTTTTTCCAAAGCAGTTTAAAGCATATTCCAAAGATATACTATCACTCATTAGACATTTAGCAGAATAACTTTTCTAAAGTAACTAGATAGCATCTTCATGTAGTGTTATATGACCTTAACTAGCCATGCTCGTAATCTTTCCTGAAGCTTCATTTTCTGGCTCTGCCTTCAATAGACACTATGTCTTCTATCCTCTCTTCTGTTTTCTTGTTCCCTATATTTCCTCAAGTTAAAAAATGGGAGACTCACCAGGCTGAGCCCCAGAATGGAGTCTTGCCCTTGTTGAGTGTCATTCTGGCCTGTTTTGATCAGGGCTTTCCATTTTTTCTGAAAGTACCATTTCCCCAGAGCCAGTATCATAAAAAGCAGACATCCCTGTGGATTTTGGCTCTTATTCTTTCATGATCAGTGAAGAAAACTGTAGCTTATGAGAAAACCAAACTAGAATAAGGTAGGGTTTTGCACAAGCACCTCTTATGAATCTGTGAACTTTTTCTGAGCTTGCTGTATATCAAAGCAATAACATATACACATTCAGAAAAAAAGTTAAAATTGTGTTACCGTATAACAGGAGAACAGCGGTCTGATGTTTGACAATAGGTGTCTGACCAGTAGACACCCGAGGTTAACAAGAACAGGCCCAATGCCAGGAGTGATTTATTTCTTTGCAATTTCTTGGCTGCTGAGGGCCCATTGATGCCAAATCATTATAGGATATTGACAATGCACTTACTTACCCTCCAAAACTTGACTGTAAGATCCTATTGCTGAAGATACCAAATACTTGATCCATAGAACATGGAGATATAAAACTAGTACTGACCTGGAAGTTAATCTCTACTTTATAGATTTCATAGTGCTGGAATATGCTATGGGCTCTAAAAAGAAAAGTAATCATTAATTTTATGTAGATATGAACCATTAGAGCTACAATAATAGCTGACCTGTCAAGATATGCCTCCTGCTGCAATAGCGGCACAAACATTAAGGGAGTAACTAGCCACTTTCTTATTGGATTTAAGTCATGCTCCATAAGATTAACTCTTACCCAGCACCATTATTGGACAATAAACCCATGACCAGATAAATCATAGACCCTAAGGGACAACTATTATTATTATTTTGCTTAGTGGTCATAATGTTAAGCCAATTCCTACCAATTTATCATTATATCTCCAAACTTTTAACAGAGCACCTTCTGTTTTTAGGGGATGGTTATAAACACAGACACAAAGTTGGCCAAGGTTAGAGAATAAAACTACAGAATGGTCAGCCCTATGGAATATCTATGCTTCTGAGGGGTTAATGTGTAAGAGGGTGTGGAAGGAGTAAAGGAGTCAGAAGCAGTAAATAACTACAAGTAAACAGCAGCAGGGTAGCTGTACATATGAATTTAGAGTAGTTGTGACAGCAAACACAAAACTTGTGCAAACTCAAGCCAGGCCAAATCTCAGCATGGAGAAGGTGGACGGGTGGTCAGCACAGCATACTCTTATGGTCCCTGAAGATTTAAATCAAAAGAACAGGAGGTTTTGTGGAAAGACAATCAGAATGTTTCATCATTATTCATAAAACATAATACATACAATATAATTTTTAAATATGTGTATGTAAACTGTCAAATAAAAGATAAAAAATTACCTAGCTCCCAGATTTCCTTAGTTTCTATAGTTCTTTATTTAGTGTTGAGACTCTAAGGGCTTTTCTCTGTCCATAGGTCGTCTCCTTTGGGGAAGAATACATCTATTGATTGTCTGGTACCAAACAGTCACCCCTTCCAACAAACATGTAGGTAGCATTAATCATACCCAACAGATCATATTTAGGAATATATGCTTATACACATTAATGTATAAAATAATAACTAGTGAAAAAAGCCATGAATTTGAAGGCGAGTATGAAAGTGTATATATATATATATATATATATATATATGATGTTGGGAGGAAAGAAAGGGAAAGAATAAATGTTGTAATTAAATTATAGTCTCAAAAATAAAGAAAGGTAAAAATATCACTAATGAGTAAATATCAGAAACTGAAACATATATAATTGCAGAATTAAAGAATATAGTCAGAAATATATATTGTAGAATATAGCAAAAGGGAAATTATTAATGAGGAGGGAAATAACTGAAAACATGATGGAAAATATAAAAATTACAGAAGCATGTTAGAGTCCGCCTGCCTAGAACATGTGTGGCATGCCACAGTAAATAGATGGAAACAAACACAATGCTATAGAGAAGAGAAATGACTTAGGGGACAATTATAAAGTTTCCAAACCAGTCAGATTGTGTTGCTCTGACAATGATAATAATAGTGAAACTAGAATTTTCATAGTAACACTAGATGGAAGAAAGCATGAAGAAATGACTGCTAATATTTGCAGGCCAGATTCACTTGTCATTTGATGGAGCTAATTTAAGATAAACAAATGCTAGCTGACATGAACAAAATCATCTCCCTATTATGTACAGTCACTCCCCTTCACTCAAGGTGAATAACTACTAGAGTGTAATACACAGTTTCTCTGTTCATTTTGGCCTATGAGAGTCCTCAGAATCTCATAAATGACTTAAACTTGATAAAAGAAGCAAAGAAGAGGCATCTGAATATACTAATATGTGATGGTTCGATGTTTAAACAGTAGCTATTGATGTTCTGCAAAGGTGATTGCTTTTACTATTATCAAAAAGAGTGACAAGAAAGGAAGGCAAGCTTTGTGTTAACGTGAGTATTGGACTTTCACCTCTGTGTCCTCACCTTCTGTTCACGATTTTTACTTTGGCACGTACTACATGCCCTATACATTTCAAATATAACATGCTTTATACTTTTATACTTTTCATTGCCATTTTGCAAATATTTTATTATGTTTTCAATATTTCCCTCTTTGTTACCATCACTCTTTACTACCATCTACAATATATATGTATATTTCTTAAGATTTTTACTTTGATTCTGCAGTTATATGTTTTGAATTTCTGATTATATGATTAGAAGTTAGTGATGCTTTTTTGAGACTATTATTGTTACAACCCGATTGACCATCCTCCAATGGTCTAAAATAATGATTTATATCCTACATGAACTGACTTTCTTTTTAAATTGACACAAGCCAGGATCATCTGAGAAGTGGCAACTTCAGTGGAGAAAATTGATCCAGTGATTGGCCTATGGTCTGTAGGAAAGTCTGTGGGGGCATTTCTACTAGCTTGGTGGCTAATGCTGGAAGACCTAGTTCGTTATGGGTGGTGTCACACCTGGACTGTGTAAGAAAACACAGTGAAGGGGCCATGAGAAACAAACCAGTAAACAGCATTCCTCCATTGCTTCTGCTGCAGTTCCTTCCTTGAGGTTTCTGCCCTGACTTCTCATGATGAACTGTAAGCTGGAAAGCTGAAATAGGTCATTTCCTCCCCAAGATGCTTTGGTAATGGTGTTTTATTGCAGCAATAGAGACCTAATTCAGACACTGCTTGTGGGCATCCTTCAGTCCTCATAGAGAGATTACAGAAAATTTAATGATACGTATGACCGTGGAAAGGTGAGTTTTCCAAATTATGTTACTTCAAAGACTTTGATTCTAGCCAACTATGCTGTACTGGACCACAGCCAGCACCCTATAATCCTTTCATATTTTCTGTTCTTACTGGATTGTTTCTCCTGGCTTCACAAACCCTACACGGCTTGCCTTCTTCCATCCTTCAAATGTCTACGTAAATGTAATTTCCTAGTGTTACTTCCCCTAAAAATGTTACTCAGAATTAGCTTCACAATCAGTATCTTCATTATTATATTGCCATCTATGTACCTACTTAATTTGTCTTGTTTTTCTACATTTTGTTCATACTGTTTACTAGTAAACAATGCTTAAAACAGTGCGTGTTACACAGTATATGATAAATGGTTTTGTTGAATGGTAAAATGATGAAACTCACATATCCTGCTTTGTACAGCAGGCCATCACAGCTGACTATAAACAAAATCTTCCAAGATGGAAGCCTGAACACTCAGCTCTACAGCACTATCAGGGTAACCCAAGTCTTCTTGACTTCTCCCTCATCAGACAAATGGGATAATCAATATGTATGTTGTGAGATTTAAAAACACTAACCTTACTTGAAGAATTTCTGTATTATTCACATTTCAAAATAAGATCAAGAACAATTCTTTCTCTGTCTCTGTCTCTCTTTCTCTCTCTCTGTCTCTCTGTCTCTCTCTCTGCACACACACACACACACACACACACATACATACAATATGATATGCCAGTATTGTTGGTGTTAGTCTATATTTCAGTGAACATGATGGTGTCCTACCCTAAACTGGAGTTAAAATAAAGAATTAATCATATTTAAAAGAGAATGTTGTTTATGGGTATAACAAGAAATAATTTGCATGTAAACAGGTATTCCTAAATTTGAAAATCAGATGCAAGATCAAGGATGTGGATTGCCTATGTCTGAGAAGATTTAATTACACCAGAATGATTTAACTCTGACTGCAGAGCTTTGTTATCTCCTAGGGTCTCCCAGTGGTCTCACTTTAGAGATTGTGAGTGAAGGGAAAAGCACCTAAGGATATGGAGAAAGAAAAAGCTACAAGAGATCTACAACTTCTCTGGGTGCTGATGTTCATGTGAAAACATGGGTCCTTTTCAGTGGCTATCTGAAATTAAGGAAGAAAGCAGGAGGTGAAATGACCGTGGGAGGAGGAAACAAACACCTTCTGATATTGGCAAATGGGTAAAGGAACTGTCTACAAGAACTGATTGGCATAATTCTGTACATATTTGAGTAGCAGCCACTTTCATTTGTTTTTCTAAATACAAACTTACACAATCTCTTGTAAAAGTTTTGTGTCATTTGATATCTTTTATGTCCTTTCTGTATCCTGCATTTCTTCACTGGCCTAGATTATGCATTGCACAAGCAAGGTTTTATTTGCTTCATGCTTTCTATTTCCCATGGTTATGTCTCCTTCATTTTTTATAGGTTGGATAAGTAGCTCTGATGCAAACCCATATTCCACAGGAAAGGAATAACAATAGTACTGATGTCAACTGTTCAGAAACTGCCCTTCACCACTTGTAACCAGTGAAACAGAATACTTCTACTTGCTACTTCCCCTCAACAGAAGATAATGCTAATCACACTGCAATGGGGTAGCACCCAGTGATAGAAACTAATTTCTTTGTAGATGTTGATGCATATGCAAGAACCCCAGTTGGCTTACATTATAAGAATGTAATGTAAGAAGGTATCTGCTAAGGACACCTGGCTCAAGACACTCAGCACCTGTGGCTCTCATGTTTGTGTCATGATTTCCTTCTATGCACCAGCATTTTCTCTGTTATGACCCACCAATTTGGAAGAAATTTCCTCAGTATATCCACATTCTTCTTGTCAAGGATGACCTTCCATTAGTTTATATTTGTTTCCCTGTTTGTGAATTTTTGCTCATTTTTTAAATTTTTAAGTTGCACATGGCTGGTGTGCTCAGACACACCTCAAATTTATGACATCAGAGTACTGGCCACATGTTGGCATTGACTGCCACAACAGTTTTGTTCTCAAATTTGCATAGCTAAAACCAGTGATGTGAATCTGATGCATTGAGAGTTTCGGTTATGTGAGAACTTTTGTCGTGGACAGAATTATAAAACCTTAGAGACTATGGTCAGTATGCTGCAGTTCTATTTTTTCAAGATGTTCAAGCAAGTGTTATTTACTTGTAAAAAACTGTAGTAAAATTTAATGTTAGCAACTCAGAAATAATGCATTGTTTTCAAAGAGGGTTTTCTTTGTAAGGTTTATTATACTTTGTCCAAGAAGAGTGTCACTGCTACAGAATGCTAGAAGTTCCAGCAGTGGTAAGACTAGCACCATCTCATTGGTTTTGTTTGATAGCTTCATTGAAACAAGCTAGCTGCATGTAATATCATCCAGTGTTATCTATATCTGTGTAACATGATTGACATTATGTGAGTAAAATTTCTACAGAAATCATGAAATTCTGATAAAACCTATTTTTTTTAGTAATAATTTGTCTCAGAACCTGTACAAATTTGTAAACCACAAAGGCCCATTTGCTATTTTGTCATGTGTTTGGCTTCCAAATATACTTTTTAGAACTATTCCATGGCATGCCTATTTTATAGAATGAACTTTATGGAAGAAACCTTACCTAGTAGTATTATGGTAGAAAATATGATGTAGCAAATTGTTAGAGGAAACTTGTATTAGTTCACATTGTGCTTAAACTGGATATTCTCTGGAAAATCATCCCACATTTAGGCTATGTAATTCAAAACCCAAGTGACTCTAGTAGGAATTAGTGAGTAATGAAATTATATCATCCTTCATTTATGTTTTCTTTAGTTTATGAAATAGCCTTGACTTTTAATTGCATCTTTGGTTAAATAAGAAACATTCACTCTTATATTGAATGATTTCCCTTATGATTGTTTGGCATGGTTTTAGTAAGTTTGATAGATTTATAAGTTTGACTATCTAGATGTGGCATTTACCATTAGGCTTCTACATGCAGGCTTTGTTTATTTAATAAGTATTTTAGCATTCTGTCTATCCATTATGTTTTTTGTGAATACCAGCTATTACTAGATTACAGGATCTACAGTCCTGTTGCCTTACCTTTGTGTAGGGTTTAGTCTTTATCAGAGTTTTTTTTTTTTAGTGTCTACTCCTTCCCTTTGTTCCTATGACAGATGAATTCAGGTTCTATGTTTCTAAGGCCCCCTCAGCACATCATTACTACTCCACCTATATATCTGGTGTTGAAATATGGAATACACTAAATTTATTGTGCTGGTTCCAGGTAAGTCTTAAGCAGGTGCACAGACTTGACCACTTGCTAAGAATATAGAGATTTAAATAAAATATCCTTCCACATACTCCCTGATAATGACACTTTATAAGAAGTAATGGATTCCTTAATAATATATGCAGCAAAATTTCTAGGCACACCTGGAAAATAGGGATGTTTTAGATTCATAATGTCTCTTGATAAAAAGTCAAACCTCCATGGTAATTTTCATCAGTAAGAAAGATTAGACTTTAAACTTGCATCTCTTCTTTTTGTTTTATTTACATCCTTTAAAATTATATAGTAGTGGAAATGTTTATTAGAGAGTAGGTGGTTATAGGGCATAGGAGTGATGGTAGTAAACTATGGCAGCCATATCTGTGGGAAGTGTGTTTCTGAGAATGCTAGTGAGATTTGACTGTAGATAAAATTTATGTTAGACTGTAAGAAAATTATGATATTGAAGCTAGACAGACACATCTTGTTTGCCTACTCCCTGACCAATAGGGTACACAGCTGTAGAGACAATTTCCATTTAGTATTTATAAGCAATATTTTAGATGAAGTTGTATGTGCTAATGATGAAACACACAAAATACAATTGTACAAATCTATAGCCAGCAAACAACTGGGTGTTCTTCTCATGCTCTTATTTTGAAAGATGAAGAATTTGGCTTGCATTTTCATCTAGTAACTAGGAAATTTAACTGTATCTCAACCCACATAATTAATTAAATTTACAATTAATACAGAAAACTTAAAAATCACGGATGTTAGAATGCAACTCCCACTGTAGTTCACTTCTCCACAGTAAACACATACAGGGTGTGGATAGTCTTTTATATGACTTTTATCATTCCATCATAATTCTGGTGAAATTTTTCTATGAGAAACAATAAACACTAGTAAAAATCAAAAGGTACAGCAATAGTCAGAGAGTAGAGTGTAATCCTCTAATTCATGAAAATGTATCCAAAAACAGACTTCTTTAAAACTATAAGATAATCCTGAGATGTATTATCATGACTTCAAAAACATAAGGGACTATAATAACTAGAAAACTAAAGTGGCACTGCTGTACAGCATTGAAATACATAATGAAACATTTAGAAGAGGTGTTATCACATATACTGTCATCAAACAATTGTTGAAATAGGTACTTGTGTGAACAACACTGTAGAAGCTTGTTAAATGGTGATTAGAAATGGCCAACCACAGAGGTCACATATTATTACCATTGCTTTACATCACATCCTATAAATGATGACATGACTTCATTCACAGAAATAAGTATTTTGATAGTTGTTTCTGCTCTGGGTTACAGCAATCCTACAACTGTTTACCATAATCAATGAGTTTGATAAGAAAAATGCACACTATATATGCTAAAAAAAACTTGAGGAAAACACCAAGAAGATACAAAATATGCAATACCAAGTAAATCTAAGAGTCAAATGCTAGTAGTAAGCAGAAAGTCGGCACTGATAGTCTTCATATGAAAAACAAACTACATGATCTTAATATTCTCATGATTTAAAATTTTGAGGATATTTTCTTGTCATATGATAGATAGGGCAACATTTTAAGTGTATCGAATTTAAGATTACTTGGCAAAGTACGAATCTAAAAATGGAGATCAGACAGTTAAGTAGTTGCAAACAGGAAACAATCACAGATTCTAGAAGGAATCACAAAGTGTTGTAAATGCCTAAATGATGCTTTTGTATAGCTTCTTGCTCTTTTTAAAACTTGGGTTATTTTTAACATATCTAGTCTGATGTTTCCTTACTGCTACACAGATATCTATGTTAACTTGAATATTTAAATAATTTTATGATAATCTCAGTGATTAGATTTAAATGATTATTATAGATTTAAATGGTTATCTTTTGCTTTACATCTAATATTCACTCATGAGTGAATACATACCATGTTTGTCTTTCTGGGTCTGGGTTACCTCATTCAGGATGTTTTTTTTTTCTAGTTCTATTCATTTGCATGCAAATTTCAAGATGTCATTGTGTTTCACTGCTGAGAAGTAATCCATTGTGTAAAAGTACCACATTTTCTTTATCCATTCTTCAATTAAGGGCCATCTAAATTGTTTCTAGGTTCTGCCTATTACAAATAATGCTGCTTGAACATAGTTGAGCAAATGTCCTTCTGGTATGAGCTAGTATCTATTGGGTATATGACCAAGAGTTGTATTGATGGGTCTTGAGGTAGAGTGATTCCCAATTTTCTGAGAAACCATCATACTTATTTGACTGTACAAGTTTGCACTCCCACAAGCAATGGAAGAGAGTTCCCCTTTACTCCGCATCCTCTCCAGATTAAGCTATCATTTCTGTTTTTGATTTTAGCCATTCTGACTGGTGTTTCAGAGTCATTTACATTTGCATTTTCCTGATAGCTAAAGATGTTGAGCAGTTCCTTAAGTATTTTTTTTTTTTGCCATTTGAGATTCTCCTGTTGAGAAATATCTGTTTATATCTGTACCCCTGGGAAGGGGAAATAGACAAGAACTCCTGAGAAAATTGGGAGCATGAGGGTGCAGGGACAAGGGAAGGCAAGAGAGAAGGGGGAATGCGAGAAGGGAAGAGGGAAGAGAACATGAGGGAGCTGGTTGGCTGAGATGGGTGAAGAACATAAAGGGAGAGCAAGGAAAGAGATATCTTGATTGAGGGATCCATTAAGGGGCTAGCAAGAAACCTGGCACTAGGGAAATTCCCAGGAATCTACAAGAACGATCCCCAGCTAAGACCCTAAGCAATAGTGGAGAGGGTACCTGAACTGGCCTTCCCCTGTAATCAGATTGATGACTAGCTTAATTGTCATCATAGAAACTTTATTTAGCAATTGATGTAAACAGATGCAGAAATCCACAGCTAGCACTGGGCCAAACTACCAGGGTCCAGTAGAAGAGAGAGAAGAGTGATAATGCGAACAAAGAGGTCAAGACCATGATGAGGATACCCACAGAAGTATCTGACTTGGACAGGTGGGAACTCAATGATGCCAGAATGACAGCTGGGGAACCTGCATAGACACAAACGAGGCTCTCTGAATGTGGGTGATAACTGTGTGGCAGTTGGACCAGGATTTATAACCACTGCTTGAACTTGCTTTTTAGAGCCCATTCTGTTTGGAAGGATACCTTTCTCAGCCTAGATATAGTGGGGAGGGCCTTGGTCCTGGATCAAATTGATGTGCCAGACTTTGTTGACTCCCAAAGGGAAGCCTTACACTCTGTAAGAAGTAGAAGGAGATGGGGTCGGTGGAAGGTGAGGACAGCAGGAGAGGAGGAAGAGGGAACTAGGATTGGTGTGTAAAATAAGAAAAGGTTGTTTTTAAAAATAAATTGAAAAAAATAAGAAAAAGATAATGAGACTCTTGGGACTCGAGAGATGACTCAGTGGTTAAGGCTGTTTTTCCAGCAAGGAGGCTTGTGTATCATTCCTAGCACCAACATGGTGGCTCACATCTATCCATAAATCTCATTCCAGAATATCTGATCCCTCTTCTGAACTGTGTGTGCATTGGATGAAAACAGTGCATAGATTTACATTCAAACAAATTACTTATAAATAAGCAAGCAAGCAAGAAAACAAACAAAAAACTAAAAAATTTTGAAATAAAGACAATGAGACCCCATCTTGAAATACTTACATTTCATCTTGAAAGAGTTCTGAAATTCTCAGAAAAATCTAGTTAGGCATCATTAAGCAGAAATGACATTTGCGTAGACTACTTCTTAGCAAAACAACACAATCATTTGATCCTAGAAAATGTCTTAATAATGATACAGGCAAGTAAGGTCAAAAGTGCAATGCTCTGTTTTGATGTTACTCAACTACAAAATAAAGTTCAAATTCTTTGAAGACTAAACAATTTATTGAACCCGTCTCTTATCTTCTTGGTTCTTACACCATAAATAATAGGGTCCATCATAGGTGGCACAAGAAGATACATATTGGCAACAAGTATGTGTAAGTGTGGAGCCACTTTGTGCCCAAACCTGTGGCTGAGGAAGGAGAAGAAGGCAGGAGTATATGACACTAAGATGACACAGACATGCGAGTCACAGGTGCCCAGAGTCTTGAGTCTGGCATCCTTGGAAGGAAGGTGGAAGACAGTATTGAGTATGAGGACATAAGAACAAATGATCAAGATGAAGTCCACACCCCCAGTGAGGAAAGCAACAATGAGGCTGTAGGCTCTGCGGATGCTCGTCTCAGCACAGGCAATCTTGATGAGGGCCATGAACTCACAGTACGTGTGGGAAATTATGTTTGTCCTGCAATAGGGAAGCCAGCGTAGCAAAAAAGGGTGAAGACTGAGAAAGGCTACTCCCCGAAATACAATAGCCAGGCCCATTGCCCCAGTTACAGTGCGTGTCAAAATAGCTGAGTGTTTTAATGGGTTACAAATGGCCACATAACGGTCAAAAGCCATCCCTACAAGGAAACCAGACTCCATGGTCGAGCAAGAGTGGATTAGGAAGACCTGAGTAAGGCAAGCTGCAAAGGGAATCTCTCCATCATGAAACCAGAAGAGACTGAGAAGTTTGGGAACAGCTGTAGTGCACACCACGAGGTCAGCCACTGCCAACATGCAGAGGAAGAGGTACATTGGCTCATGGAGGCTGGAGTCTGTCTTGATGATGAACAGAAGAGAACAGTTTCCCATTAGTGCCAAAATGTAGCCCATACAAAAGGGGATGGAAATCCACATGTGTGCTGCCTCCAACCCAGGAATGCCAATGAGAATGAAGGTTGAGGGATGGGCATCAGACTTATTGTATATCAACATGGTAAGTGTGAAATGTATGTGTATGTTACCTTTAAAAAGACAGTATTAATCTGAGTTGGAGGCCAGCCTGGCCTACAGAGTGAGTTGCAGGACAATCAGGACTACACAGAGAAACACTGTATCAAAAAAACAAATGCAAAAAAACACAAATTAATGAAAAGATAAAGAAATAGTATTAATTTATAAATATTTAAAAGAGGGAAGTCAAGATGTAGGGAGCTATGTTCCACAGATCTACTGGAATTCTTGTAAATATCTACATACAAATCATTTCATTATATAGTATACTCACCTAAAGTTATAGTCAGTCTTGAAAACAGCATCACTTAAATTCAAATTTAGATTTTACTAGCAGTGAAAGCTAAAAAAGTTGTATTAATCCTTCATTGAGATACATTTAATTATTGTATCTTCCATGCAGTAAACAACCTTAATGGCTTTTTCTATATATTGACTTCTCTATTTTCATTTATATATATTTTGTATTAATATTTTTCCTTAAAAAGTAAAACCAACTGGAAATTAATGAATACATGAGCACCATGGATATAGAAAAATAAACATTAGAGTGTTATATGAGTCATGAAAGGAGATGTTCCACACAAAATTTATAGTTTTTTAGATGTTAGTAACTATTTTCATAAATTCCAGTTGATTTAGTACTTAAATTGTTGAGACAAGAAAACCAATATTTAGGAAAATGTTTCAGTGTTATGAAATGATTGGAAGAACATTCATTCACCTCTGCCTGAATATTATTGAAAGTGGTATCAAGACTAGGATGAGAACTGAGTTAGAAGATGATCAAGGCACAGCTTTGGCCTCATGCCTGCAGAAATTTGTTAGCTTTTAGGCAATGATTCTTGTATTAATTTGATTGGAATTAGCAGTCTCAGCTCCTATGATTTCATTTCATATATCATATTAGTCAAACAACGCTCACTCCGTTAAGTTGACTCTACAGGCATGCTATTCTATCCAAGCCATTCTAATTTGCCAGCTAACTGAACATTTCTCTTGCATCATTTAATATCATGTTTAGGATCATATTGCCATTTGTTGATCACATTAGTTTTGTTTTAGACTATTAGAATGCTACTAAGGTCACTTTTTAAAGCAAAGAAAACCAGCCTACAATCTTACAATCTCAGATAACCTAGACAACAAAGAAGACCCTAAGAGAGGCATGGATCTAATCTTCATGGGAATTAGAAAAAGACAAGATCTCCTGAGTAAATTAGGAGCATGGGGACCATGGGAGAGGGTTGGAGGGGAGGGACGAGAAGGGATGGGAGCAGAGAAAAATGTATAGCTCAATAAAATCAATAAAAAAGAAAAGTAATTGAAGGTGTACTGAAACATTTGCATTTATTATAATATGTATTTATACATCATAGAGTGTTTTTATTATGTATTTTTATTAATCAACCCTTAAGCCCTTATCCAACAATGACTGAACTGGAAAGTTCATAGAAGTCTGATCATTAATAATGAATTGGTGGTGACGCACGCCTTTAATCCTAACACTTGGGAGGCAGAGACAGGCGGATCTCTGTGAGTTTGAGGCCAGACTGGTGTATAAGTACTAGTTCCAGGACAGGCTCCAAAGCTACAGAGAAACCTTGTTTCGAACCCCCCCCCCCAAAAAAAACAAAAACAAACAAACAAACAAAAACCCAAAAAACAAAAAACAGTATTTCAGACTCTTAGCCTGTTTATGACATTTCCTGTCCAAAGAGTTACTTAGTGTACTATTTTACTTACAGTGACTACAGGGATATATATTCTTTGGGGCTTAGAAGAACTGGGCACATGTATGTGAATGTCTAGGTCATGGCATTTGTGAATCACAGCAAATATTGAACAGCAGAATCTAAAAAAACAGATTATTTAAAACTTATGTAATGATATAAAAGTTAATATTTCCTTTTTCTCAATAGATAGTAAAGAGTCATGTTTTTTCCCTGAGAAAAATTCATATACTATGGAATGTAAATGTCATTCATGAGTGTTGATTAAGCCAATTGCATAGATATAAACAGTTGATACATAACAAATTCAGACATTGATTTCAGAATCTTCATGCCAAATCCCACTGATAAATTACCTTAATTAATTATATGGTACTGTAATGATGTTGTTAGCAACAGAAATATGGATATAATTTTATGTACAGCATAAAGATGCACCCCTGTCACTGTTATTGATGGATTATGATTGATGTCACTATTTTGGAATGTCATAAAGAATAGACCCTAAAACTTAGATCTTCTTTCTAATAAACCCCTTTTCAATGCACCCGCTCAATCAGGAATACTTAGTGCAACTAACAGACACAGGGTAACTACACTCTCTCAGTCTTAGCCTTCTGTTGCTCTGGGGTTAAGTTTATATGTGAACCTCCAGAACAATGTATTTTTATTTGGCTTCCTAAATTTTATTAAAATTAAATCCTGTATATTTTGTTCTATATTTAGGGCTTTTAATATTCTTTTTTATTGAAAATATTCCAATTATTTTCTGATCAAGATTTCCTCCCTTCCAATTTCTTCCTATTCTTCTCACTTCCCCAACTCTACTCTCTGCCCTTTCTTTCTCTCTTCTTAGAAAGAAAACAGGTAAATAAAGAAATGAACAAAAACAAGCCAGAATTTTAAAAAGAACACACACAAGAACACACACACACACACTGGGTATATTTAAAATTTCTCCTTTGCTATTTTTTCTTCCCTTTATACAGTGTAAACATTTTTCTCAGTAGAAAGTAGGAGTAGGTTAAGGAAGAAAAAAGTCCAAACTATAATGTTTGCAAATGTGCAATAATTATGCTTAAAATGAATTTCACCCTCGCTTTAATCATTAAATTGAAAATGAAAATAAAATAAATCACAGAGTGCCAAGATTAATACTAAATATTTTAATAAAAACACAGAAAATAAGTTACCCATTATTGTTAAAATAATATTTCAGCAGAATAGCCTAATGAATTGAAACTCTATCAGTTATATGTGTAAACATAAAAGTATAAGCACTAAGTCATTATTATGATACTATCTATAGTAAATGATATTGAATTATTCATAATATTCCACTATAAGATAACTATATTTAATCACAATTTTATATTATAACTCAGGGTAATTTAATAGTACATGCTCTATAAACTTATATAAACATCATATAAAATAAGCATTAGTTTTCCAATGTTACTGGGGTATACACACAAACTTTAACACATATGGATGTGTGTGTATATATATACATATATGTATGTATATATACCTATATATAAAATACAAGCACATTTATACTAAGTGCTTTATAAACAAAGAAACATAATCTATATGGGTATGTATCCAATTTAGCACTCTGAAGTGAGTGATGGATTATAAAGGGAACAAAGATTATGTATAATTTTCTTTTATTATTATGCTTATCTTTTTAAACAGTAACAACATATTCATTGCTAGCTTGTTTCCCTGTGGCATTATAAAAAGTAAGTAAGCAATGGAAACTTATGCTTATAATAATCAGAAAGAAACCGCAAAACAAGGTACTATGCATAAAATGGGGTTTCCTGTATTTCAAAATGTTAAGAAATCTAGCTACCACTTGAAATGCATTTCTTTCCTCCTCTTTGTATACATAATTGTCTAGTCTTCAATCTATGAAATCAATGACCACACGCCATTTGTTCTTGGTGGGATTACCCATACATGAAATGTTTAATAACTTCTGAGCAGAGTTGAAGACTCTATTCAACATATCACCTTTGCTATGGTTTTCTAGCTTTCTTAAACTATCATTGACACTTGTTCCTGATGTCCTTATGATATGGCACTTACCTACCTTCTACATTTTGTTATATTGTGTTTTATATTTGGCTAGTAGTTTCTCACTTAATATATCAGAGATTATTATTGATTAAATAATACTTTTCCTTTGCCATTTTATAATGAATCAATAGGGAAAAAGAAAGGGACAGGTGACAAAGTACATAATTTCATATAATATTAAGATGAGAAGTTATTTATGGTCAAAAACCATGCACCTCCTGAAGAAATCTCAAACTATATTGCAGCAACAATTTCTGCATTAATGATTATAGCATTAAATTTTAAATATGTTGAAGGATTGTTCTCCAACACAGTTGAATTCCATAACTCTTTACTGATTTTTTTCTGACTGCCTGATGGAAAAGCTTGGTAGCATAGAATAAATTTAGATATGCTTTGGTTACAAATAAAACCAATGAGGTATGATGTTGGAAAATCATGAATCTTTGACACATCTTTTAACATGAATGATATAAAGACAATCAAATAGAGCATCTATTAGATACTACTTTCTTTCTCCCATTTTATTTTTGGTTTTAATATTTGGTGATTGGTAATCCTACTTATGACATAGACAACTCTAGGAAATGATATTTATGAACCATAATATATACTTGTCAATATAAAAAATGGGGGAAATAGTATTATTGAAAAGTCACAAATAAGTAATTACAGTTAGCTTATTCAAAGCTGTTATACCATAAAATTACAAACCTGGGATTTTAAAACATTTACAAAACTTTAATCTCTACATTATACCTAAAACAATGCAGAGCAGGATTAGCAAATAAAAAGACATAACAGATGCAAGAACGCTTTGAGAAGGAGAAAACATTGCTTGGCTATCACAGACCTGTGAGATCTGCTCAGTATATGTGCTGATACAGCTTATTCCCATCCTTGTCAGTCTTCTAGGAAAAGAAAAGAAAAGTCATGTTCCATTTGTTCTTAGAAAAAAATTGCAGTTCCTTCTCAGTTTTTATCAAAGATATACCAAAGAATAGCTACTATTGTTTGTATGGCCAATGTAGTCTGAAAGGGAACCACAAATCCGAAGGTGTTCGTCAGCCCAAAGAAATTTTACACAAGCCTGCGTAAGTTACTGGCTGCTATAAGCAAAGTCCTCACTCCCTCCTCTAGCCAGATGCTCTCCCACGACGTAAAGAAGTTACTGTGCAATCCTTACCTCACTAGGCATTCTTGTGGACCAAGGTGAGTCCTTGAGCATGCCATGTGCTCTTATGACTTACAACTTTTCCATTTGAACTCATTATGGTCAGCTTCCAGATGCTTCTGACTCCCGTTGGCAGGGAAAGAAAATGACTTCTCCATGGGGTCAGGAAGAGAAGCCACTGGGGGGTTGAAATTTGAGATCAGAAAGCTATACAGATACTTAAAGCTAACATATCAATAAGAGCAGAATCCAGAAACATAGAGATCAGTCAGACTTCAACTCTCCACCGCCTGATTCCTGATAGGATTGCTTAAGTCTCAGAAGAATTCTTTTAAATAAAGTATTCACACATGTATGTACTGAACATAGTCCCCCGAGAGCCCCCTGCCCTCTTCTTATATCTTCTTTCTATTATTTGCTCCCTAGACTGCTCTGCTTCTGCTTTGATGACATATATGCAAACATGACTTCATGTATACAGAATCTAGGAGCTACCAATGAGAGAAAGCATCTGATATTTGTCTTTCTGGCATTGACTTGATTCACTTATATGGTTATCTCCATATGATTCTATTTTTCTGCAAATTGACACAATCTCATTCTTCACTCTGGTTGGGTACTATTCCTTGGGCATGTATAAAACATTTTCCTTATCTAATCTCCTGCTGAACACCAGGGCTGGCTCCATGGTTTGCCTGTTATGGACATAGCTGTTCGAAGTACCGGAATGAAAAAAATCTATGATATATTGGCCTGGAGTTCTTTGACTGCCTAGGAGTATTATACCTGGGTCATTATGAGAGATTATGAAAGATTTTTTTCCACTCTTTCCATATTTATTCCACATGGTACTTGAAATCCTAGCTATAGCAATAAGACAACAAAAGGAGATAAAGGGAATACAAATTGGAAAAGAAGAAGTCAAACTTTCATTATTTCCTGATGATATGACAGCATATATAAGTGATGACAAAAACTCTACCAGGGACTTATACAACTCATAAATACCTTCAGTAATTTATCAGGATACAAGATTAACTTAAAAAATTCTGTAGTCCCTCCTTTACACAGATGATAAATGGGCCAAGAAAGAAATCAGAGAAAGATCACACTTTACAATAGCCACAAACAACATAAAATATTTTGGGGTAACTCTAACCAAAAAAGTGAAAGACATGTCTGGCAAGAATTTTAAAACTTTTATTTTCCTCATGGTTTATTTTTTTATATTTAAAAATTTCCATCTCCTTCCCTCCTCCTCCCCCCTCCCTCCCCTCCTCCTCCCCCTTCCCGCCCCTCCTTCTCCCCCTTCCCTCTCCTCCCCTCCACCCATACCTCCCCTCCCTCCCTCTCAAGGCCAAGGAGCCATCAGGGTTCCCCACTCTATGCTAAGACCAAGGTCCTCCCAACTCCCCCCAGGTCCAGGAAGGTGATCGACCAAGCTGAGAAGGCTCCCACAGAGCCCGTCCATGCAGAAGAATCAGAGCCCAGAGCCATTGTCCTTTGCTTCTCAGTCAGCCCCCACTGTTGGCCACATTCAGAGAGACGGGTTTGGTCGCATGATCCATCAGTCCCATTCCAACTGGAGTTGGTGATCTCCCATTAGTTCTGTCCCACCATCTCCATGAGTGAACGCACCCCTCTCGTTCCTGACTTTCTCCCTCATGTTCTCGCTCCTTCTGCTCCTCATCAGTACCTTGGGAGCTCAGTCCAGTGCTCCAATGTGGGGCTCAGTCACCTTCCCCATCTGTCGCCAGCTGGAGGTTCCCTCACGGTCCTGACTTTCTCTCTCATGTTCTCTCTCCTTCTGCTCCTCATCAGGACCTTGGGAGCTCAGTCCGGTGCTCCAATGTGGGGCTCTGTCATTTTCTTCATCTATCGTCAGGTGGAGGTTCTATGGTGATATGCAAGAAATTCATCAGTAAGGCTATAGGAACTGGCCTTTTCAGGCTCCCTCTCCTCAGCTGCCCAAGGAACTAACTGGGGGCGTCTCCCTGGAAACCTGGGAACCCCTCTAGGGTCAAGTCTCTTGACAACACTCAGGTAGCTCCTTAAATTAAGATATATGCTTCCCTGCTCCCATATCCACCCTTCCTATATCCCAAGCACCCCATTCCTCCGAGCTCCCCCTGATCTCCCCTTCACACTTTTCTCTCCCCATCTTCCCTTGGCCCAGTCTTGCCCAACCCTCAAGTTCCCAATTTTGCCTGGCGATCGTGTCTACTTCCAATATCCAGGAGGATTACTATATCTTTTTTTGGGAGTTCACCTTCTTATTATCTTCTCAAGGATCCCAAATTTATAGGCTCGATGTCCTTTAATTATGGCTAGAAACCGATTATGAATGAGTACATCCCATATTCATCTTTTTGGGTCTGGGTTACCTCACTCAGAATAGTGTTTTCTATTTCCATCCATTTGCCTGCAAAATTCAAGATGTCATTGTTTTTTACCGCTGAGTAGTATTCTAGCATGTATATATTCCACAGTTTCTTCATCCATTCTTCCACTGAAGGGCATCTAGGTTGTTTCCAGGATCTGGCTATTACAAATAATGCTGCTATGAACATAGATGAGCATATGCTTTTGTTGTATGATTGGGCATCTCTTGGGTAGATTCCCAATAGTGGAATTGCTGGGTCCTGGGGTAGGTTGATCCGGAATTTCCTGAGAAACCGCCACACTGCTTTCCAAAGTGGTTGCACAAGTGTGCATTCCCACCAGCAATGGATGAGTGTACCCCTTACCCCACAACCTCTCCAGCAAAGGTTATTATTGGTGTTTTGGATTTTAGCCAATCTGACAGGTGTAAGATGATATCTCAAAGTTGTTTTGATTTGCATTTCCCTGATAGCTAGGGAGGTTGAGCATGACGTTAAGTGTCTTTTGGCCATTCGAACTTCTTCTGTTGAGAATTCTCTGTTCAGTTCAGCACCCCATTTTTTAATTGGGTTAATTGGCATTTTACCGTCTAGTCTCTTGAGTTCCTTATATATTTTAGAGATCAGACCTTTGTCAGTTGCAGGGTTGGTGAAGATCTTTTCCCAGTCAGTAGGCTGTCTTTGTGTCTTAGTGACAATGTCCTTTGCTTTACAGAAGCTGCTCAACTTCAGGAGGTCCCATTTATTCAATGTTGCCCTTAAAGTCTGTGCAGCTGGGGTTATGCGTAGGAAACGGTTCCCTGTGCCCATTTGTTGTAGAGTACTTCCCACTTTCTCCTCTATCAAGCTCAATGTGTTCAAATTAATATTGAGGTCTTTAATCCATTTGGACTTGAGTTTTGTGCATGGTGATAGATATGGATCTACTTTCATTCTTCTACAGGTTGACATCCAGTTATGCCAGCACCATTTGTTGAAGATGCTCTCTTTCTTCCATTGTGTACTTTTGGCTCCTTTATCAAAAATCAGGTGTTCATAGGTTTGTGGTTTAAGATCCGGGTCTTCTATACGATTCCATTGGTCAACTTCTCTGTTTTTATGCCAATACCAAGCTGTTTTCAATACTGTAGCTTTGTAATAGAGTTTGAAGTCAGGGATGGTAATGCCTCCAGAAGAACCTTTATTGTATAAGATTTTTTTGGCTATCCTGGGTTTTTTGTTTTTCCATATAAAGTTGATTATTGTCCTCTCAATCTCTGTGAAGAATTTTAATGGGACCTTGATTGGGATTGCATTGAATCTATAGATTGCTTTTGGTAGAATTGCCATTTTTACTATGTTGATCCTCCCAATCCACGAGCAGGGGAGATCCTTCCATTTTCTGGTATCCTCTTCAATTTCTTTCTTCAAAGACTTAAAGTTCTTGTCAAATAAATCCTTCACTTCCTTGGTTAGAGATACTCCCAGATATCTTATGCTATTTGTGGCTATTGTGAAAGGTGATACTTCTCTGATTTCCCTCTCTGCTTCCTTATCCTTTGTGTATAGGAGGGCGACTGATTTTTTGGAGTTGATCTTGTAACCTGCCACGTTACTGAAGGAGTTTATCAGCTGTAGGAGTTCTTTGGTGGAGTTTTTGGGGTCGCTTATGTATACTATCATATCATCTGCAAATAATGAAAGTTTAACTTCTTTCTTTCCAAATTGAATCCCCTTGATTCCCTTATGTTGTCTTATTGCTATTGCTAGAACTTCAAGCACTATATTGAAGAGATAAGGAGAGAGTGGACAGCCTTGTCGTGTTCCTGAATTTAGTGGGATAGCCTTGAGTTTCTCTCCGTTTAATTTGATGTTAGCTGTCGGCTTGCTGTAAATAGCTTTTATTATATTTAGGAATGACCCTTGTATCCCTAATCTCTCCATAACTTTTATCATAAAAGGGTGCTGAATTTTGTCAAATGCTTTTTCAGCATCTAATGAGATGATCATATGGTTTTTTTCCTTCAGTTTATTTATATGATGGATTACATTGATAGATTTTCGTATGTTGAACCAGCCCTGCATCTCTGGGATGAAGCCTACTTGATCGTAATGGATAATTTTTCTAATGTGTTCTTGGATTCGGTTTGCCAGTATTTTATTGAGAATCTTTGCGTCAATGTTCATGAGTGAGATTGGCCTGTAATTCTCTTTCTTGGTTGAGTCTTTGTGTGGTTTAGGTATCAGGGTAACTGTAGCTTCATAGAAGGAATTTGGCAGTGACTCTTGTGTTTCTATATTATGAAATACCTTAAGGAGTGTAGGTATTAGGTCTTCTTGGAAGTTCTGGTAGAATTCCGCATTGAAACCATCTGGTCCTGGGCTCTTTTTGGTAGGGAGGTTTCTGATAACAGTTTCTAATTCTTCGCGACTGACAGGACGATTTAGAGCATTTACCTGGTCCTGGTTTAACTTTGGTATATGGTATTTATCTAAAAAACTGTCCATTTCTTTTACATTTTCCAATTTTGTGGCATACAGGCTTTTGTAGTAAGATCTAATGATTCTCTGAATTTCCTCTGTGTCTGTGGCTATGTCCCCCTTTTCATTTCTGATCTTATTAATTTGCGTGTTCTCCCTCTGCCGTTTGATTTGTTTGGCTAAGGGTTTGTCAATCTTGTTGATTTTCTCCAAGAACCAGCTTCTTGTTTCATTGATTCTTTGGATTGTTTTCTGTGTTTCTATTTTGTTGATTTCTTCCCTCAGTTTGATTATTTCCAGTCTTCTACTTCTCCTAGGTGAGTCTGCTTCTTTTTTTTCCAGAGCTTTCAGGTGTGCTGTTAAGTCACCAATGAGCGCTTTCTCCGTTTTCTTTAAGTGGGCACTTAGTGCTCTGAATTTTCCTCTTAGCACTGCTTTCATTGTGTCCCATAGGTTTGAGTATGTTGTGTCTTTGTTTTCATTAAATTCAAGAAAGACTTTAATTTCTTTCTTTATTTCTTCCTTGACCCAGGTGTGGGTCACTAGTTGACTGTTCAGTTTCCATGAGTTTGTGGGCTTTCTGGGGGTAGCATTGTTGTTGAATTCTAATTTTAATCCATGGTGATCCGATAAGACACAGGTGGTTACTAATATTTTTTTGTAACTGTGGAAGTTTGCTTTGTTACCAAGTATATGGTCAATTTTCGAAAAGGTTCCATGAGCCGCAGAGAAGAAGGTATATTCTTTCCTATTTGGGTGGAATGTTCTATAGATGTCTGTTAAGTCCATTTGGTTCATTACCTCCATTAAGTCTTTCAATTCTCTGTTAGGTTTCTGTCTGATTGACCTGTCCATTGGTGAGAGAGGAGTGTTGAAGTCTCCAACTATTAGTGTGTGTGGTTTGATGGCTGCCTTGAGCTCTAGAAGTGTTTCTTTTACATAAGTGGGAGCTTTTATATTAGGGGCATAGATATTCAGGATTGAGACTTCATTCTGATGGATTTTTCCTGTTATGAGTATAAAGTGTCCCTTTCCATCTCTTCTGATTGATTTTAATTTGAAGTCAACTTTGTTGGAAATTAGTATGGCCACACCCGCTTGTTTCTTAGGGCCATTTGCTTGATAAACCTTTTCCCAACCCTTTACTCTGAGTAGGTGTCTGTCTTTGTGGTTGAGGTATGTTTCTTGTAAACAGCAAAATGTTGGATTCTGTTTTCGTATCCAGTCTCTTAGCCTGTGCCTTTTTATAGGTGAATTGAGTCCATTGATATTAAGTGATATTAATGACCAGTGGTTGTTAACTTCAGTCATTTTTAGTAGTAGAGTTTGTGTGTTTCCCTTCTTCTAGTTGTGCTGGTGAAGTGTCGCTAGATGCCTGAGTTATTGTGGGCGTTGTTGGACTCCTTGGTTTGTGATTTTCCTTCTATTACTTTCTGCAAGGCTGGATTTGTGGCTGCGTGTTGTTTAAATCTGTTTTTGTCCTGGAATATCTTGTTTTCTCCATCAATGGTGAATGCAAGCTTTGCTGGGTATAGTAGTCTAGGCTTGCATCCATGTTCCCTTAGTGTCTGTAGCACATCTATCCAAGCTCTTCTGGCTTTCATGGTTTCCATTGAGAAATCAGGTGTAATTCTGATAGGTTTCCCTTTATATGTTACTTGACCTTTTTCCTTTGCAGCTCTTAATATCTGTTCTTTATTCTGTATGTTTTGTGTTTTGATTATTATATGGCGTGGGGATGCTTTCTTTTGATCCAGTCTATTTGGTGTTCTGTAGGCTTCTTGTACCTTCATAGGAACATCCTTCTTTAGGTTGGGGAAGTTTTCTTCTATAATTTTGTTGAATATGTTTTCTGGGCCTTTGAGTTGTAATTCTTCTCCTTCTTCTACCCCAATTATTCTTAGGTTTGGTCTTTTCATGGTGTCCCAGATTTCCTGAATGTTTTGTGTTAAGAATTTGTTAGATTTGTTTAGTTCTTTAATCTGTGAGTTTATTTCCTCTATAGTATCTTCAGAGTCCGAGATTCTTTCTTCCATCTCTTGTATTCGGTTGGAAATACTTGTCTCTGAAGTTTCTGTTCGTTTACTCAGAGTTTCCATTTCCAGTCGTCCCTCAGATTGTGTTTTCTTCAATACCTCCATTTCATTTTTCAGGTCTTGTACTGTTTCCCTTACCTGTTTGATTGCTTTTTCTTGTTTTTCTTGTTTTTCTTGGGTATCTTTGAGAGATTTATTTATTTCGTCTACCTTTTTGTTTGTCAACTCCATTTCTTTATGGCAGTTTTTTACCTCCTGTTTAAGGTCCTCTATTATTTTCATAAAGTACTGTTTAAGGTTGGATTCTTCTATATCTTCTGGGGTAGGGTGTTCAATTCTTGTTGTTTCGGGATGTCTGGATTGTGGTGATGTCATGTTGCCTTTCATGTTGTTGGAGGAGCTCCTGCATTGGCGCCTGCCCATCTCTTCCTTCAAAAGGAGCCCGGAGGCGTTTGGTGTCCTAGACCAATCTTTGCTGTGACTGAAACTGGTTGGATCTCCCCTCTGTCAGAGGAGGACCTATTCCTTGCGTCACAATCTGAAGAAGCCCGCACTCCCTTGCAGGAATCCCCAGACCTGCCTGGAGGCCAGAGTCTGATTCCTCTGGGTGGATGGCCTTAGAACAGGAGCAGGACACCAGTTCAGGTGGAACTGAACTGGTGGAATATCACACAGCGAACCTGGCAGCACAATCTGAAGGAGCCCGCACCCCTCCGCAGGAATCCTCAGACCTGCCTGGAGGCCAGAGTCTGACCCCTTTGGGTGGATGGCCTTAGAGCTGGAGCAGGACACCTGAGATCACTAGGGAAAGCTTGGGAGACACAGGGATGGGAGAAACAGACACAAGCCTGCAGAGGGACGTGGGGGTAGGGGGTCTGTGCTCTCTTCCAGGGCAGGTTGCCCCAGGGTCCGCATTCACTCACCAGTTCAGAAGAGATTATGAAAGATTTTTATATATTTTTTTAAATACTCCTTGGCTCCATAGTGGATTGAATAGTTTATATTCTCATCAGCAGTGTGTCAAGCTTGCCCTTTGTCTGCAGCCTGGTCAGCATTTTTGTTTGCATCTTAATGTCTGCTGTTACTATTCACATTAGATGGAATCACAAGGTAGTTTTCTACATATATTTCTCTGATGCCTAGATCCAAATTATAGTATTTAATGTGTCATTTTTATAATTCATTATGAAAAATTACACAGAAAATTATTGAGTCATATGAAATAACAAATTGATGAGAACTGTATTACATCTAAGCATTAATGTGGAAAATTAGCTACATTTAGTAAAGCAGCACTGATTTTTTTCAGTCAGTTGATGTTTTTACACTACATGCAGAGTCAGGGGTTTTGAACACATTTTCCAAGTATCTTTGTGCTACTCTCTGCAACTTGGTGAACTGAAATTTATAATTTCATAATTTATTTATGGCACTTGCATTCTTCTTATATGTTATAAGGAAACAGTATATAATAGCACATCTATATAGTTTCATTTGTAATGTTATCCTTACTAAAATTGCTTCTATTCACTAAAATATGTTTATAGCTCAAAATATGTATTGATGGCTTACTTTTTTACTTATTTTACTTTATGTATGTGTGTGTGTTTACAGTGTTGGTATGTTTGTGCTTGAATGTTAAGGATGCATGTGGTGGTTGAAACACAGTCCTTGGGAATCTGTTCTTTCCTTCCACTGTTAGGTCCTTGGGGAACTCAGGCAGTCAGGTTTGGCTAGGGCCTGTATTGGCTGAGCCATCTCCATGGTTTTTTTTTTTTGGTGGCCTATTAAAAATACTTAAAATAATATGTAAAACTTGATATCCTGATATGATTATCTCCAGAAGTTTAACACATAATTCTCTGAGTTCGTTTTTAGATTTCATAACTTAAATGTATTGGTTTTTTTTTTTTTTGACATTTGATTCAGTTGTTCTGTCTTTGGTTTTCCTCTGCACACAGTAGGAGCACAGCCACAACACACAGAGCTTCATTTTCCAGACATGTTCTTAAGGAGTCAGAAGATTTCCATGTTCCTAATATAGAGAACAAGGTCATCAGATAAACTACATGCAGAGTGAGTCAAGGTGCTTCTGGCTAAAACCTGACTTGTGACTGAAATTTCAGTACTTGGGATCTTGAGGTAGAGAAAAGTTTGGAAGGAAGGAGGGGAAATTAATATCAAAATAAAGTTCCTCCTGAGATTACAAAGGGAAGTTTATGTGTGTGGGGGGTCTGCCCGGGATGTGGTGCAGTAACATCTGTAGAATGAGACAAAGGTGTGGATATGTAGTAATGATTTCTTGGTAAACACTTCCCCCAACTAGAATGGTATATCCATCTTTTTCTTTTCTGATTAGTTTGAGTCTGAAGTTTATCTTGTCAGATATTAATATAGTGATGTTTACTTGATCCTTGTTCCTCTTTGATTAAATTACTTTTGTAATCCTTTTTCTCTATGGTAGTGCCTTTGAAGCTAAGAAAGGGTGTGAATTTAAGTGGGCAGGGGACTTGGAAGTATCAGGGAGGAACTGGGAGAGGAAAAAATGTAATCAGAATATATTATACAAAAATCTATTTTCAATATTAAATTAAGTAAAACAAACAAAACAAAACTGAATACAAACAGGCAAACCAAATGGGCCTAAAAGACTGAGCTCCCAAGGTCCTGATGAGGAGCAGAAGGAGCGAGAACATGAGGGAGAAAGTCAGGAACGAGAGGGGTGCGTTCACTCATGGAGACGGTGCGACAGAACTAATGGGAGATCACCAACTCCAGTTGGAATGGGACTGATGGATCATGCGACCAAACCCGTCTCTCTGAATGTGGCCAACAGCGGGGGCTGACTGAGAAGCAAAGGACAATGGCTCTGGGCTCTGATTCTTCTTCATGGACGGGCTCTGTGGGAGCCTTCTCAGCTTGGTCGATCACCTTCCTGGACCTGGGGGGAGTTGGGAGGACCTTGGTCTTAGCATAGAGTGGGGAACCCTGATGGCTCCTTGGCCTTGAGAGGGAGGGAGGGGAGGTATGGGTGGAGGGGAGGGGAGGGAAGGGGGAGAAGGAGGGGAGGGAAGGGGGAGGAGGAGGGAAGGAAGGGGGGAGGAGGAGGGAAGGAGATGGAAATTTTTAAATATAAAAAAAATAAACCATGAGGAAAAAAAAAAGATATTTACAGAACATTTCACCTCAACACAAAAGAATATACTTTCTTTCCACCTTATGGAACTATCTCCAAAACTGACCACATACTCAGACACAATGCAAGTCTCAACAGATAAAAGAAAATTGAAGTAACTCCCTGAATTCTATAAAACCACTACTAGTTAAAGCTGGATCTCAGGAAGGAAAGAAACAAAAGAAAACTTACAAACTTATGGAAACTGAACAAGTCTCTATTGAATGAAAAATGGTTCAAGAAAGAAATTAAAGACCTCTTATATTTTAATGAAAATGAATGCACAACATACCCAATCTTATGGGACACGATGAAAGCAATTCTAAGAGGTAAGTTCACAGCACTAAGTGCTTATATGAAAAACTGGAGAGAATTCATACCAGCAACTTAACAGCGTACCTGAAAGTTCTAGAAGAAAGAGAAGAAATTACATACAAAGGAGCAGAAAGCAAGGAAGAAAAATCAAACTCAGAGCTGAAATCAATAAAATAGTAACAAAGAGAACAGTACAAAGAATTATTGAAACAAATTGCTGGTTCTTTGAAAAAAAAATCAGTAATACTGATAAACCCTTTCCAGAATTAGCTAAAAGACAAGGAGAAAATAACCAAATTAATGAAACCAGAAAAGGAAGAAAGGATATAACAGTACATACTGAGGAAATCCAGAGAAAAATAAACTTTAAAACCTATATTCTATCATATTGGAAAATCTAAAAAAATTAAAATTGGATAATTTTCTTTATAGATATCACTTATGAGTTAAATCAAAATCAGATAAGCTATTTAAATGGTCCCATAACCTGCCTACTGAAATAGAAGCAGTCATTATAAGCCTCACAACCAAAAAAAAAATTGTACAGGACTAGATGGTTTGAGTACAGATTTCTACCAGACTTTCAAAGAAGAGTTAACACCAAGACTCCTCAAATTATTCCACTAAATAGAAGCAGAAGGAACTTTGTTCCATTTAGTTTATGGGGCCACATTTATCCTGATACCTAAACCACATGAAAACTTAACAGAGGAAGAGAATTACAGACCAATTTCCCTTATGAACATAAATGCAAAGATACTCAATAAAACACTTGCAAACTGAATCAAAGAACACATCAAAAAGACCACCCATTATGTTCAGGTCAGCTTTAGCCCACAGATAAAGGGATGATCAATTACAATCAAATTTAAAAAATGCAATCTACCATATAAACAAAATGAAAGACAAAAACCACATTATCATCTTATTAGGTGTAGAAAAGCCCTTTGACAAAAATCCAACACCCTTTCTCAATAACAGACCTGGAGAGTTTAGAAACACAAGGCTCATACCTAAACCTAGTACAGACAGCTTACAGAAAGCCCATAGCACACATCAACTTGAATACAGAAAAACTCAAAGTAAAATCCACTGAAATCAGCAATAAGACAAGGTCTTCCACTCTCTATATCTACTCAGTATGGTAGTTGAGGTTCTTGCTAGAGTAGGACAACTGAAGGAGGTCAAGTGGATACAAATTAGAAGAGAAGTCAAGGTATCTTCATTGACAGATTATGTGTCAGCATGCATAAGTGACCCTAGTAATTCCTTTAGGGAACTTGTACAGCTGATAAACATATTAAGCAAAGTAGCTGGATACAAAATTAAATCACAAAAATCAGTAGCATTTCTATATTCAAATGGTAAGTGGACTAAGAAGTTAGGGAAACAACACCTTTCACAATAGTCTCAAATAAAATAAAATATCTTGGGGTAACTCTAACCCAGCAAGTCAAAGACTTCACCTATGTTCATAGCAGCATTATTTGTAATAGCCAGATCCTGGAAACAACCTAGATGCCCTTCAGTGGAAGAATGGATGAAGAAACTGTGGAATATATACATGCTAGAATACTACTCAGCGGTAAAAAACAATGACATCTTGAATTTTGCAGGCAAATGGATGGAAATAGAAAACACTATTCTGAGTGAGGTAACCCAGACCCAAAAAGATGAATATGGGATGTACTCACTCATAATAGGTTTCTAGCCATAATTAAAGGAAATCGAGCCTATAATTTAGGATCCTTGAGAAGATAATAAGAAGGTGAACTTCCAAAAGAAGATATAGTAATCCTCCTGGATATTGGAAGTAGACACGATCGCCAGGCAAAAATTGGGAACTTGAGGGTTGGGCGAGACTGGGCCAAGGGAAGATGGGGAGAGAAAAGCGTGAAGGGGAGAATGGGGGGAGCTAGGAGGAATGGGATGCTTGGGATATAGGAAGGGTGGATATGGGAGCAGGGAAGCATATATCTTAATTTAGGGAGCCACCTGAGGGTTGTCAAGAGACTTGACCCTAGAGGGGTTCCCAGGTTTCCAGGGAGACGCCCCCCAGTTAGTTCCTTGGGCAGCTGAGGAGAGGGAGCCTGAAAAGGCCAGTTCCTATAGCCATACTTACTGATGAATTTCTTGCATATCACCATAGAACCTCCACCTGGCGATAGATGAAGAAAATGACAGAGCACCACATTGGAGCACAGGACTGAGCTCCCAAGGTCCTGATGAGGAGCAGAAGGAGAGAGAACATGAGAGAGAAAGTCAGGAACGTGAGGGGTGCGTTCACTCATGGAGACGGTGGGACAGAACTAATGGGAGATCACCAACTCCAGTTGGAATGGGACTGATGGATCATGCGACCAAACCCATCTCTCTGAATGTGGCCAACAGTGGGGGCTGACTGAGAAGCAAAGGACAATGGCGCTGGGCTCTGATTCTTCTGCATGGACGGGCTCTGTGGGAGCCTTCTCAGCTTGGTCGATCACCTTCCTGGACCTGGGGGGAGTTGGGAGGACCTTGGTCTTAGCATAGAGTAGGGAACCCTGATGGCTCCTTGGCCTTGAGAGGGAGGGAGGGAAGGTATGGGTGGAGGGGAGGGGAGGGAAGGGGGAGAAGGAGGGGAGGGAAGGGGGAGGAGGAGGGGAGGAGATGGAAATTTTTAAATATAAAAAAATAAACCATGAAAAAAAAATTTAAAAAAAGATAAAAACTTCAAGTCTTTGAAGAAAGAAATTGAAAAAGATATTAGAAGATGGAAAGACCTCCCATGCTCATTAATCAATAAGATTAACAGTAAAATGACAGTCCTATCAAAAGCAATCTGTAAACTCAATGTTATCCTCATCAATTTGTAAACTCAATGTTATCCTCATCAAAAGTAGAGTACAATTTATTTATTTATTTATTTATTTTTGTAGCTTGGCAATCCAAATATGTTTTATTACATTTAATAAACATTTTAATGCAAGTTGTAATTACAGCTGAAGGAGTACCTGTATCTGTAAATGGAAAATCAATTCAATTTTACATTTAGGTATGCACTACAATTTATGAGTTACATTATTCTTATTACCATTTTTATGACTAGCAAGTTATATTAATTATAAAATGGAAATTAACCAAAATAAAGTTAAATACAAAAGAGTAAGCAACTTAAACATGGAAATTATACAAATTATTTTAAAATGTATTTTGTGTCAATTCAGTTAACATCCAATTCAATGATTTAATATTATAATCCTTAAATTCCAGAATTTTAACAGCTAAGAGTAGAGTTCACATATAGTTCAATATTACAAAAAAGAGAAAGAATACTGAAGGAAACAAACAAGTTTTCATACTTTGATTACTAATTTGACCTTACAACATTAACCTAAAAACTGAACTTCATCTAACCTAACCTACTTTTGTCTAACTAAGCCTACAGCTGTATGTATTCCAACTATTACCTTTCTTTTCAAGACAATATAATACATAGTTATTTTTAGGACTTTAAATCATGAATTCATTTTTACTATTGTTCTATTGTTTTAGAAACTTTTTTTCCAGCTAGTTCCTAACACAAGTCCCAACTCAGCACTCTTTAAAGTTGCATTGTGTTCACTGACTTTTACTTTAATTTTTTATTTAATTTTTTAAGCCTCCATATCACCAGACAGAAAAACTAGTTAAGGAATTTCAAGAATTTGCTCAGTTTTAGAATTTTTAACATTTTTAATTTAATTTAACCACTCTCTGACACAAGTTCAGCAATATACAAGGTAGGTTATTCTTGGAAGTTTAGTTTAAAATTCTGGACATTAATTGCCATATTTTCTACATATTTTTAAATAGACTGATGCATATTTAAGGCAAATCTACTATGCATCAGAAAAATTAAAAATTTAAAGATTTTGTTTCTGTTATTTGAGTTACAAGGAGTCTTTTATTTTCATAAATTTTAAATGTTTTATTCATTCCCTCTCAAACTTGACACCAATTTAGCAGTCTCCTAGATGCATGATCCAAGGCATCATCTGATAATTGTAGCACTTGTTAAATGCTATAGATGCACAAAACTTTATGCCCTAAGTTTGGGGGTGCTTATTTGTTTTGTAAAAATTTGTTTTGTATTTTTACAAAGTTATGCGTTTTTCTTTAATTCAATCCTGTCCCAGATAAAATTTCAATTTCTAATTGAATTATACTAAAAAATGTTTATTAAAATAGCATAGTATTTTTAAACTTATAGCACTTCAAAAGCAGTAAACAATAATGTAAGTGTTAGGAACTATTTTTTTTTCTTTTTTTTTTTTTTTTTTTTTTGGTTTTTCGAGACAGGGTTTCTCTGTGGCTTTGGAGCCTGTCCTGGAACTAGCTCTTGTAGACCAGGCTGGTCTCGAACTCACAGAGATCCGCCTGCCTCTGCCTCCCAAGTGCTGGGATTAAAGGCGTGCGCCACCACCGCCCGGCAGGAACTATTTTTGTTATTTGTTATTTTTTTCCTTTTCTAGTTTTGTGGATTTTTTTGATAATTTTTCTTTTTTTGTTTCTTTTATTATATACATTTTTTTTCAATACGCTCCCAACCTGAGCACAAATTCAGCAGCACCTCGGCTACAACGTGCTCCAAAATTAAGCAGAAAAGAGTATATATTTCAATGCTAAAGCTATCTAACCTCTACCTAAAAAACTATTAATACAAGCTAAAAGATATGTCGTCGCTATTATTTTGTTCACTTCTGTTTTCAACTTGCTCCCGACCTGGACACAATTACTGTATAGCTCTGTGGCTGTACTGTGTCCCAACACTTAATATGAAGAATAAATATTTTCTACAAGTGAGTTCCCACCCCCATAAAGGATAAGAGGAAGTTTTAAGAAATAATGTAGTGTTGCTTGAAATTTTTTAATTGACACTGCAATTTTATGATTTTTCCATTTTGCACCTGCCAGGCACTTATGTAGCAGCTTTCAAGATTAACAATTTATAGGAAAATTCTAGTATTGTTTTACAAAGAAAGTTTTAAAAGCTGACACTAACTATGGTTACATATGTGTAAATGTTGTCTATTTTCCGAATTTTCCTATCCATATTCATCCAAACACTTCATATTTTTTCAAAAATCTAGATAAAATTTGCCAATCTTTTAAAATTCAACACATTCCTTTCTCAACATCTTGTATTAATATTAGGTAAATATAAGTTCTTTTAGTAAAATAAATTCCATGATAATTCAGAAAAGGAAAAAATACCAGTATATATCAGTAGTAACACAAACATTTTTAAATAATCCCTGAATTTGTTCTATATTTATAGGCCCAACCCAATTACCAAAACCACTGGAATGTTTTTTTTTTTCTTTTTTTTAAGTTTTAAAGTAACCCCCACATTACTAAAAGTCAAAACCACTGGTCATTTATGTAATAAAATTTCAACTCAGCAAGAGTCTGATAATCTGTTTTGGTTGCTGTAATTAGACTTGACCTATAATTACTGAACAAAACAGAATATGTACAATAAGTCTTCAAAAAATGCATTTGATCTATTAATCTATTTTCGGTATCATTAGCTTCAATTTTTTTTCTTACTTATAGCATAGGAAAACTCATAGGAGACACTGTAACTGTACATGAAAGATAATTCTCGTACCTAGAAGGTGGATTCCAGCATTAATTCACCACCATTATTTGTTGTTTGATCACTAACTTCCTCTTGAATAGCTGGAAGGGAAGGCTTTGGGGTAAGAGGTGTCTCAGTCTTAAACAGGGATTCCATCCTTATATGTGTATTGATATAGAAGGATTTCTGAAAGGATTCAAGAGTGAGGTAATAGATAAAAGGATCAAAGCAACAATTCAGAGTTGCAAGGCACAAGGTAATTGGGTACATGATTTTTGCAAACCTTTCCAATAAGCAATTTGTAATGGCTTGGGAGCGTACCAAGGCATATAAAAAGAGAACAGAGTTGTACGGTACAAAGCATACCACAAAAACTGCCATATGCACTGTGATCATCTTCAATACTTTTTTCTTATTGGTTCCAATTTGAGACAATGTCGCCGGCTTGCGGACGGTTCTCAGCACCACAGAAGAGCAAGAAACATTCAATATCAGAGGAATGATGAACCCGACAACTTCAATGAATATGGTGATCTTGGACAGGTATGTCTTCCAGACACGTTTGGAGAAGCCCTTAAAGCAGGTGGTGGTTGCATTGTTGACATTAGTGGTGGAGAACAAAGAAGCTGAAATACCACCACTGAGGACTAGGATCCAGACTCCAGCACACACAATGGCAGAATTCCTCCTGGTCCTGATGGTGCGAGATCGGAAGGGATAGACAATGGCTAGGAAACGATCCACACTTTCCCGTAGATGTTGGTGAGGAATGCAGTCCCTCAGATCTTACAAAGGGTGTCACCAAAAGGCCAGTGGCGATTAAAGTTGTAAAATATTTTGAAAGGTAGGGTACAGACAAAAAGCAAATCAGATAGGGCCAGATTGGTGATGAAAATAGCAGTCTCACTTCTCATTTTCATGCGGAAGCAGAATACAAACAGGGAGGCACTGTTGGTTATTAGACCGAGGATGAACACAACACTATAGACAGCACCATTCAGATTATACTTGAAGGAGTCATCAACAATGCAAGTATTATTGGCAGTTGCATTGCCCAACCTGGGTCTGAGACTTGAATTTAAATCTTGGAATTGGAAGTCAATAAATCTTCTGTCACCCATGGATTTTTTTTCCAGAAAGCCTGCTTGTTGCAGGTGTTCACCACTCTGAGATTAAAGACCAGTAGGGAATATTTTCTTCATCAGTTCAAACCAAATTCCGACACCAAATTTATCTGCGATTTGGACAATCAGTGAATTTTCTGAAGTCAGGCAATCGAAGATTTCTTTAATTGAGTCCCCAAGAAAGAGTGTGCTAGATGAGAGAATGTGCTCATGCCTGTAGATAATTAGCTATTAAACATGTAAATGAGCAACTCGCACTTTGGAAGTGCATATTTTTATCCATTAAAAAAAAAGAGAGACCAAGCTGAGAAGGCTCCCACAGAGCCCGTCCATGCAGAAGAATCAGAGCCCAGTGCCAATGTCCTTTGCTTCTCAGTCAGCCCCCGCTGTTGGCCACATTCAGAGAGACGGGTTTGGTCGCATGATCCATCAGTCCCATTCCAACTGGAGTTGGTGATCTCCCTTTAGTTCTGTCCCACTGTCTCCATGAGTGAACGCACCCCTCTCGTTCCTGACTTTCTCCCTCATGTTCTCGCTCCTTCTGCTCCTCATCAGGACCTTGGGAGCTCAGTCCAGAGCTCCAATGTGGGGCTCAGTCACCTTCCCCATCTGTCGCCAGCTGGAGGTTCCCTCACGGTCCTGACTTTCTTTCTCATGTTCTCCCTCCTTCTGCTCCTCGTCAGGACCTTGGGAGCTCAGTCCGGTGCTCCAATGTGGGGCTCTGTCATTTTCTTCATCTATCGTCAGGTGGAGGTTCTATGGTGATATGCAAGAAATTCATCAGTATGGCTATAGGAACTGGCCTTTTCAGGCTCCCTCTCCTCAGCTGCCCAAGGAACTAACTGGGGGCGTCTCCCTGGAAACCTGGGAACCCCTCTAGGGTCAAGTTTCTTGACAACCCTCAGGTAGCTCCTTAAATTAAGATATATGCTTCCCTGCTCCCATATCCACCCTTCCTATATCCCAAGCATCCCATTCCTCCGAGCTCCCCCCATTCTCCCCTTCACATTTTTCTCTCCCCATCTTCCCTTGGCCCAGTCTCGCCCAACCCTCAAGTTCCCAATTTTGCCTGGCGATCGTGTCTACTTCCAATATTCAGGAGGATTACTATATCTTTTTTTGGGAGTTCACCTTCTTATTATCTTCTCAAGGATCCCAAATTTATAGGCTCAATGTCCTTTAATTATGGCTAGAAACCGATTATGAGTGAGTCGATCACCTTCCTGGACCTGGGGGGAGTTGGGAGGACCTTGGACTTAGCATAGAGTGGGGAACCCTGATGGCTCCTTGGCCTTGAGAGGGAGGGAGGGGAGGTATGGGTGGAGGGAAGGGGAGGGAAGGGGGAGAAGGAGGGGCGGGAAGGGGGAGGAGGAGGGAAGGAGATGGAAATTTTTAAATATAAAAAAAAATAAACCATGAGAATGGAAAAAAAATAAAAATAAAAAAAAGAGAGAGAGAAAAAAAAAAAACAGGGAAAGATTAGCCCAGTCCAAAGGAGCAGACTCTGGGCTGCCGCCGCTCCTTACTGCAAACCGCTCATTCTGAAAATGTGAGCTTATTTACATTTATCTCTTTCCCTTTGTTAAGAACTAGCCCTCTTGAATGCTGTAGCCCGCATGCCTTTAACAAATGGGACACAAGTAAAGGCCCAAAGTCCTACAATTTATTTTTTGAGACAGGGTTTCTCTGTAGCTTTGGATCCTGTCCTGGAATTAGCTCTTGTAGACTAGGCTGGCCCTGAAGTCACAGAGATCTCTCTGCCTCTGCCTCAAAGTGCTAGGATTAAAGGTGTGTGTCACCACCACCTAGCTACAGCACAATTCTTTACAGACCTTGAGAAGACAATTTTCAGCTTCATAAGAAAATATCAAAAACTCAGGATAGCTCAAACTATCCTGAACAATAAAAAGCCTGCTGAAGTTCTCACCGTTCTGATTTCAAGCTTTACTGCAAAGCTATAGTAATAAATACGGCATGATATTGCCATAAAACAGATATGTTGATGCATGGCAGTGAATGGAATATCCAGAAATAAATCCATAAACTTATGAACACGTGGTTTTTGATAATGAAGTCAGAAATACACATTGGAAACAAAAGAAGAGAGAGAGAGTATCTTCAACAAATGGTGTTAGTCAAATTGGATGACCACATATAAAAGAATGCAAATATATCCATACTTATCACCCTCAACAAAAATTCAACTTCAAATGGATCTAAGACTTCAACATAAACCTGAGTACACTGAACATGATAGAAAGACAACTTTGGGAATAGCCTTAAATTCATTGGCAAAGTAGAAACCTTTCTGAACAGGACACCATTAGTACAGATAGACACTATGAACAACAGTTAATAAATGGGACCTCAAGATGAGGAGCAGAAGGAGAGAGAACATGAGAAAGAAAGTCAGGACCGTGAGGGAACCTCCAGCTGGCGACAGATGGGGAAGGTGACTGAGCCCCACATTGGAGCACTGGACTGAGCTCCCAAGGTCCCGATGAGGAGCAGAAGGAGCGAGAACATGAGGGAGAAAGTCAGGAACGAGAGGGGTGCGTTCACTCATGGAAACGGGGGGACAGAACTAATGGGAGATCACCAACTCCAGTTGGAATGGGACTGATGGATCATGCGACCAAACCCGTCTCTCTGAGTGTGGCCAACAGCGGGGGCTGACTGAGAAGCAAAGGACAATGGCTCTGGGCTCTGATTGTTCTTCATGGACGGGCTCTGTGGGAGCCTTCTCAGCTTGGTCGATCACCTTCCTGGACCTGGGGGGAGTTGGGAGGACCTTGGTCTTAGCATAGAGTGGGGAACCCTGATGGCTCCTTGGCCTTGAGAGGGAGGGAGGGGAGGTATGGGTGGAGGGGAGGGGAGGGAAGGGGGAGAAGGAGGGGAGGGAGGGGGGAGGAGGAGGGAAGGAGATGGAAATTTTTAAATATAAAAAAAATAAACCATGAGAAAAAAAAAAAAAGAGAAGAAACTGAAAGCTTTTGTAGTGGATAGACACTGTCATTTGCATAAACCGGCAACTTATGGCTTAGCAATTTTTCTTTCACCAACCCCACATTTGATAGAGATCTAACATTCAAAATAAATAAAAACTCGATAAACTAGATATCAAAAAGAAAAAAATTATGGTTTTAAAAACAATGTTAACTATCCAATTAAAAATGTATACAATCATAAATAGAGTATTCTCATAAAAATGTATACAATCATAAATAGAGTATTCTCAATAGAGGACTTTACTATCATGGAACTCACTCTGTAGAAAGGTTGGCTTTTAACTAACAGAGATCTGCCTGCTTCTTCCTTCTTAAAGGCTTACACCACCACCTCCTGGCAGGATTCTTTTTCCTTGTGTTACTTAGTTGAATTATTGAGCTTTTAAATTCCATCTTTATTTCATCTTGAGTCATCTTCAATGTCTCTATCATCTTATTGAATTCCATTCAAATTATGGATTGTCTTTGCCATTTCCAACAGTCTAATGTTTGTGTTTTTCCTGGGCATATATCGGGAATTTATTCTCTTCACATTCTCTCTCCTTAATTTCATAGAGTTGATTCTTGTGTCTTCTTTGATACCCTTGAATTCTTTAATGAAGTTTATGATTGTTCTTTTGCATTCTGTGTCCTGAAGTTCATTTTAGTAAATCTCATTTGCAAACATTTCTATAGGACTGGTAGATTTTGATGAGAAGATACTGGCTTGGTATTTTATATTGTTTGGAATCTTGCAATGATATCTTGTAACATGAGGGCCTGCTTGTTGGGGTTTCTGTCCTGCCTAGTACCCCACAGCCGGCAAGCCCCAAAGAAAATCACACAGAGGACTCCATAAGATTGTAAACTGATTGGCCTAGTAGCTCAGGCTTCTTGTTAACTCTTGTAGCTTATATTAATCCATTGTTCTTATCTACATTAGCCACATGGCTCAGTACCTTTCTCAGCCAGGCAGATTACATCTCGCTTCTTGGTCTGGGCTGGAATGGGAGGAATGGGCTTCCTCCTTCCTAGCATTCTTCTGTTCTCATGGGCCCGCCTCTACTTCATGTCTGGTTGACCCACCTATACTTCCTGCCTGGCCAATCAGCGTTTATTTAAAACATGATTGACAGAATACAGACAATTTTCCCCCACCAATATCTGAGCATGCAACTTCTTTTGTTAGTTATAAATCTGATATATATAAGAGTAGGTTGGGGCAGAAGAAACGATGTACAGGTAGGGTAGGCCTAAAGTTTGGGTTTGGCTTGTGTGGAATGAAGTCATGTGGACAAAGGGGATTGAGTGAGTGTGCCAGATGTGCTTCCTGTTTATACCTGGAGCATAGCTGTAGATCTGGTGTGGTGAAAAGATTGGATGGGACATGGAAAGGGTCTGTGTGCTTATGGGTTCACAGGGGCTATCCTGGCTGAAACCTAGCAGTGTGTTACAGTGTATGCAACGGTAGTTAGACTAATGCAGGGCACTGAATGTGGGAACTAGTCTAGATCGGGATGGTTGTGAAGATACATAGATGTGGAGGCCTAGGGAGACTCAGTGGGCTACATCTTAGCGAAAATTGTAAGAGATCTGTCTGTGTAGAGAGGTTGCAGCTTAGAGGGATCTGTGGGTAGAACATGTAGTAAGTTTGTTCTTGTTTTAAAAAGTGGTTGAAATTGTGTTTATTCATTGGAAAAAAGAGGTTAAATCTGTTTGTGAGTGTTAACTAATAAAAGTCAATAATTTATGGATACAGATACAGTAATTTATAGAGCTGAATGTCATGGAATTTCTACAATAGTCATCTGGAGTCCGTGAGATGTCCAGGTCTTGACAGTTCATTTTTATATTCTTTGGGAATAAAATAGTAATATTTTAAATCATTATCTAGTAAATCCTGAACTTCATAGCTATGAATCTGTAAATACACACACACACACACACACACACACACACACACACACACACACGAGTTTCATACCTATTAGTTACCATTTTAGCTTCATTGCTGGTGTTATCTCATTTTATTCTTAGTATTTTATGATAGGGAAAATGCACTTCCATTATTCTTGGGCCTTTTTTTTTTGTTATTGTTGTTCTGTTTGCAGAGCAGTATCTAGGATTGCATAAGTAGTCTCTGAGGATTCTGTCCCATAGCTGGGTCTCAATCTGAGGCTAAAATGAGATGCATTTTAGAAAAATCCTTGCAGTACTTGAAGCAAAATATAAATGTATATTTTGGGTCCTTCTCAGGAAGGACTTAAAATACTATGCTGTCTGAGGTTTTGCAGAAGACTGCAGTGAGTCTGCTGCCGATGTCTGGTGAGTACATAGAACATACCCAGAAAGATAGATGGTGAGTACAGGCTAAGACCCCTTTTCTTACACCAGCCTCTGTAATAGTCCATACGAGAAGTCAGAACTTATATTCTGAGGTTTAACATACCTATAAGTCTGAATTCATGGTTTGTGTTCACTCTACTTGGCTTACTGCATTTGTTACCTCCTCTGTAGTGTGTTACCTTTTCCTATATTAAACCCTGAAACGGAGAGGATTCCCAGAATCAAATTACATTCTGTAATTTTTTTCAAAGGAAGAAGAGAGGTCTAATAATTACAAATCTGCATTGAGTTTGCCATAGTGCCTTTTCTCAGAGGCAAATGAAAACTTGCAGTATAAACATGGTCAGACTTAATCAAATGGCTAAAGAGTTGAGTGAGCATACTATCTGCTGCAAGAGGCCATATTTCATAGGAAAAACAAGTTCAACTCTGTGTACATATTGTTAACAATTGCACTAGCCCCTCTACCCCTGCTTCCTGAGCATCTTTTCATTATTTTGTATTCTTTCTTTCTCTCTCTGTTTCTGTGCATCTCTTTTTCTGTTTGTCTGTCTCCCGTGTGTGTGTGTGTGTGTGTGTGTGTGTGTGTGTGTGTGTTTCTCTCATTTTTCCCAAAAGGAGGAAGAGTTTCACCTCTTCTGACCGGTACAGAATGACAACCCACAACAGGACGTTTCTTCACCCATCTACCTTTTTCCTCATTGGGATCCCAGGTCTGGAGGAAATCCATGCCTGGATCTCTCTGCCTTTCTTCTGTATTTATCTTGTGGCCCTAATGGGAAATACCACAATTCTGGTTGTTATCAAGACAGAGCGTTCTCTCCGAGATCCCATGTTCTACTTCCTGGCAATCCTTTCTTCAGTCGATCTGGCCCTTTCTACAGCCTCTGTGCCCCGTATGCTTGGTATATTCTGGTTCAATGCTCATGAAATAAATTTTGGTGGCTGTGTGGCTCAAATGTTTTTTATCCATGCTTTCACTGGCATGGAGGCTGAGGTTCTCATGGCCATGGCTTTCGATCGCTTTATAGCCATCTGTGCTCCACTACACTACACAACCATCTTAACAACTCGGGTGCTGATGGGCATCAGTATCTGTGTTGTAATCCGTCCAGCTTTGATTATATGTCCAATGATCTATCTCATTTACCGCCTACCATTTTGTCAAGCTCATATAGTAGCACATTCCTACTGTGAACACATGGGCATTGCAAAGTTGTCCTGTGGAAACATCCATGTCAATGCCGTGTATGGCCTTTTTGTGGTCTCTCTCTTTCTTTTGAACCTGGTCCTTATTGGCATCTCATATGGGTACATTCTTCGTGCTGTGTTCCGACTCCCATCTCAGGATGCACGGCTAAAAGCCCTTAGCACATGTGGCTCCCATGTTGCTGTTCTCTGTGTTTTTTATGTCCCATCAGTCTTCTCTTTCCTCACTCACCGATTTGGACAAAACATTCCACACTACATTCACATTCTTGTTGCAAACCTCTACTTGGTCATTCCTCCCTCACTTAACCCCATCATTTATGGTGTGAGGACAAAGCAGATAAGAGATCGAGTTCTCAAAGTGTTTACTGAAAGGTAAGAGTCTCTCATATTCTTCAATCCACCTAGGAAGACTGATGTTCTTGTTTTAGTGGATAGTTCCTATGTCTTGCTATGAGCTACCAATTTGCAAAACTAGTTGGTTTGTCTCAGCCTGTGGATTAATAACACAGTTCTGTAGAAACTTCATATCTTCTAGTCGACAGACTGTTAGACTAGACTGGACAGGCTACTCTGGGACAAGATCACATGGAAATTCCTTGTATGGACTCACGAAGAACTCTGGCTTCCTTTCCTATTTTCTTTCATTCAGGCAATGCTTGCAGTTGTTTGTTGAATTTACATTAATATTATGCCCATTGTCTATCTTGAAATATTCTAACTTTGAAAGATAAACTAAGAGCCAAATTAATTCAAACTATTTGACTCTGTAAACAAAGTGCTCTTGTAGTCTCCTCTAAAGTCACAATCCTGTGTTTAAAACAATTATTTGTAAATTGGTAGCTTGAACTTGAATAGTCTGCCAAATACATGGGACTCAGTGGAGTAACAGCTAAAGTAAATTCTTACTTTCAAGAACATTTTCCCCAAAGCCACTAGCAATGTATCATTGACTATCCCTGCTATTGTCTCCATAGCCTAAGCATAAAGTGATCAAGTTACATGGAGTCTTCATACCTGTGAGACGTGTATTTGTAATTGCCTGGCACTGTAGCTATTCTTGTTTTTTCAATTATATTTTGATCTTACAATGCTCCTTTTCAATATCCATGGTGCCTTTTATGAATTTGTGATATATCTCTCATTCTCTTTAAGAAGAAAAGGGAGAAGCTGCATTGTGAGTTAGGAATAACCACTTTTTACATGAGGCTAAAAAGGGCATTCAATTGATTTTCTAAAAACAAAATCAAAGCCTAGGAATAAAATTTATTGTCAAACAAATCAATTTACACTGTCACACATTTATGTACTTGAGACTAAAAAGGGAAGTAAAGTGAAGCAATAAGGGACAGCTGCTACTGTGGGCAAAAGTGAGTAACCTTACACTTACTCATTCCCAAGACTGTTCTTCTTAAGGCATAGGCAGCGCTAGTGCCGTTAGCGATGACCAGGCACAGCTGCTCTCCTGGTTTTTTAGGGACAAATTCTAGAGTGTGATTTTTGCCAAGTAAAAATATTTAACCTTATACCAAGCATAGACATTTTTAGATGATCTGTTAATTATATAGAGTAAATCTTTTAAATAATATTTTTATTAGTTCTTTGAGACTTTTAGACAGATTATTTTTATCATGATAACCCCTACCTCTCCTGAGATCTATCTCAATCTACCTTTCCACTCATATTTGCATGTTTTTTTTTTGTTCTGTGTTTATACAGCCCATCAAAGTCCTAGCTAGACAAATAAGACAAGTGGAGGAGATAAAAGGATACAAACAGGAAAGGAAGCAGTCAAGATATCCTTATTTGAAGCTGAAATGACTCTATGCATAAAAGGCATTGAAAACTTCACCAGATATCGGCTATAGCTGATAAACACTCTCATAAAATAACAGGATATAAAGATAACACACACAGTTAGTCACCAACTATATACCAACAACAACCACTTAGCACACAAAATCAGTCACCAACTCTATACCACCAACAATCACTTAACACAGTCAGTTGTTGACTATATACCAATAATAACCACTTAACAGTCAGTCGCTGACTATATACTACCAACAACCAATTAATACAGTTAGTCACCAACTATATACCAACAACACCACTTGACACACAGTCATCAACTATATACCACCAATACTGCTTAACACAGTCAGTCTCCAATTATATACCACCACCAACCACTCAAAACACAGCCATTCATCAACTGTATTACACCAACAGCCACTTAACACACAGTCACTCACCAACTATACACCAACAACAACTTTTAACACACAGTCAGTAGCCAACTATATTCCAACAACAACCACTTAAGTTATAATCTGGAATGAATTTTGTTTCTTGAGACTTTTTTTAACAAGTTGATTTTACAAAACAATCATACATATCTTCTTTTTCTGGAATTCACAAGTTTACATCGGATACACTGTGTATTCTCCATCTTTGCACTGTGACTGACTACAGTTTCCCTTGGACTTGCTAGCTTTTACTTTGTCTTTATGTTCTCATTTGTTCATTTGCATTTGCATTTGAATCAAAGAAGAGAAATTTATAGAATTTTGATCATTCTATTATGTTACTTTCTTTCCTGCTTATATTTCCAATTAACTAATGCTTTTAAGGTAATTCATTTATATGAATACAAATTCAGTTCTTTAAACACATTTTACCCTTGCTTTTTAGATGACATGCTTATTTTTAATGTTGTAATATTTATTGATATATTTATTATACATACATACATATTTTCACTAATTGATTATTTTATTTATAATATTGTTTTGTGTATGTGTGTGGGTATCAAAGCAGACATGCAGAGGTCATAAGACAACTTTCTGTTGTGTGTTTCCTTTGTTGACCTTTACGTAGCTCTCAGTGACTGAGCTCAGATCATCCTCTTTTCTATCCCTACACACATACATGCACATGCACACACCCATGTACACACAGAGATATGTATATATATATATATATATATATATATGCAAGATATTATTGTTCAATATCTGCATGTATTCATGTTCAGTATTCAGTAAGTTCTTACTGTCTGACAATCTATTTACTATTTCTAAGAGCTTTTTATGGCTTCTTTATATATTTATTATCTCCTATCCTTCTATACATTCCTGGCAACAATGAAAAATAAAATTTGAATTTTTTTAGTTCATGCATTTTCCTTTCTTTCTTTAAGAATTGTATGTTTTATTTTATCCTTTTATTTTCCTCAATATAAATATTTTCAAACAGTAAAAAACTTATTTTGTAAATACTCATGACTATGCTTCTATGTGTCTCACAAACACACACACAATTTAAGGATTCTAATGTACATATTTAAAATATTGAAAGGTATCTTACATTTCTGCCCTTTTGTTCATACTGTTAACATTTTAGAGTTGCAAGTGATCTTTATTTACTCTGCAGAGAAATTTCAAAATTGAGGCTAATGAAATACGTATATGGTTTTATTATATTTGTAGTTGGAGGGGAAGTAACACCATTACCAATAGTATCTATCTGCTATATTTTTATCTTATTTTCATTACTAACAGAGAAATCAATGAACCAGAATGATATGTCTCAATGTAATAAAAAAAACCTTGTAAGTTTATTTTAATTGTGGTAATATTAAAAACTGAGTCATGATGCTGGCATTAGGTAAACCATCTAACTTTTAATGTTGGACTTGAGATAATTGGTGGTGTGATGCAATTTATCAATAAGATAAACTCAACTTTAACACTGTCACTGACATGAATATGATTGTGTAGACAGTCCATCATCTTTTACGATTCCAGGCCAAATATATCAGAACAAATTTAATGTTCTCTATTAGAAAAAATTATTTAAAATTTTATAAGGCTAAACAATTTCCCTATTGGAAACAAGATAGTTTTAGCTTTGTGTGTCTGGTCCCATAATAGGTCATAGTTTATTACTGTCTAGTAATGGTTAGTGGGATATATTTGATGAGATCAGACTAATACTGTTTGGGCCTTTTATTTGCATTATCACTGGGCACATCTAAAGACTTCGTTTTGGGTGTTGCTTTTGATTGAAGTCTCAAACATCTCTCCCCTAAGCAAATAGAATTTAGACAAATGCAATAACAGAATTTTGAAATTTGCTGGTGTTAGAATCTGTGTCTTTCCCTTGGGTATACCAGTACAAAGAAAAGAGAAATGAGTGATCTAATAGGAAAAGAAATGAGAATCTTCGATCATAGAGATAGAATGGAGGTTTGGCTATACGAATATACTGGTGTAAGGTGTGTACACTTGAGCAGCAGATGTTCATTTTATTTTACATAGTCTTACACAGCATCCCTGTGGAAGTCCTCCATTGTTTGACTCCTTTCATAGTGATCCTCTGTATTGCCAATCTTCACTGATGTGGAAGCTCTCTAATTACTCATCTTTCAGGGTCCATTCTCATTATGTATTCTAGTATTTGTGATACTTGAATATATTCCAATATATTGCAAATTTTACTATTGGACAAATAGCTCCAAATAAACACTGCATTTCACACAGAAGTAGAACAATATTGGAACTTACTTTAAATCATTTAAATTGTTTGCTCTCCACAAACTGATGACAAGGCCTTATTGCTGAAGACAGCATCTATACAAATCACTGAACACAGAAAGTGGAGCTGGTGACTACTCAGAGCCTTTATCCTACAGATTAGTTTTCATGGTCCTGGAAGATAATCTGCATACTACCAAAGGAGAAGGGGAAACACCAACCCAGATACAAACATTTGTATCTACAATGATGATGTTTGCCTGGTGTGCTAGTGCAAACATGGCATAACATCTGTGGGAGTAACCAACCATTATCTGATTGGACTTAAGGTCCACCTCACGAGACTGAACTGATCCTTGATGCTGTTTGGGTGGCTGAGAAACAAATACTACTGTTCTGCTAAAGAAATGCAGAAATATAATGATCCCTAATGACATTCTGCTATACTCATAGATTAGTGCTTTTCTCAGCCATCATCAGAAGAACTTCCTTCTGCAGTAGATGGAAACAAAAATAGAGACCCACAGACAGAAAATGCTAGAAAAGTTGAGAGACTTTGGAGCACTCCGTCATAAATGGGAAGTCTCCTTCAAATCCCTTACTTCAGGTCTCATGAAACTTTGAAGAAAAGCAAGAACAAAGATTTTAACGGACAGAGGGATGGAATACTGCAAGTAAACAACGCCTTCTAAACATAGCAATACCAACGTACATATAAACTCACAGAGATGGTGACCTGAGGGGCCTGAGCCAGATGGTGTTCCAGTACTGACAGAGAAGGGGACACAAATCCCCATTCCTAATAAGAAGCTAAATCTAATAGCTAACCTCTCAAAAATGAAAAATTAGTTTTCTCCAACAGAGACTCACTAGGAATATAAACTAAGAGCAGGCAGCCTTCTCAGCAGTAGGTGGTCAACATAAAAAGAACTGATGACATTTTTGGAGGTTCTTTGTCTCAGAATGTTTAGTCAGGAAATTTATTTATCTATTTTTAGTTTTTTTTATTTTTAAGTTAATTATTATTATTACTATTATTTTACCTTAGAGGTCTTTGTTGTATATTTTATGGTTTCCAGTTTTGTGTTTTCATGGAATTCATCTGTGTGCTAACATATGTGTCTCTGTGTCTATATGCATTTCTTTGCTTGTTCTTTTTCTCTTTTTCTTATGTTTGTTTGTTTTGTACTATCCCAAATTTTTTGCTTTTGTTTTATCTATTATTCTTATTATTTAGATGCCTATTTGAGTTTTTTTCCTAATGAAAAACAGCAAGATGAGGATTCTGAAAGGAGGACAGTCGGGAGGGTGCTGGAGGAGTTGGGAGAGGAAACTGTAATCAGAGTATATTGTACAAAAAAATCATTTTCAATAAAAGAAAATTTCAAAAGGAATAGAAAGGCCTCTTATCAAGTCAGTAATAAAAAGGCATCTGGGTCTTCCACATTAAAACATATACATGTGGTTTTATAGATAAAATCTCAAGCAGGGTACCTCTTTGGCCTAACTATCAAAAGGAAGAGATTAAAAATAAAGAATGGAAATTAACTGTGGAACAAGACTTGATCACATATGCTTGCAAATCTAGTGCTGTGCAGACTGATAAAGACAGATTCTTGATATCATGGTTAACATTGGCTGCATAATCATTTCCAGTCCACTTTGTGCTACAAATCAATACCTTTTTTTCAGAAAACAGGAGAAAATAAAACTAAAACACTAAAACAATACCAAAAAAGGAATAAAGGTAACATCTATGGGTTATAAACGCTTTTAGAAGCTTCAGTAGGAGGGTGTCTACTCACTCACATCCAAAATTGATTTAGCAACAACTATTTTGTTGCCTTAGTGTTTACTTGAAAATTATATTGTATTTGTATAATTCAGAAGCATCACAAATAAAGAACCATAATTATATTTATTTAGCTAAAATATGTTCCATCCATAAAATAAATTCTCACAACTAAAGGTATTCTTCAGCAATTTAAGTCTAAAATGTTCAGGAACTCTTTCCACATTTAAATAAACTTAGAGATATTTTGTCTCATTCATATTTTGTTAATCAAGGTCACTGACTCTGCTCATTGTGGTAGCCACCGGTGAAAACTGAACCCCAATCTTAAGGTTCATGAAGAAAAAACTTTCCCTAGTTTTCTTCTTGCAGTCAATCTTAAAATAGAATTTATCACATACATGCTGGAAAACTTGATCAATGTCTGTTAAATAGAATATCAAAGTTAGTTAAACTCATATGATGAAGTACATAGAAATTTTTTCACATTTTAAAGTTTAAGGTTTGAGTGAGATTGACTGATTGACTTCATTGAACTCCTTTTAGGTATCGTGGATGCAGTTCTAAAGAATGAACTTTAAGGGGAATAAGCTACTTATCTATTTTTTTATTATTAAAGAAACTTACTGTCTCACCAACAAAGGAAATTTCTATTAGTATATATGGCGTCTTGAACATAAAATTCATTGGAAAGCTGTTCAAACCTGTTACAACAGTGGCTCTTCTGAATTTGCTGTGACACTGAAATCATCCTTTATGCTTCTGTTCTAGGCGTGGAACAACTCTGTGTCTAAGTTTTCTGATTGTGTTTCGAATGACACTAAAAGTTGCATTCCATTTCTATATGTTGACAAATGTGTGTTGAATTGGTTGACTACTTGGTAAATTCACCAGGGTAACATTGGAATTAGCAGTTTACCATCAAGCTACTCTATTCCCATTCAATTTCTTTAATAAGTGAATTATTACTCATGACATCAGCATCCTCTTCTTGGCTGTGAATGAATTACAGGCTTCACTTGTCTTTGGGTTTAACTTGTGTAAAGGATGTGAGCTGATTGTCAGATAAATATTTCTCATTGTGTTTATTCCATTTTCAAGTCTAGGTCTTTCCCTTTGTTCTTGCACCGCAGACACTTCCCATTTATATGTAGTGCATGTTTTGACTTGTAAGATGCAGAAGGTTACATATTTAAAACATAGGCATCAGCACATGACTCCAAAGTAGTTGTGTTTTCTTTAGAGAAACATTTGCACACTCATATGTGAGTTTTCCAAATCTATTTTCCACCTTTGACATATTGCTGGTAAGAGTCACCCCTGAGAAACAATTGAATACCAAAGTCAAATACAAGTTTTAACAGCAGTTAGACAGCAAAGATAATTACCAACAGATTAATGACAACTTGGCCAGCAACAAATGGTTTCAAAGCAATAATATAGTCGTGAGGTGTATGGTGATGGCTTCGAGAGCAAAGGAATGTGATAGCTGTTATTGTGATAAACTAAAAAATAATTTAAATGTGTTGCCAATGGTGACTATCAATCTATGAAACCTCTTCTCACTCTTGATCTCCTGTAGTTGGCTCCCTTTCTCTACAGTAGACACTGTCTTGTTTGTTTGTTTGTTTGAATACAAAATATTTTGATAAAGTTTTTGCCTTGGGATCACATCTGTTTCAAAGTAAAGGCTGTGACTACATCTATGTTCCCTAACTAAAGAGACTGCTATCACGTTAAAACATATATCTTGAATATCATGAAGGTTAATTGTCAATATGACTAAATATTCTGTTGTTGTGAATATTTTTAATATTATTATGAATTATTTTTGGAAAGTTAGATATTAATAAAACCTCAGAAAATATAATATATTTTACCAAAAATATCTAAATGCTACCAATATTGTCTAAATTGCAATTAAAATTACATTTTATTATCTTCTAAACATTAGGAAACTTTCCATGATAAATGACTGATAGGCCATGTTTTGTCATTCTACCTTAAGAATGAATGACAAATAAGATCTTCTCAAAAAAGAAGTAACAGAATAATATTGTAGTCATGAGAAATAACTACAACAGGCTTTGAAGAACTCTGTAATGTTGTCAACGTGGCTAATGAAAAGTGTGTTCTAAGTAAGAAGTCCTCATAGGTTTCTGTTTTTCTATAATCCCCAATTTCCACACAAATCCAGAATTATATTTTTATAGTAAAGATATGGGCATTATGTTAACTGGAATATTTAAATACTGTGTATTGCAAATTAGAGTAATTAAATTCAAATAATTATCTATAGGATGATGATTAGGGTATCATCATAGAGTAATTCTTTCTTGTTTGGGAAACAGGTTTGAAATCCACAGGAAAAATACAATTATACCTATTTTTAGCAATCAATTAAGTCTTTGTAAGTTACTTTCCACTGAGGACCCTTAGTAATTTTATAAAAATATTTAAAAATGAAGAAAATAAACTCATGTCCAAAATTAGGTAAAAGAATATTTTTATATTTCACTCTTCAACCAAACCAATTCATGTTTGTAAACTTTGAAAACCTGAACACTTTGAGAAATCTGTTTCTTATGTTCTTGGTCCTTACACCATAAATAATGGGGTTCACCATGGGTGGTACAAGAAGATAGATGTTGGCCACAAATATGTGTACTTGGGGAGTCACTTTATTCCCAAACCTGTGGGTGAGGAAGGAGAAGAAGGCAGGGGTATATGACACTAAGATGACACAGACATGCGAGCCACAGGTGCCCAGAGTCTTGAGTCTGGCATCCTTGGAAGGAAGGTGGAAGACAGTATTGAGTATGAGGACATAAGAACAAATGATCAAGATGAAGTCCACACCCCCAGTGAGGAAAGCAACAATGAGGCTGTAGGCTCGGCGGATGCTCGTCTCAGCACAGGCAATCTTGATGAGGGCCATGAACTCACAGTACGTGTGGGAAATTATGTTTGTCCTGCAATAGGGAAGCCAACTTAGTAAGAAAGGGTGAGGACTGAGAAGAACTATTCCCCGTAGTACAACAGCTAGACCTATCCTTCCAGTTACATTGTGTGTCAAAATAGCTGAGTGTCTTAACGGGTTACAAATGGCCACATAACGGTCAAATGCCATGGCCAAGAAAAAGCCAGACTCCATGGTCGAACAAGAGTGGATTAGGAAGACCTGAGTGAGGCAAGCTGCAAAGGGAATCTCTCCATCATGAAACCAGAAGAGACTGAGAAGTTTGGGAACAGCTGTAGTGCACACCACGAGGTCAGCCACTGCCAACATGCAGAGGAAGAGGTACATTGGCTCATGGAGGCTGGAGTCTGTCTTGATGATGAACAGAAGAGAACAGTTTCCCATTAGTGCCAAAATGTAGCCCATACAAAAGGGGATGGAAATCCACATGTGTGCTGCCTCCAACCCAGGAATGCCAATGAGAATGAAGGTTGAGGGATGGGCATCAGACTTATTGTAGACAGACATAACAAGAGTCAGAGTCTCAGGTTCTTCATGGATGTTTTCTATAAAAGGATAAAAATATTATTTCTAAATTTGAAACTCTGATTAGTTAAGACGTACAGGGAGTACCTTCTGTATTGGAGAAATTAATGTACCTTAAATGTAGAGTAAAAAATTATTTCATGGCATAAAAGAATCAGCTATCCTTACAGAATTACTCTGCCTTTGAAAACTTACTACTCAAATTCAGAAATAGTTGATATCTGTAATGAGATTTTCATGAAACGTTTTTGTTCTAAATGGATGCCCTGAACTCTTTGTTCTCCTTAAGCACACAGAGAACAACATTCATACTTTCTATTTATGTACTAACATTGTTATTTTCATTAGTATATGAATTTCCATTTTTTAACATTACTGATGTATAGGTGCAATGAGGAAGACATTTAAGTACCAAAACACAGATTTAAATGATTGAAAATTCCATTATCTTCCATTGGAAAAAAATTGTTACTGATTGAAAATTGAATAATGTGTATGTTATGCTGTAAGGAGTAAAAGGAAAAGAAGAAAAGTAGTCTATGGAGGACTAGATGAGGATTGGTTTTCTTTATTTAATTTCCTCTCTTTTAAAAAATAATTTTTGACAATACTTTAGAAAAATTCCAAATGACCATGTACACATACCTATGATATAGGAATGCCAGTACATTGGCTAATGTGTCAACAGCAGTGAATGACTATGTGTACCTTTGTCCACCCCTAGCTGAGGGCCGCTTGAGCTGACAGCACGAGAGTCAGAGAACAGGCAATGAACAAGGCGAGGTACTCGTCATGACTCCACTGTACTTTTGTTTTTGACCTTACTAGGCCATTTTTGCAATAAGCAGATTATAGCATTGTTTTAGCTACTGAAACTTATTTCTATTTATCTGTGAGTCAAACAATCTCTTTTTAGCCGAGTTGATAGAGAAGGTTTTCTTTGTTTAGGCTTCAGTTCACAAATTTTTCTTTGTCAAGTGTGTTTCTTCATGGCCTGATTGTCACCCCCAGACTTGTTCTACAAATTGATGATTTCACTTGTTTAATTTTTAATCTATTATTACAGCATAACCTTGAAAGTTGTGTAAGTCTCATAATATATGAATTATTGTTATTCTTCTATATCTAGAAACACTATTAATGTTGCTTCTAAAACATTTACTACTACAGATAGTATTACATTATAAGATGTTTCTGATCATGAAAATTAACAACATTCAAAAAATCATGTTTGTAATATGTATTTCAGACTGAGTATCAATATAAAATTGGAAAGACAAAATAATTTTATATAAGTTTTTTATTTGAAATTTTAAATATAAATTATGTGCTCATTTTCATTATGAGACCTTCAGAGGACTTTGAGATGGATTTTATTTTTTAATTCTAGAGTATTTGGATGGCTAGGTCAAGGCAGGTTTGCAATTTTTAATAAATGAAATTTCTAAACTATACTATATAGTTTAGAATATGAAGAAAATGTATACTTATATATTTAGAATATAAAGAAAAAATATATATAAGAATATAAAAACTTGGCAAGTTATTAATTATCTGTTATCTTATATTTTTAAACCTATGAGTGATTGATAATAAGGCAGTCATTTTGAGAATAACACATATATTAACTCATAAATTTGATCCACCACCTTGTGGAGTAGAGTCATAGTAACTTTATAAATTTAAAAAGCTGGTAAATGATAAACCTGGATTCTAGCTCACACACTAACTTCAGTACTTTCATGCATAATTACACTGATAAATTATTCCTGCAATTTATTAATTATTGGTATTATTTAATTATATTGTTATAATAATAATGATGAGCATTATTATGTTTGTGACATTTAACATGCCTTCGGTATTAATTTGATTACAAGTACTGTTAAAAGTTCCATTTTCTCATTACATGGAGAAGCTCCTCCGAGTCTAATCTTTTCTTTGTCAAACTAGACCATCCCTAATGTAACTTTGAACACTCAGTTGATAGGAAAAATTAAAGCATCCAGCTCTCTCAATCTTATCTACCCCTTTCTACAATTAAGATTATGTAAATACTTCTTGCTTATTATGTAGATTCATTCTACACAGTTAGTACAAAACTTGCGGGAGATATTGTCCCAAGAAGTCTTATAGAAGCAGATGTAAGTGATTGGTGGCATTAAGTACAGGCCTGGAAACATCCATTTGGTCTATATACACCTACCTGATCATAAAGTAAGACTTATTGTGTATTCATTACCTCACTCCCAATTCTTCAAGCATCATGATGAACATCCACTAGGCTGAAGTGAGCTGTAGTTCTTCCTTGACTTACTACGTGTCATGACTGAATCCGGTTATGGACAATTTTCATCACCTCAGGCACTCATGGCCAAAGAATGGAGATTGCTTCTTTGTGGAATTAAGAAAAAGCAAAACAAAAGATTGGAGATTTGAGATGAACGACAACTTTAATATCTTTGAAGTCACATCTTATTATTGGGGGACTCTAGAAAGCAGGGCACGCAGGGAGACCTCCTCTTCTGTTTCTGCAGCATTTTTAATTGTTTAAATTAAATCTCAGTATTTAATTTTAAATAAACAGGAAAAGAAAAATGGAGGCTCAGTCTTCTTTATAAATGTGGGTTCTAGTTTCATTTCTGTTGCTGTGATAAAGTATTCCAACCAAGAGCACCGCAGGGGAGAAGCTGACAAGACCAGCTCACAGTCCATTGCCCAAGGAGGTCAAGGGAATCATTTTTAACAACTAATCACATCACACCCACACTCAAGAGCAAATAGAGAGGAGATGCATGCAAGCTTCCTTGTTTGCTTTTTTGTTCTCAGCTTTATTTTTCTCATATTTTATAGTTCATGAACCCTTTCCCAGGTTATGGTGCAACACACAGTGGGCGGAATTCCCACATCAATTACTTTAATAAGACAATGCACTACAGACATGCCCACAACTAGCTTGGGTCATATAATCCCTCATAGGTTATTGCAATTAAGTTGACAGTTAACGCTTACCATGACTAAGGTCAACCCTGCTAGCTTTCTTAGATGTAAAACTTGGAATTGTGTAAAATTATTGTTGTATTGTATTGTATTCTTTATATATGTGTTAAATATTTATGTGTATGTTACACACATATATGTACATAATATTTATATTTATTTATACATATATAATTCTTATGCTTCAGGGAATTTCATATTTTAGATATATCTAGTCCTTAAAACATAGTCATAAGTCCAAATGATTATTTGTAGCTTGTTCAAAGGAGTAAGCACATACAAAAGTCTGTCAAAATATTGAATGTCCTAATATACATACTATGAGAAGGGGGTTGTTACAAGATTTCAAATGGTTCTTAATAATGAAAATCTGGAGTCAGATATTATGCGGGGTGAAAGCTGAAAGATCAGAGAAGCAGAGCAGCTAGATACTAGTTCTTACTGCTACAAAATCCTCAGACCTAATGGGGTATCCTGGCTCTACAAACCCTCAGACTGAATGTTCTGAGGTCCTGTCTCCTCCTGCTTTATATTCTTCTCTCCACCAGCCATATCCCTTCCTGCTCCACCTCACTAGTGTTGGGATTAAAGACTTGTGACTCCCAAGTACTGGGATTAAAGGTGTGAGCCCACCACTGCCTGGCTTCTATGGCTAGTGGTTTGCTCCACACTCTGGATCTCAGGCAAGCTTTATTTGCTAGATCACAAAGTACCACCACAGAGGGCTGGCAAAGTAAGGTTCTTAAATTCTAGTTTTAAATCTCATAAAATCCTTTGTGTGCTGCTATTTAGTCTTTTTACCCTTCTCACTGCCTTTCCCTATAAAATGGTCCATCAGTGCAGTGCTGACTGAGATCATGTAAAGTGTTCCAAAGAGCCAGAACTTTGTCATGTGCTTGATAAAACTAACTTAATTAGACAAGTCTCATACATAATGAACTGCAGTGCTTTGTGATATGAGTTACAAGTTAAAGCATCAGTGCGTGTCCCTAAAGAAAGCAAAGTTTCTCTATGTATATATATGATATCTGCCTGGGAATCTTTATATCTATCTATAGTGTGCGATGAATGCATGGAAAGGAAGTTTTATGTAAAATTTGCAGGATGACACTCCAAACTGTGATGGGGTCATTTGTACTAAGTGTCATGTGGACAGATTGATACTCTGAAGTAAAAGCCTTCAAATGGACCAGGCTTATGTTGCCAAAGAAAAATTCCAACATTGCAGGGCGGTGGTGGTCCATGCTTTTAATTCTAGCACTTGGGAGGCAGAGGCAGGTGTATCGCTATTAGTTCAAGGCCAATTTGGTCTACAAGAGTTAGTTTCAGGAAAGTCTCCAAAGCTCCAGAGAAACCCTGTTTCATCTTGGAAAACCATAAATAAATAAATAAATGAATAAATGAATAAATAAATAAATTAAACATCACATGTTAGATAATTTCCCTCAAGTTGGTGGTCATAGATGGAGAATCCCAGTGATGCTAAAAACAGAATATAGACTATTGCCATTGCTTTTGTTCTTCTACTAGAACTTGATTGTAAAGATCTATTGCTGGAGATACCACATATTTTTTTTATCACAGAACAGAGAAACCAAGCAGGCAGTGACTTGGCAACTAGGCAGGCTGATCTTCAGCTTCCAGCCTGAGCTCTCTCTCTTTTCCATCTTCCTCTTAGAAAGGCAGCTTCGCCTCTGCCTCTCTCTCCACTTCTCTGCTTCCCCCCCCTCTCTCTCCCTCTCCCTTTCCCCCTTCTCTTCTTCTTCCTCTTTCTTTGCCCCCCTTTGGCCCCTTCACTCCACTGTGAAACACCCCCTTCCCTAATAAACAACCTTTCCATGCATGTGGTCGAGTCCCAGGTTCCTCCCTCTGACTCCGTGGTAAACACAAGCTGCAGGAAGAAACACAACATTGGTGCCGAAAACCCTACAGACGCTTCTCCTGGATTTCGGGGCTGGAGCGCTGGGCTACAGCGCCAGCCTGGAGCTTCCAGCCCGTGCCGGGACACGGTTGAAAATCTGAGGACGGGGGCCCTATGGACTATGATCTGCCTGTATGTGGTTCTGCGACTAACACCGGCTTTAATCGTGAGTTTTTCCCCTTCCAGCTGGCCAAATGACCCTGGCCAACACACTAGTTGCTGCTGAGCTCTCTGCAACTTGTTGGTTGTTCCTAGGGTCGGGGGACTTCTCTGGTCCCCTTCGCCAGCATTCAATCCGGCTTGCGTTCTTGGCTTAGCCCGTGCCTGAGACGGCGAAAGCCTCTCACTCTGCCCTTGTCCGAGGGCCGGGGTCCTCAGTTCTTCTCTCTCTTTTCTTCCGTCTCTGTCTCTTCATGTGGCCACTACGGTGTGGCCTCGCCGTCCCAGGGACGGCTGCAGCCGCTATGGTGCGGCTTGGCCCTTGCTGCATTCTTCCTGTCTGAGGAACGGTCCTTGTTGTTGACTTGAGGATTCAGCCAGGCCACCTAGCATTCCATGTGTGGGCTCTGACACCTGCCCACGCATCTTGAATGTTCGTGATTTTGCCTAATGGGGTACAGTCCTTGTGAGGCTTGAAGTGCCATGGTTTTTTGCGAGTGTTTTCATGGGCTGACCATGGGAGCCAAGCCGTCTAGACCTATTACTCCGGCCTCATGCTTTAATGCCTTACACTTATCTGTCTCTGTTCAAAAAAGTGACCTCAATATACCTTAGAGAAAAACTGTAAATGGCTGCTTAATGGCACCTTTGATGCTTTTTCCAATTCCAGCCGTAGCATGGTCCATTTTTTTTTTTCAAAATTTGTCTTTTCCATCTCTTATTGAGCTTAAAACTCCTACAGCTCAAAAATTAAGGCTTTTTTCATACAGCATGGGACTGCTGCCATTTTGACTGAGGTCATGTGACCTCACCACCATCTTAACTGAGGTCAAGTAACTTCACCGCCATCTTAACTGAGTGACTTTTCCATATAACATGTAGCTTCCGCCATCTTAATTGGAGTCAGGTGACTTTGTTGCCACCTTGGCTGCTTCAATCAGTGAGTCTCTCCCCGTTCTGCTACGGTTGCTTTCCTTTACTGAAATCGTGTTTGGACTGATCCTGGGGGTCAGTCCGACCACGTGTTAGCACTGTATACTCTGTGCAGTGCATTCGACTGGGTACCCGAGGTCCTCAGTTTCTTTTCTCTTGTTGTAATCACCGCTCGGAGCGGCCCCCCAGCCTCCCTGGTTTCTGGGTCATCCGACCAGATCCAGCTAGGCCATAGCACCCTACCTATGGACAGAGGACACTCTTCCACGTGGTCTTGGGTGTTCACGCTGTTTCTCGGGTTTTCACTATTTTGGCTCTGGATAGCAACCAGCTCCCCAGCTCTTTTAAATGCCAGCCAGCCTTTTCAATTCCAGCCATGGCATGGTGCAGTTTTTTCAGTTCCAGCCTTTCGCTCCCCTCTGCAGCTTGTGTTATGGCATGGCGCTTCACCAACAGAGCAGATCACGCCTTTAGGTCCCTCTCATTAAGCTTAAAATCCTTACAGCTCAAAAATTGTGACTTTTTTCATATAACACGTGGGTGCCGCCATGTTGATTGGGGTCAGGTAACTTTGTCGCCATCTTGGCTGAGGGTCAGGTCAGGTGACCATCTTTACTGAGGTATTAACTGCCTGGTTCTCCAGTGTTAACTTTATTGCATGGGTGACCTTATCGCCATCTTGGCTGAGAGCCAGGTCAGGTGACCAAGCTCTCCCATTCTTTCTTAAGTATACCCTGCCTTTTCTTCCGGTTTTCATTAAAATCCTCCTGTTAACTCTGCTACATGTGTTTTGAGCAATGGTATGTCTTTGATAGGGCCCATCAAAGGCATCCACATTGCCCAATTCCTGTTCATTCTATCTATATATAATAATTGTTCTTTATTTCTCATTTCAGACAACAAAATCCTAAGTCTCATATTTTAAACTGGTATGTACTTTTAAGTCTCTTACAAAAATGCCTTAAGCTGTTCTCTACCATTTTCAATTCTGGCACTAACATTCCATTGCCAGCAGTTTCTTCTTTCTATCATTTTACAAGTCTGGATCTTACCTGTTAAGAGCCAGTATACTACAGCTGTATTTAATCCAGCCCTCAACTGCTCAGAGATCTGGGGAATGTGATATTTAAATATTTAATTATTAAAAGCTTTTCATAACAAAAAGAGACAGGTTGGCTCCTAGCAGCAGCTCTCTGCTCCCCCTAAAGAAGACAGACGCGCACAGAACAACATCCTTCTACAGTCCACAGTGACTGCTGAGCGCTGACCATTGGGAAAAACTGTCTTTCATCTAAAGACCTCTAGATGTGGACAGGATCACTGGAATTGACAGCCTAGCTGCTCAGGTCAAGTTAGGCCTGTCTTCCTACAGATTTCTTAGCCCACAAGGCCTTCTAGAGCCTGGCAGGCCTGCGCTAACCAACAAAGGTCAAGTGCAACCTTCAGCGACTGTGGAGGACCTAAAAAGAGAAGCTCTGGGTGCCAACCAAGTAAGTTATCTGTCATTTTTTAATCAGTAACTCAAGTAAAACCTTATCCTTCTCAAAGATCTCTGACAGTTTGATAGCTGAGAGGTTTTCCCAGATTACCTCACCAAACAAATTTCAAATCAAATTTATCTCTTATGCTACAATCATTATATGTCTAAAACTTCTGTTTTCACAAATTCAAGGAGTTCTTGTGAGTTCCAGGGAGCCAAATTAAAGAATCCATCTTAAACAGGTCAGATACCCGCTTAATTCCCTGGTCCAAAAATTTTTTCCTTAATTTAACTTTGTTCTTTGTTCTGCCAATACCTTAGAGACACCAGACACTTCCATACCACAGACACCAGTCAGAAGCAAAGAGACCAGCTATGCCAGGATGTGACCAGCACCCAGCCTTCTCTCAGGTTCTCCCACAAGACGATGCCCACAATCAGCTGGAAGCAGTCTTGAGAATTTGCCGCTGCATTTCCTTCAAACTGTGGTGTCTAATTTGCTTTTTATTATAAGGAAGACCTGGGAATGTTATGGTTTTTGTCCCTGTCCCTTTAAGAGACAAGCCACGCCCATTCCCTCCCTGTCCACTGAGGCAGGCTGATCTTCAGCTTCCAGCCTGAGCTCTCTGTCTTTTCCATCTTCCTCTCGGAGAGGCAGCTTCACCTCTGACTCTCTCCCCACTTCTCTGCTTCACCCCCCCTCTCACTCTCTCCCTCTCCCTTCCCTCTTCTCTTCTTCTTCCTCTTTCTTTGCCCCCCTTCGGCCCCTTCACCCCACTGTGGAACACCCCCTTCCCTAATAAACAACCTTTCCACGCACGTGGTTGAGTCCCGGGTTCCTCCCTCCGACTCCGCGGTAAACACAAGCTGCAGGAAGAAACACAACACTATCATCTTGGCTAGCTTATATTGTGTCACAGGAGCTATACAGGAACCTTGGGGAAGAAAAATTATGAACAATTTGCATCCATTTATGAGCCTTGCAAACTACAATATTGACCAGATTGTTAGTGCACACTCATTGTTGCAGCAGTGATATAAATAATATGGCAGAAATCCATAGCTTTGTGATTTGTAAAGTCCCACCCCTGAGGTATTAATTCATATCTGAAAACCTGATCAAGAACCCATGGCAGTGGTGGTCGCATAAGCTAGAGGAGAGCCCAGTACTGTTATTTTGCTGAATGGAAATAGTGTCAAATACTAGATAAATGAAGCTCTCTCTCATTATTTTAGAAGGTTCTTATTACAGCCAAAGAGACTAGATAGATTATGCGACTATGGGAAAATGAAATGCTACTGTTTTGCTAAAGGAATATAATAAAAGACTCCTAACAATATTCTTCTTCACACATACATCAGTTACATCATCAGAAAAGCTTCCTCTTGTAGTAGACAGGAACCAACACAGAAAGCCTCAATTGGACAATGTGTATCGAGTGATATATTCAATACTAGATGGGATATCTTTATCAAACCACTCCTCTCAGGACTCAGAGAGCTTAAGAAGAGAAGACAGAAAGATTTCTAGGATCCAGAGATGATATATGCCAGCAAGGAAATGGTGTCTTCCAGACACAACAAGACTGATGAACATATGGGTTCACAAAGACTGGCAGCACACACATGGACTGCACAAGTTCAACCCAGACAGAGAGGGAGGAGTGGAAATGTGCTCCTAACCCTAACCAAGAAGTTATCTGCAGCTGACATGCACCTGCAAAGGAAAACTTAGTTTTCTCCAGTGAAGTCTCACTGGATATATTTCCCACACCTAAGAGTAGGCCATACACCCAGCAGTAGATGTCCAACAGAAAATTGACTCAGTGATGTAGTACTTGTAGATTTTGTCTCATATAAACTTATTGTGCATTTTTGCTTGTATATTATGTTTCTGATTTTGTTTTGGGGTTCTCTCTCTCTCTCTTTCTCTCTCTCTGTGTGTGTGTGTGTGTGTGTGTGTGTGTGTGCACTCTCTTTCTCTATGTGTGTACACTGGTGTGCATGCATGAGTATATGTGTTTGTGTGTTTCTTGTGTTTTTTTCCCATTCTTGAATTCTGATTTGTTTATTTTTCTGTTTTATTTCTAAAGGGATAGAGAAAGGAGGCATGGAGTTGGGTGGTGTGCCTATCTGTCTGACCCTTGCCCACCCACAGCCAACATGGCTAGCCGCCAGGGATGCCCAGGGGACCAGCCACCATTGGAGACCTGCTGCGTGGTGCTCCCAGACCCTGACCGGGACTGGCTGCTCTCAGGACCCACTGCCCCCTTCCTGCCGGGCAGCCCCACAAATCCATTACAAGCACCCCTGGTTGGTTGACTTTTGTCTAGGGGTGTCCTGGTGAATGTGTGCTGGCAGGTTCTCCTATCTTGAATTTCCTTTGGATGGTCTGTTCCCGGGCAGTCTCAGTTTATCATTTTTCCTGCAACCAGGTATTGCTTCAGGGTAAAAACTATGAAGACTCAGGCCTCCCTTAAGCTTATCACAGCTAGGTCCAACACTGGTAGGTGATAATGGTTGGAAGAACTTCCTTTGGGTGATCTGTTTCTCATGGCTGGCTCCTACACTGGCATTATACTAGTGCTAGGCCCTGTTTATGTGGTGATAAAGACTGAACCCGGATCTTCATCAATGCAAGATTATCTACCAAATAAGCTACATCCTCAGCCCCAAATGAGTAGATTCTAAAAGCATTTAGCATGTAAGCGAATTGAGTTGGGAAGGTTTTCCTAACCTAATTATTTTATTGATGGACAAATGAATGTAAGTTGGTAGTGAAAGACCTCCGGTGTGAGGAGACTCTCACTCAAGTCTCAGGATAATACGACCCCCCCAGTAACTCATGAGAGACCATCCTTGCTGCAATCACATGAGGTTTAATCGACAAGATGGGAACCAGTGCACTGGGGCCGAGACTCATAACCCACGCAGGGGAAGAGTTCGACCCCAGTAGCTGGGAGAAGGGGTATTTAAGGGAAGAAACCACAACCCAGTAATCCAAAGAGTGTAGGGAGGGCATCATTGGAAAATTCTGAAAATACCAGTGATGATCACAAGGGAGCAACTCCCTTTCTCAAGATTATTCTCAATTAAAATTTAACTTTATCTTCAGCTAGTTCCTGAAACAAGTCACTGAACCAGCTAATCCTATATTTTTGGCTCTTCTCTTCCTGCTAGAGGGGTCTGGATTTATCCAGGTCTTTCAGTAGGTTATTTGTGACAATTAATTTTAATATTATATAATAAGTAAAAATATTTTTAATCATTATCTTGGCTAATGTTCCTAAAGTAGCAAATAAAAGTAATAAGGTTTACATTTATTTGAACTATAGCAAAATATTATGTAACAATAATCTATTGCAAGGCAGATTTCAAAGTTCGTTATTTTAGAGGCTTTAGTTTCCCTACAATCTTTCTGCTACCATTCTACCAGGGACCTTGAATATTAGCCTCAGCACCAGCTAAGAGTTGCCATAGCAGGCAATATCCTGGCTAATTGTATCTGATGGTAAATGAAATAAATCAACTCACATACGCTACTACTACATGTTCTTATCCCTTGGAGGGAGTAAACTGAGAAAAGAAGGAGGAGAAGGGAGAGGAGGAGGAGGAAGAGGAGGAAGAGGAAGAGGAGGAAGAGGAGGAAGAGGAAGGGGGAAGAGGAGGAAGAGGAGGAAGAGGAAGAGGAGGAAGAGGGGGAAGCGGAAGAGGAGGAAGAGGAGGAAGAGGGGGAAGAGGAGGAAGAGGAGGAAGAGGAGGAGGAGAGAAAAGGGATGATCTCCCCCAGGTCACTAGGTTTACAGATGCGGTTAAAAAATTCCACAGGAAAAACAATGATATCACGTATATTTTAAAGTCACAAAGAGGGCAGCACTCCAGAATAGGTGACCCAGGAAAGAGTCAGCATCCAAGGAGAAATTCCTGACATTCCAAACTATTAGATAAAGTTAGTAAGCATCCTTGAACCAAGAATTCACCCACACCCAGACCTGTTTGGTAAGATTTTCCTATCCTTTTGAAATTCCTAAGTGGTCTGTTAGCAAAGGTAATTTTGGAATGTTGACTCTATGTAAATTTGACTGTTAGAACAAAGAATGAATGCTCTTGCTCTAAGGTCTTCTGGTGTGTGTGTTGGGGGGGGGCACAAAAGGGAGGGATGGACCTGTCATTCCAATGCCTGTGCAGAAGTCACACTGCTAAAGTATTTTGGGAATAAACCCCATTTTGAAGGGAGGGGTTTATTCACAAGGTTTTTACAGATTTGACAGTGACTTTTCCAAAAGACAAGTGTTCCCGCAGCTCTGCAGAAAGGGTTACTTTACATGAATGTGCACGTATACACTTCCTATGTGTTGGTCTGATAGATCTGTCTGCTGTACATTCACTGTACAGTTTCATGGGCTCCAATATATTATCCTGTGTTTAGGTCATTAAATTTAGCCTGTCTGGAGAAGACATGAGAGTCCTTGGATGACTTGGGATCCAGGATGTCTGAGTGAATGTTGGGGAGCATGAAGACGTGGATGTGAAAAGTGAGACATGTGAATTGTTAATATCTTGACATTATTATGATTTCTCAGAAAATGAGAATCGAAATGTTCCTAGGAAGTCTCTTCTTACATAGATACTCTGTGTGGCAGTTTGTTGTACCTCTCATTTCCAAGCTTCAATGTGTGTGTTTAGAGAGAAGGAGATGGGGAGACTTTCCAATCAACATCAAGCTACCTGGCCCTGAGGAAGGGAGGAAGAAAATGCAGTCTTTCCGCAAGAGACTCTGAGGAGATCATCCTGAGAGATAAAACAGGTTTGAGCTGATGTTAACTTTAGACAGCCACCAGGGACTCCACGTGATGCTATTATAAAGATCTCGTCCTTTAGGAAATACACAAAAGGTCTCTAGACCCACCCCAGCTGGAGGTGAGCTTCCCGTGAAATATACCATAGACAAGATATTGATTAGACTCCTTTTCAATGATTTAGAAATCCTATGCGATTGAACTTAGTAAAATGACAGTCTCTAGTTCATGTTACAGAGAGATCCAGCCTCATATCTTTACTGGCACTTGTATTTTCAAATTGTCATCTGCAGAGGAAATTTAATTACTGCTATAAATAATGGCATCCACCCCCAGTAATATATAGCAATATTCATTCCTAATGATGATGACAATGACTGTTTATTAGCTTATGGATTTCCCCCTCAAGAACAGCAGCAATTATAAGGCTTTCAGAGAACCAGTGTCAAATGCAGACTTAGGAATCTGATTATATAGAGGACTGGGGTAAGGGATGTAGAGATTCCAGAAAGATGGTGTATGAGGAATTTATTTACCAGAAGAGAGATACTAAAAATAGTAACAAATTATTCTCAACACTGAATTTTGCTCTCATTTCTATGGATACCTTTAGAGTTGGGTCATTTTTTTCTCTTTCTCCCTCCCTCGGTCTTATCTCCTTTCTTTTACTAAACTTTTATTTATCCTTTATTTCTATATCCCTCCATATCATCTGCTTTTTATTTTATTCCTATATATCTTTTCTTTCCAAAGATAGAGGGAGCAAGAGAGGGGCATTCGAGGTAGGAGGAGGAGGAGGAGGAGGAGGAGGAGGAGGAGAAGGAGGAGGAGGAAGAGGGGAAGAATACTGTGAGGTGTAAGGAACCTCAAGCAGGGGTCTGCAGCCCGGTGTTGACCAACTTTACTTCGCTGTGCTTGCTTCCTCCTGCTGTCTTCATTGAGGCAAATCTTTTGCCCACATGCAGTGAAGGGGAAACCTGCAGGATATCCTAGTCTATGTCTTCGAATTTCACAAAATATTGAGTATGTGGGCTTTATTCAACTTATTGCAACCAGGATATGTATTTACTCCTGTAGATGAGATGATTCTGAGCTGCCATGGTTCACAGGTTTGTGCCAACACTTAAGCTCAGCTCTGTGTGGGTGTATGTGAGTTATATCGGGAGGATGAGCTAATGAAAAGCAAGTCTTCATTAGGGAACAAATTTTCTAAATATGTATCATTGTTGACACTGAACAAACAAGTTTTAAGAAACCACTAGATTTTCTGTTGTTTCATGTGTCTAGTCATACCAATATGCTTCCACACACTGCAGATTCTTTTTATGCAATGAATATGTCTGACTTTCTGTGATTATTTTGATGTCCTAAACTAAAGCTTTTTATCATAGAAAAAGGACTGAGATTATAATATAAACAAAAACTTCATGTATTTGAAATTAAACTTCAGGATTTATTTGAGGCTTTTGTGAAATAGTAAAATAATGTTTGAAATCTTAGAGAAGAACCTGTTATAAATGATGATCTTTCCATTTGAGTCATAGGTTGGATTTTTAACTTATAGCTTGAAGCACAAAACATTGGAAAGAAATGAAAGCAAAGCTGGGCGGTGGTGGCGCACGCCTTTAATCCCAGCACTTGGGAGGCAGAGGCAGGCGGATCTCTGCGAGTTCGAGGCCAGCCTGGTCTACAAGAGCTAGTTCCAGGACAGGCTCCAAAGCTACAGAGAAACCCTGTCTCGAAAAACAAAACAAAAAAAAAAAAACAAAAACAAAAACAAAAACAAAAAACAAAAAAAAAACAAAACAAAACAAAAAAAAGAAATGAAAGCAAAGAGAACAATGAGAGGAGTGGAGTGAGAAAAGAGAGAGTAGGGAGATATTCTGGGGCAATGTACTCAGCTTGCAATATGTACTGGACTGAAAATCTTCTCCTGTAATATAGTACTATTAGCAATGAATATAGAAATGGAAATTTTAAAAATGATAAAATAAAAAATAATAGTTACATTCCAAGTAGCAACTGAGCTGTCATTGAAAAATATTTTTGTGGTGCATAGGAATAGTCAAATTATACTCAGATTTACAAATAAACAAACCAAACCAAAACCACATCAAACAAACAAATAAAACCTTACCACCACACATCCCCAGTTTAACCAAAGATGCTGGTAAAGTGGCCACAGAGTTAAAAGGGAAGTGGAAAACTTTTAACTTTTGGGTCAAAAGGAAAGTACAAGTTGCACAGAGTAATCTGTGTCCAATTCAATAATGTTTTAGCTTGATCATAAAGGATTGCAAAGTAGGCAATTTATGAATGCAATCATCCTCCATCACCTGCAAGAAATCTGTCCGAAGATAGCCGTGGTTGCCTGAAACAACAGAGAGAACCAAATGTTTATTAGTCTGTGCTGTTTTCAATATGTAAATATCTATATTAAGTTATAGACTAGCAAAGTTGATAATGAGCTACTAATAGAATACAGATGGCAACATACTATAATAAAAGTTATGTGAAATTAGAAAAAATGTTTACAGAGATGTTGTAAGCTAAGTGCATCTAACTCCTAGTTTTTCTTCTAGAGTTACTACTTCTCTCTTTAATGGCAAGATGCTCCACACCAACTTTTCCACTTTCCACCCAGACACCTTCTATCTTGTAGGCATTCCTGGCCTTGAGAATGTCCACGGATGGATTTCCATGCCTTTTTGCTGTATCTACTTAATGGCTTTGCTGGGGAATACCACAATTCTATTGGTCATCTGGATAGACCGTACTCTAAGAGATCCTATGTTCTACTTTCTAGCCATCTTATCCGCTATTGATGTAGTGCTCTGCACATCCTCAGTACCTCGGATGCTTGGTATCTTTTGGTTTGATGCACATGAAATTGGTTTTGGAAACTGTGTAGCTCAGATGTTTCTGATACATACCTTCATAGGAATGGAGTCCGCAGTCTTGCTGGCAATGGCATTTGACAGCTATGCTGCTATTTGTGTGCCACTCCGCTACACAACCATTCTGACACCCCGGATGCTGGTAGGCATTTGTGTGGGTATTGTGATGCGCCCAGTTCTGCTCATGCTGCCCATTCTATACCTAACCCACCGTCTGCCCTTCTGTGAAGCCCGGGTTATCGCCCACTCCTACTGTGAACACATGGGCATTGCTAAGTTGGCCTGTGCCAGCATTCGCATCAATGGCATTTATGGACTTTTTGTAGCTTCTTTCCTTGTTTTGGATGTGGCTTTGGTTGGAATCTCCTATACTTATATTCTCCATGCTGTTTTTCACCTCCCTTCTAAAGATGCAAGACAAAAAGCATTGGGCACGTGTGGCTCCCATGTTGGGGTCATGTGTGTTTTTTACACACCCTCCCTCTTCTCCTTCCTCACTCACCGGTTTGGAAAAAATATCCCTCGTTATGTCCATATTCTTGTTGCCAACCTCTATGTGGTCATCCACCAGCCCTCAATCCTGTAATCTATGGTGTGCGAACCAAGCAGATCCGTGAGCGTGTGGTCCACACTTTCACTTCCAAGTAAGGGGTTGCATTTCTTTAGCTCTAAAGGGCGAAAATATGGCCCAAGTTGTCAATTTTGACACTTCTCTAGATTGTCATTTGAAGGGAACCTTACTCAAGGTGATCCTGCAGTGACTAAAAAAACAGGCATTTGCAGAATGTTTAGGGGTCTTGAATCCTTAGTGTTCAGTGTTGTTATTTTCCTTAGAGGATTCCACTACCGGGGGAGGTGGAGAAAGAGAAAACCCCATTAGTCTTTAATACAGAGACCGTGTGAATCTCTGTGACTCTTTGAAAATAATATAATATTCTGCTTAGAAATAATTACTTGACTTTAACATCCTTGTTTTTCTGTGATAAAATGAATACATTCAAATAAAAATTCTCAAACATAACTTTTATATGTTGAATGGATCTGAGATTATCACTGAGATATTAAGTGTTATAAATGTATTTGTTTAGTTTACACCAACATCTGTAGGCACCATGTGCCCTCACTTGGCTGCACCCTCTTTGTGAGGAAGTATAAAGTGTACCCAGTATTTATGCTAAAGAGTATAGATAATGTTTTTAAGAAAAATTGAATGTATAGAATTTTAAAAGCAGCATTTTATGATTGAACTTTTATAGCAGTGAGTAAATTTAATGTAAAAAATAAAATTTCACTTTCACCAACATTAACTGTAGTTATCTGGGTATTCTTCCAAATAGCTTGCATCGTACTCAAGGAGATAATTTCTCCACAACTTTTAAGTTACAGGCATTTTTTATTATTAATCATGATTTTCTGTTGACAAAAGATAATGTACACAGAAAAGAATAATGAAATATAAAAAGTGTTGCTCCTCAGGGGGCTAGAACTAATTTTCAGGTGGGAAGTTGTCATAAGATACCCTTGCAGTAACATGCCATTACTAAATGGGCTAAGAAAATACTTGCTGCTTACAAATACAGAAGATTATCTTGTGTTTTCTTGAACTAGAGTTCATTAAAGTGTCTGGAACTAATTAAAGGAGGTTAGAAAAAAGATTATCTAAATATTGCCATTCAAAAATTGTGTTTCCTATGTTCTTTTAAAGTTGATGGAATTAAGTTTTTAAGTAAAAAACAGCTGTGGTGGTGTATGACTTCAATCACAGCACATG